>NC_090648.1:29573643-29873643 GCF_040937935.1 Hyperolius riggenbachi
GTTTAATTGACAAGGATCCTGTTGATTGGACTTGTCTGAGGTTATTAAATTAGTGAAAGTAATCTCCCATTTGGAAATATTGGAAGGTGAGCTAGGGATTTATGGAGATGCGGTTTTGCTTCTATTATAGTACAAAAGTCTTTGGCCACCATTTTCTCTGTCTTAAGAGTTGCTTGGATTAGAAGCATGTACCACCCTGCCCCCATAGTAACATGAGATGTCTTCTCCCCCACAAGGTAGCCAAGCCATCTGGCTTCTATTATTGAGATTGGGGGGAGGGAAATTCCTTTGGCCGAGACTGGTCAAAGCAGCTTGTGAAATGCTCTTCTGAACGACTGAATAGGAGTTACATGAGAATTCCAACAAGACTGTATTTGTATAACTATTATAGCATCTTTAGAATAGTGAGTTATATGTAAGAACATATATATAGTTATTAATGAGTAGATAGATTTTAATATTAATGAGTACATTTGTTAGTATATAAGTTTATATACTGTATGTTAGCAGATAGGAGTTAGTATCATTTGAATCAACCAATCAGAAGGCAGCTGGGAGCCTGAGACGTCAGAAGCTCAGTTGTTATTTTAATAAAGTGTCACAAAATGCATCTGCTGGCGAATTTCCTGAACTATTGATGAACTTCCTCATTTCGCCAGCAGATGTCATCTGTGTCTCAGAGTTTGAAACTGCTGGAAGTATCCTCTGCCACCAGCAGAGGTCTCACTCACAAGAACTGTTATTGCAGATTTAATGAGGGCAGCTCTGTGATCACCTGGACTCTGTCATCTTACTTATTTGGACACTATTTAAGCTGCCTTTACAGACCACTCTGTGCTAGCTCATCAAAGTCAGTTCCTGATCCTGAGTCCTAGCCTTCCTGTCTTGCTCAGCTTTGTATCTGTAATTATCGTGTTTGACCTGTTTTCTGTTTTTGACTAACCCTTTGCCTAGCGATTGTATCTTGTTTGTATCTCTGGTTTGACCCTGCATGTATGACATTCCGTTGCCTGCCGATTATTATTCTGATGCTCTGCCTTTGTATATAATGTATATGATTCTCATGTGTATATAGTAGTCAGGTCTGGGGTTCAGTGTGCACACTATTGTTATGCTTGGATACCTTTGCATATTATCCTATATGCAGGGGGTCCATAGCATCTGCAATACCTGATAGATTCTGCTTATGTGTAAGGCCACATACAGACATCAGACCATAGTCTTTGGAAATTGAAAGATCACAGACCAATCTTACCACCCTTCCTGTAGTATAAGAGCCATACTCTACACAGTCTTTTCTATGGAGCTGAATTCCACATCAGGAAAAAATCTGGCAAAATGCTGCACACACAGATGCTGCACACAAAGATGCTGTACAGACACAAAAGATCAGTATCTGCAAAAGATCTGTTCCTGCCAAAAATCCATTCCTGCAAATTGCAATGATAGTCTATGAGATCTGCAGATCATCATACACACATGATTTAACTGACATTCATCTGCAGATCTGCAGATCTGAAAATCCATCCTGGTGGATCTGATCTGCAGATGAATGTCAGTTAAATCATGTGTGTATGATGATCTGCAGATCTCATAGACTATCATTGCAATTTGCAGGAATGGATTTTTGGCAGGAACAGATCTTTTGCAGATACTGATCTTTTGTGTCTGTACAGCATCTGTGTGTGCAGCATCTTGCAATGATTTTTTCCTGATGTGGAGTTCAGCTCCATAGAAAAGACTGTGTAGAGGATGGCTCTTATACTACAGGAAGGGTGGTAAGATTGGTCTGTGATCTTTCAATTTCCAAAGACTATGGTCTGATGTCTGTATGTGGCCTTAGATTCCAGTTGCACCATTGCTTATATTACTTGCCTGATGTCTGCATGATTCTCTGCATAAACTGAATACTAATTGTTTATGCATCCTGATAGAGTAATTCTCTGCATAAACTTAATGCTACTTGTGCATGCATTCTGATGGTCAGATTCTCTGCATAAACTTATCTTGTTTATGCGTCCTGTTTGTTTGATTCTCTGCATGATCTTAATGCTGATTGTTTGTTTGTAAGCTGTGTAACTGTTTTGTTGCATAACTCTGTGCATGAACTTAATGTGCAACATTTATGCTGATTACAATAAATCTTTATGTTTATTCCTTTAATTCCAGTCTCAGTGTTTCTTGCATACTGACAGAGCAATCTTCCTTGCGATTCCCTTGCATTGCACACCAATGCAACAGAATCATGACATAAACGAGGAGGGAAGTTGACTCACACACGCTGGACATTCACAGATGGACTTTAGACTGATGCACACATATTTAAGTCCTATTCTCACAGACATTTCAAGACAAAGAAACTTTATTTAATTCTTATTTTATTTAAGATCCTTAATAACTCTTTTTATTTTACTTAGAAGATTTGTACTATGAACTTTGTATATTTATTGACTGAAACAATAAACCTCACTAAAAGGTTACTTTAGCTCAACGCCTATTAATCTGGAGAACAAAGACATCCGCTGAAAATATTCATAAAAGCTTCTATTATTACATATTGGCGAGCCAGAAACGGATTGGAAAAACGATATTTTCACTTTCATCACGGGGGAAGGTTGATATTTTGAAGAATTTTTATTCATTTTTGAACTTTGATTTTGGCGGGAAAAAATCTTCCTATCTCTGAAAGTGTTGGAGGTTTTCCAAGAGGATCCATTGAAGCTTAAAGTAACGTCGCAAAGGAGTGTCGTTTTCCAGAGGCGGTTGACAAGTCCACCGACTAGAGTCTGATAAGTATGGATTTTATTAATTTTTCCGCAGAGAAGAGTGATTTGATGTTTAAGGATTTAGGGAAATTTACTAAAGATTCTGAGTTGTGGATTTCTATGTATAACCAATGCATGGCTGCTAATGAAGAAATAGATTCTTCTAGATTTACTTTGTGTAAGATTAAAAAGAAGACGAAAAATGTAATGAAGTTAGTACAGATGTTTAATTCTTTGATTATTGGTGAGGCAAATGAGTCACATGTTACCACAGACGTGCAATCTGCATCTCAGATTTGTACGGTTCAGCAGGAGTCAGAGGTTTGTCCAAATTGTGACATTTTAGCAGCATACTTAGAAGAATTGGAGAAGCAATTAGAATTTAGAACACAACAAATGCTAGAAATGCAGAAAAAAAATTTGATTTCTGTGGTAACGAAATCTGGGACAGATACAGGCATTTCTCCATTAAGGGCTCCACCTAGTGGTTGTCCTAGTAAACAGCATGTATTTCCAGATCCATTGACATGTGTTGAGCGTGACAGCAGCGTGAATGCTGAAAATGAAGAGGATGAAGAAGAAGAAGCACTTACTCCCAGGGAACTAATTAAAAAAGAAATGCTAGATAGAGCTAGAAAATTAAAATTAAAAATACATGATCAGTTGATGAAGATATTTAAGATGCTTCCACCTTTTAATAAAAGTTTGGATGCCGTTGAATTGATTACAATATTTGAAGATTTCACGGACAGGTTCAATTTGTCTCAATTACAGAAAAACACTGTGTTCCGTTTGTGGTTACCTAGTCACATGAGTAAACGTTTAGAACCAAGTGTTATTTTATCAGCTGGAGGTGAAGAAAGACACCACACTGAGGACGATAGACTCAGACAGTTATTAAAGTTCATGACAGGAGATGAAGTTCCAAATTTGGATTTGTTAGAGTCATTAAAGGCTACTCTTGAAACTGATCCTTTTGAATTCAAACAGAAATTTTTAAAGATATGTAACATGTTGTTTACAGTAGAGGATGAGTCAGATTCGGCTTTAAGGAAAGCTTTTGTTAAGAAATTTCAGTATTTAGATCCTAGCTCAGCTACTATTGCTGTAGAAAAAGAGAATCTGAATCAAATAGCTGCGTTTATTGACAAAATCCGCAGGCAGATCAGAACTAAGAATATCAAAGCTAAAATTTCTGCTAATAAAAATGTTGAAATGCAGGGAGGAGACTTGGGTAAGGTCTCTTTTACAAAACCAGCTGATGCTGCCCCCTGCAGGAATGAGAAGGAGAAGCAGGCATACCAGAGATGTTCAATGGTTTGTTATTATTGCAATAAGCCTGGACACACTAAATGGAAATGTTATAGATTCTTGAATGATGTGCACCTGAGGAAGAATTTCGGCAAAGAAAATGGATTGGTCAATTTTCAATCCAAACCTTCTGCACCAGCTGCAGAGGTAGAAGTTCATGCATCTTCATCATATGCACCTCTGATCAAACAGTTACATGAAATCAAGATCAGCTATGAAGGTAATGATGATAATGACAGGTTTCAGTCAGTGGGGCTGTTAAAAACTCCGTGACTAGCAGAGGTTAAACCAATCAGGAATTTGGAATGTGTAGCACCTTTGTTTTTAGACAATTGCGGTAGACCATTTGTAAAAGCCATTTTACAGGGAGAGGATTTTTTATTTTTGTTAGACACAGGCGCTCAGATCAGTGTCACAACAAAAGATTTGCCATTACAGCCTGGGGCAAAGACATGCGCAGTTGTGGGCTTTGACGGGAAGACAGGAAACAGAGCTACTTTGTGCAAAAATGTGTCTTTTGAAATTCCAGGTTATTTGTGTAATGAAACGCGGAAAAGCCACGGCCTCTCAAGGTGAGGCGGCTGTTTCCGCTTCCAGCAGGACGCCACAACGCGGAAAAAACGCCGCATGCCGCTCAGGCAGAGCGGTGGAATCCGCATTGGGAACGGCGGAATCTGCATTGGGAACGGCGGAATCCACATCGGTAAGGGCGGAATCCGCATTGGAGGCGGCTCCCGCACTTGGTTCACTAGATACATTGCAAAACAGTACTGGTGTGGCTGGGACTGATAGTCCACCAAGATTCAGACCTACACGCGCGCGAGCACAGAGGCTGAGTTTAAATAACAGCCAGAAGTGAGTCAGCTGACCAGGCTGGTCAGCTGACATTTTCCACAACTCTCATTGGTCCAGCAATTAGGGAGGTCCTGGAAAGGTCCTAGAGTATATATACTGCTGGCTGTTCACTTGCTCTTTGTCTGGCGTTGCGATCACACATGTGGGAGCACCCAGATCCGTAGTCAGATCCGCAAGTGTGCCGGGACCAGCTGGAGCTGTAATCCTACACTTAGCTAGATTCTGTTGATAGCTAAAGTACTAGTTTGATTGTATTTATTTGTTATGACTTTTGCCTGCCTTGACTATCCTCCTGAACTCTGATCTTGTACCTCGATATTTCTGATACCTGTTGCCAAACCCCGGCTCATCCTTAGACTCTGTTTCTGCCTCCTGATTTTGTACCTCGATATTTCTGATACCCGTTGCTGAACCCTGCCTGTACTTAGACTCCGCCTTTGCCTACTGTATCTGTACTTTATCTGTCCGTGTGTTACGACCTGGCTTGTCCGACCTCGAGAACCGACCTCACTATTGGAGGCGGTTCCCCGTCCTGTTAGTGACACTTCCTCCTGAGTGTCACTCTCGGACTATCCTTCCTACTGTCAGTCTGACTCCTCCCGTCTTGGAGAGCTCAGGTCTGCGGAAGGAATCCGTGCAGTTTTCCTTGCTGCACTGAGGCCTAGGCCTCCAAGTGTTACTGTTACACCAAACACTACACTCTACTCAGGTGAACAGAGGTAAGTTAGTATATCGGATTATCGGTGATACTGCAGATCACGTATAATCTGGTATACATCTGTATTTCCTTTGATACTGCAGATCACCGGTAATCAGACCTTCTCTGTGCTTCACCGATCGTTACAGAACGCCAGACCAAAAAACAGATGGACGTACGCACTGACCCTCTGACTGTGCTTGCCACTTCGGTGGATAGCATCCATCAAGCACTGGGCCAGCACAAAGCCTTAATTGATGGCCTATCAGGCTCTGTGCGAACTCTTCAGACGTCAGTTGATTCGGTGCGATCCCCTCCGACTAATGATATACGTATGCCCGTACCTGATAAATTTTCCGGCCACAAGTCTGACTTCCGGAATTTTAAGAGTAGAGTGTTATCATATTTCGAGTTGAGACCCCGATCCTCGGGGACTGAGACCCAACGGGTCATCTTTATTAAAACTTTGTTAACTGGTGACTCCGAGTCCTGGGCGTACAACCTGCCTCCCACAAATACAGCTCTGACCTCGGTAGAGGAATTCTTTAAGGCCGTGGCGGTAATTTACGATGACTATGACCTTGCTGCGACCTCTGAGCGGAGGCTTAAGCTTTTACGGCAAGGCAGGGGTTCAGTCGAAGATTACGCGCCCGAATTTCGTAGGTGGTCAGTTACGGCCAGGTTTGACACCTATGCCCTCTTAGATTACTTCCTGTCTGGTTTGTCGGATGAGGTTTCCGACCTAATGTTAAGTCAACCCGAGCCCAGAACAGTCGATGAGGCCATCTCCACGGCCATTCGAATCGACCGCAGGTTGCGCTATCAAAGACAAACCAGGGGTAGTCACCGTGTCAGAATGGTGTCTTGCGCCACAACCCCAGTGACACCACCTTCTCCCGAATCAATGCAGATTGGTCGGTCGGAGCTGTCCCTAGAGGATAAATGGTTGCTCCTCCCGTGTACGATTACATGGGAAGGTAATACCGAGCTCACGGAAGCCTTTGTTGATTCTGGCGCTGCAGCTAATTTTATGGAGTTTGCTAAAAGGTTGGATATTCCACTCACCCCGGTAAAACCACCCGTCCAGGTTACAGCAGTGGATGATTCCCCTCTGCAGAGGAATCATCCGTTATCACAGACATCAGAAGTGGGAGTCACTATAGGGGTGCTGCACAGAGAGAGACTGCAGTTCATTGTATTACATATGTCCACCTCCACAATCATCCTAGGCATGCCGTGGTTACAAATCCATTCACCACAGATAGATTGGGCCACGGGGCAGTTAACAGCATGGTCACCTCATTGTTTCCAGCAGTGTTTAGGAAGGCTGACGTTAGGTCAAACCAGTGTACAGGTGGAAGGAGTACCTGAGCAGTACTCGGATTATGCTGACGTGTTCTGTCCGAAGGCTGCGGATAAGTTGCCTCCGCATCGCCCTTTCGACTGCCCCATTGACCTCCGTTCTGGTTGTATGCCCCCTCGAGGCCATTTGTATAATCTGTCTGGACCTGAAAAACTAGCCATGCAGGAGTATATCCGTGAAAACTTGGCCAAGGGCTTCTTTCGGCCGTCCCGGTCGCCGGCCGGGGCAGGCTTCTTTTTTGTTAAGAAAAAAGATGGGGGTTTGCGACCATGTATCGATTACCGGGGCCTAAATAAAATCACAGTGAAGAATCGCTACCCATTGCCGTTAATAGACGATTTATTCACACAGGTCACTGATGCGAGGATTTTTTTGAAACTAGATTTACGGGGGGCATACAATGTGGTGCGCATAAGAAAGGGCGATGAATGGAAAACGGCCTTCAATACACCTAACGGGCACTACGAGTACCTGGTGATGCCTTTCAGGTTATGTAATGCTCCGGCCGTTTTCCAGGAACTCCTTAATGAGGTCTTTAGGGAGGTGTTAGGGAAGTTTGTGTTAATCTACCTGGACGACATTCTTATCTTTTCTAACAATCTCCCTGATCACAGAACCCATGTCAGATTTGTACTGGACAAGCTGAGGCAGAATTTGTTGTACGCAAAACTTGAGAAGTGTATTTTCGAGGTTACATCTGTCGCATTTCTGGGATATATAATCTCCACCTCGGGCCTGTCTATGGACCCTGCCAAGGTCTCCGCGGTACTGGAGTGGCCGCAGCCGGTGGGGTTGAAGTCTTTGCAACAGTTCTTGGGTTTTGCAAACTATTATAGGAGGTTCATAAAGGGGTACTCCACAGTAGTCGCACCCCTCACCGGTCTTACTAAGAAAGGGGCAGACACCACTCACTGGCCTCCTGAGGCTGTACAGGCATTCTCTACTTTAAAGGAACTGTTCTGCTCAGCACCCATACTGAGACACGTGGACACTTATTTTCCTTTTATTGTTGAGGTAGATGCCTTAGAGGTTGGAGTGGGAGCTGTGCTGTCTCAACGTTCAGGCTCAACAAAAAAGTAGCATGAAGAAGATCCGGCACTATAGTGTTTAATACAGCAACAATAAGTAGACAGTGGCATAAAAAAGATGGTCATGATGAACATAGCAGAGCATAACATCCAAGCATAATGGCAAACAATGGCGGTGGTGCCAAAAAAAGTGTGTCTGACTTGGTACCTGGGTGTGGGTGGGAGGCAGCGGTGGTGGGTGCCAGAGGGTGCACGGCCCGACGACCGTTTCGCGTGGCTTACGCCAAGCTTTCTCTAAGGTGCAGGTGCAACAAATGCTGGAAGAGCGGCGGGGCATTTAAAGCGTGTTGGAAGAATACTTCCGGTCCGCCGCAGTTGGATCCGCCCCTACTGGAACTGCTGGCCAGAAATGGCCAGTCCCCAGCTGAGCATAGTGGAACGCATAAAGTGACGCATGCGCTGTCGCATGTACGCGTCAAGGTGACGTCCGCTCACGCTAGTTAGCTCGCAAGCGTCACTGGTGGGGGCGGGAACAATACCGCAAGGACAGTCGCGTGCACGCGTCAAGATGACGTGCGTGCACGCTAACTAATCCTAACCCACTTCAGCCTTTACGGCACACGGAGCTGCTGTGACGCGCTCAAATCGCGTGCCTGATAGAAACCATAACAACCTCGGTGTTGCCAAAACAGATGGAGACATCGAGGGGAGGCAACTAGTAGTGGATGCACTCCAAGTAGATGGGTGGACCATTTCCACCAAGGACTGAAGCACAATGCATAAATGCTGAGCTGCAGGGTATGGCAGAGCCAGGGAGGGGAAGAGGAGGATAACAAGTGATACCCAAGAAGAAAAGAGTGGAAGGTGGTGAGGTGTGAGTGGGGAATAACAAGGATGAAGAAGGGAAAAGAAGAGGGAAGGGGTGCTTGGATACACCAAGTAGAAGAGAGGCTGCAGATCGCAGAACGGCCACCAAGTGGAGAGAGACAGACAATCCCTCAAGCGGCCCATCCTCCTTAATAGAACAAATTTATTGATTCGTTGATTTAAATTTTAATTTAATATGATTCCGTTAAAAACCATCACATAATGTTGGTAAGAGGAACATAGATAAAAAAATAGAGGAAAAGGAACCGCTGAAGGATTGTAAGGGCAACAAGAAGCGACCTAGGGAGAATGTACAGGGGTTCATAAAAGGAACACGAAGAACCCCTGGAAGAATGATCAGGGGTCAAGAAAACAGGCCAGATCTACATAGTCGTTAAGACTTACAGGGTAGATTACACTCGTGTGCCTATTTTTCTCGGAGGTTTTCTCCTGCGGAGAGAAACTACGATATAGGCAACAGGGAGCTTCTAGCCATTAAGTTAGCCTTCGAGGAATGGCGTCATTGGCTAGAAGGAGCAGAGCACACGATCACGGTTTATACCGACCACAAGAATCTGGAATACATCGAGGGGGCTAAGAGATTGAGCCCTCGGCAGGCCCGATGGTCCCTGTTTTTCTCGAGGTTCACATTCCTGATTACGTATACTCCAGGTAGTAAGAATACCAAGGCGGATGCCCTCTCCAGGTGTTTTGAACCAGAGACAGCACAGTCCCCCGCTCCTGAGTCTATCATCCCGCAGAAACTAGTGTTAGCTGCCACGGGGACCTGGGAGGATTGGACAGAGGTTTTGGGTCCCTTTCAGCAGGATGTTCCTGAGGGAAAACCTGAAGGGGTCATGTTTATCCCACTACCATTTCGCTTACAAATCCTGCAACTCTTTCATGCCAATAAGAATGGTGGTCATCCTGGAGCTGCCAGAACGCAGGATCTGATTGCCAGGTGTGCTTGGTGGCCTTCTTTGGCAACAGATTGCAAGGAGTATGTCAGGGAGTGTGCGGTATGTGCCAAGAGTAAACCCTCCCGGCTGGCATCTGTAGGAAGGTTGCAGCCTTTGCCCACCCCGAGTGAGCCATGGACCCACTTGTCCATGGATTTTGTGGGGGAATTGCCCAGGTCTGAAGGCATGTAGGTCATCTGGGTGGTAGTCGACCGTTTTAGCAAAATGGCCCATTTTTTGCCTCTGAAAGGACTCCCCTCGGCTCAAGAACTGGCCGAATTGTTCATCATTCACGTCTTCCGGTTGCATGGCATTCCGGAAGACATTGTGTCAGATAGGGGAGTCCAATTCGTGTCTGGATTCTGGAGGGCATTTTGCAACCAAATGGGCATGAAATTGTCTTTTTCGTCAGGCTACCACCCACAGACAAACGGGCAGACTGAACGAATTAATCAGTCTTTGGAGCAATTCCTGAGATGTTACGTTGCGGAGGCTCAGAGTGACTGGGTAAAATTTTTACCCTTTGCGAAATTCGCACAAAATAATTTAAATAATTCTTCGTCTGGTTTCTCTCCATTCCAGATTGTGACAGGGAGGTCACCCAAATTCTCCCCCTTTCCAATTGTCTCTTCTCCTTTTCCAGCACTGGAGGATTGGCAGAGGTCACTGAGGGACAATTGGGGAATCGTTAAGGGGAACTTGCAGAAGGCATTCCAGAATCAGAAGGGTCAAGCGGACAAGAGACGGTCCGTGGAATGGGAATTTCAGCCAGGGGATTTAGTCTGGGTGTCCACACGTCACTTGACCTTGAAGCAGCCTTCTGCCAAACTGGGCCCCAGGTTTGTGGGTCCATTTTCCGTGACTAGGAGAATTAACAACGTCACTTACGTCATTGATCTTCCTGCCAGCATGCGGGGCATAAGGTCGTTTCATGTGTCTCTGCTCAAACCCGTAGTCTATGTGGGCCCTACTCCATCTCCTCCGGTCCTGGTAGATAGCCAACCCGAGTTCGAAATAGAGAGAATTTTGGACTCACGCGTTGTCCAGAACTCGGTACAGTACCTGGTACACTGGAAGGGGTAAGGCATTGAGGAGAGACAATGGGTCCCGGGGACTCGCATGCATGCGGATGAGTTGAGGGAAGAATTTCATACCTTACACCCCGAGAAGCCTTGTAGGAGTTGTCCGGAGTCCACTCCTCGGGGGGGGTACTGTAATGAAACGTGGAAAAGCCGCGGCCTCTCAAGGTGAGGCGGCTGTTTCAGCGTCCAGCAGGACGCCACAACGCGGAAAAGAACGCCGCATGCCGCTCAGGCAGAGCGGTGGAATCCGCATTGGGAACGGCGGAATCTGCTTTGGGAACGGCGGAATCCGCATTGGTAACGGCAGAATCCGCATTGGAGGCGGCTCCCGCACTTGGTTCACTAGATACATTGCAAAACAGTACTGGTGTGGCTGGGACTGATAGTCCACCAAGATTCAGACCTACACGCGCGCGAGCACAGAGGCTGAGTTTAAATAACAGCCAGAAGTGAGTCAGCTGACCAGGCTGGTCAGCTGACATTTTCCACAACTCTCATTGGTCCAGCAATTAGGGAGGTCCTGGAAAGGTCCTTGAGTATATATACTGCTGGCTGTTCACTTTCTCTTTGTCTGGCGTTGCGATCACATATGTGGGAGCACCCAGATCCGTAGTCAGATCCGCAAGCGTGCCGGGACCAGCTGGAGCTGTAATCCTACACTTACAGTAGCTAGATTCTGTTGATAGCTAAAGTACTAGTTTGATTGTATTTATTTGTTATGACTTTTGACTATCCTCCTGAACTCTGATCTTGTACCTCGATATTTCTGATACCTGTTGCCGAACCCCGGCTCATCCTTAGACTCTGTTTCTGCCTCCTGATCTTGTACCTCGATATTTCTGATACCTGTTGCCAAACCCCAGCTCGTCCTTAGACTCTGTTTCTGCCTCCTGATTTTGTACCTCGATATTTCTGATACCCGTTGCTGAACCCTGCCTGTACTTAGACTCCGCCTTTGCCTACTGTATCTGTACTTTATCTGTCCATGTGTTACGACCTGGCTTGTCCGACCTCGAGAACCGACCTCACTGTTGGAGGCGGTTCCCCATCCTGTTAGTGACACTTCCTCCTGAGTGTCACTCTCGGACTATCCTTCCTACTGTCAGTCTGACTCCTCCCGTTTTGGAGAGCTCAGGTCTGCGGAAGGAATCCGTGCAGTTTTCCTTGCTGCACTGAGGCCTAGGCCTCCAAGTGTTACTGTTACACCAAACACTACACTCTACTCAGGTGAACAGAGGTAAGTTAGTATATCGGATTATCGGTGATACTGCAGATCACGTATAATCTGGTATACATCTGTATTTCCTGTGATACTGCAGATCACCGGTAATCAGACCTTCTCTGTGCTTCACCGATCGTTACAATTTGCAGACTGAAATTGATATTTGGCATTACAAAGGGGCGGAGTCGATAATTGGTTCAAACGAAATGGCAAAAAGAGGCTGGGTTTTGGACCTGGGCAATGCAGTAATTTGGAAAGATTCTATCAATCGTAAACCAGTGTTGATAGACCCTAACGATTTCCATGAAGTGAGTAGCATTTGCATGACAGAAGTCAAAACCACCTGTCGTAAATGGCCTGAGGTTGATGACAATCCAAGTTTGACAGCTGTCATACAAAAGTATCCTCAGTTATGGGCTCAGTTTCGAAGTGAAGTGGGGACTATGAAAGATGTTGTAGTCAACATTGAGGGCAAAGACCCTCCCCCTCAAAAGCAGTACAAATTGCCGCCAGATGCGATTGAACCGATCGGAAAACTAATTAAAGATTTATTAGATCAAGGCGTTATAAGAAAGGCAAGTTCTGTATGTAATGCGCCGATTTGGAGTATTATTAAGCGTGATCAAACGTATAGATTTTTGCTGGACTTCCGTATGATTAATAAATATACTCCAAACATTACGACGATAGTTTCCAGCACGCCAGATGTCATGTCAAAATTGTCAGCTAATGCCAAATATTTTTCAAGTCTGGACATAGCCAACGGATACTTCTCCATTAAACTGGCAAGAAGTTGTCAATACAAATTCGCTTTTACCTACAACAACGAACAATTTATATTTACACGTCTGCCTCAAGGTTTTCATTCTTCAAGTTCAATTTTCTGTCAAGCGATGACAAAGGTACTGTCAAAATTCTCGAGGCCAGATTGTATTATATCGTACATCGATGATATTTTACTTTTCAGTGAAACAGAGAGTGAGCATTTGCAATTGCTAGATGAATTGTTCATGATTTTGTCAGAAGCAGGTCTGAAATTAAATACCAGCAAGGTAAAACTTTTTAAAACTGAAGTGGAATTCTTGGGAGTAAAAATAGCCCATGGGGTAAGACAGCCATTACAAGAAAGGGTTAAAGCTGTCATGTCACTTCCCATTCCAACCAATCACAAAGCACTGAGACAATTCCTTGGTCTTGTAAATTACTTGCGAGAATTCATAGAAGGCTTTGCTGAAAAAGCAGCGGTTTTGTATGAATTGTTGCAAGGAGAAAGTAAAGATTGTTTTGGCCCATGGGAAGATCGACATATGCAGGCATTTGAAAATTTGAAAAAGGCTTTGCAAAATGCACCAGCACTAGCAACAATTGATAAGTCACCAGAAGCTAGTTTTGCTATTCAAGTGCATGTTTCTGAGGTGTCCATTTCAGTGGTTCTTTTACAAAAACAAAGTGGAAACTGGAGAATATTGGGATATTTCTCTAGACTGTTGACACCTGTGGAAAAAGGATTTGATGTTTGTGTCAGACATCTGCTGGGAGTTTATTATGCAGTGAAAGCAACTGAACATATTGTGGGATTTAATAACATCATTTTGCAGACTCCCCATTCTACTTTGAAACTTTTGCTAGAGAGGAATTTGCCAGGCGTGACTAATCAAAGATTCAATCAGTGGTTATTAGCTTTGTCGACAAAACAAATCCAGGTAGATCACAATGCTAAGTACATTCTTCCTCAACTTATGGATTATCAAGGGCAAGAACATATATGTCCTTGTGAGGGTTCAGAAACTTTTCCTTCTCTCTTCCGGCGGGAGGAGCAAAGGTCTGATGAACCAGTGTTTGTAGATGGTTCTAGACATCAAGTTGATGGGAAGTATTGCACAGGCTATGCGATCTGGTATCCTAAGAGAGGTTATGCGATTCAGCATAAATTACCTGGTCATTACTCAGCACAAAGAGCAGAATTGCAAGCTGTCAAAACAGTGCTGGAATTGGATGATAAGGAGAATAAGAATCCTTTAGTGATTTACACTGATTGTTCTTGGTTGACACGTTCATTGCTAGACTATTTGCAAATTTGGAAGAGAAGAGGTTTTGTAGATTCATCTAACAAGGCTCTTGTGTATAAAGATATGTTACAACCGATTATCGAGATTGCAGAAAGAAATCCTTTAGCTTATGCGATTATAAAGGTTCCCGCTCACAGAAAAGATGATAGTGAGTTGTCTGAAGGTAATAATTTGGCAGATATGTTGGCCAAAGAAGCAGCAATGAGAGGTGTAGAGATAGAACAGGAAAAGTCTAAATTGATTGTCGCAGCTGCAAGAAAGGATGATGATGTCACAAAGGTATCTTTTGCAGCAGAGCAGGCTAAAGATCCTTCTTTAGTAGCTCAAATGACAGATCCTAAATCTCCTTTTGTTTGCAAAGATCAAATGTTGTTTTACGAACTGAGAGGAATTCTGTATCCAGTAATTCCCAAACATTTACAAGTGGAATTTGTTAAATTCAATCATAATAGTTTGGGACATTTGGGCCAGGAAGTTGTTAGAAGTTTTGAAGGAGAAGTTCTATTGGGAGAAAATGGAAGAAACAGTGCAGAATGTAGTTCAATCATGTTTGATTTGTGCACAGATAAATCCCAGGCCAAAAGGACAGAAACCACCTTTGCAGAGAACTCCACCTGCAGATGATCCTTGGTCTACATTGCAAATTGATTTTATAGGTCCATTGCCTATGGGTAAACAAGGTTTGAGATATGCATTGGTGGTGGTTGATGTTTTTTCAAAATGGGTAGAAGTTATTCCCTTGAGAAAAGATGATGCATTGAGTACTGCTAGGGCTCTAGTCAGTCATGTGTTTGCAACATGGGGAATTCCACAAAATGTATCCAGTGATAGAGGAACACATTTTACAGGAAAAGTAATGCAAGCAATGTGTAACATTTGGGAATTAAGCAACAATTCCATGTGCCTTATCACCCACAGTCAGCAGGCATTGTGGAAAGGATGAATAGGACAATTAAACAAAGAATTGCTAAAATGCTAATGGAGAAAGGAAATACTTGGGTAGATGCCATTCCTTTTGTTTTGATGGGTATTAGGAGCACTCCTAATGCAACTACTAAATACACTCCTTTTGAGTTGATGACAGGAAGGAAAATGCCACTTTTATTTCCTCAGGAACCAAGGTTGTCTACTCCACAGAGAGAGGCTATAGAAAAAACTAAATGGTTACAGTTGTTGCAGGAAAATTTGAATGCAATTTTGCCACATGCTGCATCTCATATGCAGAAAATGGTGCCACCTCATAATTCAAAATTTGTGAAAGGGGCATTAGTGATGGTCAAAATGTTTAAAAAACCAGGACCATGGCACAGTAATTGGGAAGGTCCTTGTGATGATTTGCTCAGCTGCCTGTGCAGGCAGCCAGCCTTTTGACCATTGTGTAGGTTTGCATGCTGCAGGACTCTGGAAAGAACAGCTTCTGTCAGTTTTGCAGCTTGTGCTTACAGAGGAATTTGCATACGTTGTCATGCAAATTGCCTGGCCACATTCATTGGAGGCGTGTACTATAAGTACTATGTCTTTCCCACAATGCTTTGCTGTTCATAAGGATTTTGTCCTGTGTAACACTCCTGCCGGGAGTGTCAGCCATGCTCTTTGTTTGAAGTTCAGCTTAGAGTAATTCCTGAATCTGCGCTAGGCAGATTTCCCTAGCACAGTTAGGATTGTATTATCTGTATTGCCTGTTCTGTCTTGTCTTGCCTGTTGCCATTGTCCAGTCCCAATGGTGGTCGACAGGAAATGGTTCTGATCTCTGTTCTTGGAGTATAGCTGGTGCAGCGGTTGCTACCAGCTATCTCTTCTGTTCTGTCTCCTGGGATCGCGCTAGCTACTTTTCGCTAGCGCTGGGGATCCTTCTGTTCTGTCTCCTGGGATCGCGCTAGCTACTTTTCGCTAGTGCTGGGGATCCTTCTGTTCTGCTACTCTGTACCTGGATCGCGCTAGCCACTTTTCGCTAGTGCTGTGGATCCTATCTCTCGCTTGTCCCTGTTTTCGTGTGTCTGTCTTATCTGCTACGACCGCTTGCTGGAGGCTCGGTGAGGTAACCGTTAAGCAAGCGTTCGAGTCCTCTGTTTCATGTTTGTCTGTCGATGGTTAGTTAGGCGTGCTTGTCTCTATTGTGCTTATCACGTGGAGAACGCGCATAACCACGTGCACTGTTGCAATGAGTGCGGTGTTCGCGGTTAGCTAGCATTTGTTGTTTTCCGCATCTTCTCATTGTATTATTTACTGTGCCTTTGCTACCCTCGTATTCTGTCCTGATCTGCCTTGTGTCACGTCTGGCGATCGCACC
Organism: Hyperolius riggenbachi; assembly: GCF_040937935.1. NCBI lineage: Eukaryota > Metazoa > Chordata > Amphibia > Anura > Hyperoliidae > Hyperolius > Hyperolius riggenbachi. The sequence continues at coordinate 29,590,152 of NC_090648.1, forward strand.
TCTCGCGATCGCGTTCCTATTTCATATCTGCTGTTGTGTGTGCGTGGTCGCGGGGTGGCAACTGGATTGGTGCACACACATACAACCTGTCCCTTTGCTCGTTCTCATTTGCAATCGCCTCTCTTGCGATTGCGTTCTGCGCTTCGTACAATTCCTGTCTGGCATTTGTGGAGGTACAGAGGATTGGTTCCTCTGCACTCCCCAGCGCCATCTGCCGACAGGAATTTCCCTCTACAGGTGCGTAGCACCTTTTGCTGGGTGCCTGCAATTACACGCTTGTGGAGGATTTCCGCCGTGTCAGCACACGCGTTGTGCGCTGATCACGGAGAAAGTTCCACAATCGTTACAGTATGAACAGCCCAACCCAAAACCCCAGTGTAGACGGAATTTCTGATTTGTACGATTTTGTCGAGTTTGGGTCCTGTGTCTTTAAGAGCTTTAAAAGGCTAAATTCAGAGACCAAGGCGGAATTTCTTTCTGAATGTGTGAGGTTTTGTCTAAATCCCACCTTTCAGATTTCTGATCCGTCCACGTCGGCTCTTCTGTTTTCCTATGTGCTCTTAAAAGACGATTTGTTCACCTGGGCATATAATCTGTTAAAAATTAATTCTTGGAATGGTAATCTGTATCAGTTGCTTGCAGTGATATTCTCTCACTGGTTTAAACTGCCTGGCTTACCACCTGCTCTGATTGAGTGTGTAGCTGCTGATAAGTCAGCTGATCTTTCCCTTCCATGCAAAACTTTTCAGTATGACAATCAGTACAATGTGTCTGTTGCCACTTCAGGTTTTAAACAGCAGACATGCAAAGTGGCGAAAAAGAGAAAAACTAAAAGACGCAAGCATCGGAATAAAACACTTCCTATTGATGTTTGTAATGATGTTGTTCCGTCTCCGGCTTTTTTGCCCCAATCCAAAGCTTATGTGGATCCTGCTATAGGTAGGATCGCACACTACATTAAAGCAGTTAAAAAATCTGTTCTTTTTCCTGAACTCCAACCCTATGGAGATTATCTGGATACTGGCCTGTTTGAACCCCCATTTGCTTCCTGGGATGTTGGGGCCTGGCTGGAGGAATTCGATTTTGATTGGAAAGCCTTTTGCGATTTTTACATCGCAAAAAGCGAAGATGTCTTGAATGCTTGTCTTGACTCTATGTACCTTCTGATTGATTCCGATGAATGTGACAAGGATGATGTGGATCTGGTGATCTATGTATGGCAAACAATTTTGGATGAGTTGCACACACACCAACCAATTGATTCCAATAAAGAGACATCGTTGTCGGATGATTGTTCCTGCCTTTCTGGGGTAAAGCATGTGAGTCTTGACTTTGTGCAATCTGAAATGAATGAGTGTGCCGCTGTGGTTGATTCCTGTGCGAATCCTGAAGGATTCGCTCCTGACAGTGTGCAGTTTGAATCTGTGCGATCTGATGCCTGTTTCTCGGATGTTCCTGCAGATTGTGATCGGCATGAGTCTGCCGGTTTCCTCAAGGATGTGTGGGATCCTTTGTCATTTAGAAACAGATCTTTGAGATCTTCCGTCTGGGACCCTGCTATGGGGAAAAGTTCTCGACTATGCAGCGTCAAAAGTAAATTTAATATGCCTAATAAAGTTTGTCCTGTTGATGTCACTATTTCTTCTGCAGATGAGTCTCTGTCTCACCCTGTAAGGGCCCGTTGCCTGGGGACAGTTGCTCCAGCGTTTCGGTCCTAGATGCCTTGCAGTCTGCTCCGCAGATCGCGGTGGTTTGCGCTATAGAAGCGTCAGTTTCACAACCTAAAGTGAATTTTGATTTGCTGGTTTTACGTTCTGATTCCTCGGATTCGACATTGTTAGTAGTGTTGGGCGAACACCTAGATGTTCGGGTTCGCGAACGTTCGCCGAACATCGCCGCGATGTTCGGGTGTTCGCGTCGAACTCCGAACATAATGGAAGTCAATGGGGACCTGAACTTTCGTGCTTTGTAAAGCTTCCTTACATGCTACATACCCCAAATTAGCAGGGTATGTGCACCCTGGGAGTGGGTACAAGAGGAAAAAAAATATTTGAAAAAGAGCTTATAGTTTTTGAGAAAATAGATTGTAAAGTTTCAAAGGAAAAACTGTCTTTTAAATGTGGAAAATGTCATGTTTCTTTGCACAGGTAACATGCTTTTTGTCGCCATGCAGTCATAAATGTAATACAGAGAAGAGGTTCCAGGAAAAGGGACCGGTAACGCTAACCCAGCAGCAGCAGCACACGTGATGGAACAGGAGCAGGCGCAGGAGGAGAAGGCCATGCTTTTTAAGACACAACAACCCAGGCCTTGCATGAGGACAAGAAGCGTGCGGATAGCATGCTTTTTACCGCCATGCAGTCATAAATGTAATAAAGATAAGAGGTTCAATAAACAGGGACCGGGTGTCAACGCTAACCCAGCAGCAGCAGACGTGATGGAACAGGAGGAGGCGCAGGAGGAGAAGGCCACGCTTTCAGGTGCAACTCAGGCCTTGCATGAGGACGAAAAAATGTGTGCGCAAAGCAATGCAATGAGTAGTTTTCAGGACACAATGGGCTATTCGGAGGAGCTATTCCCACCCCCACAATCTTCTACCTGTGAAAGGTCAATGGAACAGCCACAAATGTTGTGCCCGGATTCACAACCTTTTTCTGTGGAAAATGCACCTTGCACTGAAATGCAAGGCGAGGCCGAGGATGAAGATGACGTCAACAACTCAACATGACGCAAAATGGGGGCGGAACAGAAAGCTGCTTTCAATGTTTTGAAGGCCTTAATTGCCTCCGGTGGCCAGTTAGATGCATCATTCATCACACCCAAATCCCAGAGCAATGTGTGCAGGAATTTGAATCGCAGGAGGTGTACCGAGATCATCTGGACAAGTGACCAAGTGACCAAGTGACAAGTGACCAAGTGAAAAGTGACAAAGTGACCAGTGACAAAGTGACAAAGTGACAAAATGACAAAGTGACAAGTGACAAGTGACAAAGTGACAAGTGACAAAGTGACAAATGACAAAGTGACAAAATGACAAAGTGACAAGTGACAAAGTGACAAGTGACAAGTGACAAAGTGACAAGTGACAAAATGACAAAGTGACAAAGTGTCCAGTGACAAAGTGACAACTGAGAGGTTGTTCTGGGGAGCTCCACTGCACTCAGTCGCATATGAGGAGAGGTCTCGTTGGGACTGCTGATCCTCCTCAGCTTGCTCAAAGCCTTGAGGGTTCCTGAAGATCCTCTGCTTGGAGTTCGCCGGGGTTCAGCTTGGTGTCGGGGTCGGCGGCGTCCTCCTCACTCCAACGTGGCAGATCTTCTGTTGAAGGAAAAAAAAAACATTGTTAAAAGTCCAGTACCGCATCTGAAGGACTCACCAAGAGATGCAGGAGCGCTTTAATCTAGCGCACCATCGCTCGCTGGGTGATGTCCCTCCCTACGCGCTGGAATTCTACGCTGCACATGCTAGCACGCTTTTGCGCAGTGCCGAGGCGCATTCCAGCAGCTAGCTACCAAGCTTCTGTGGATCTGATTGGGCCACCATGTTGGATCTCTGCCAAGTCCTCCAAAATTTTGAGCAATCCACGTTGCGTGACTGAGCAGTGACAACTCTACAGTCAGCATTACAATACCACTGCTGTGTTTACTGAAGAAATCAATGTTGAAGATGGAAACCGCTGGCATGATGCAAGTGGGGGATTCTGAAGATGAAAACGATCAGCGTGATGATACCAACATCAGGCAACCTGCCTCAGGAAACGCTGGTCCCAGCTATGACAAAGAACAGGACGAGGAACAGCTGGAGTTGGAGCAGGAATTGGATGCCCCCACTGCCGAGGGACAGGTCGGTGCACGTTGGACTTCCACAATTTAGCGGGAATGGACAGCAGAAGAGGAAGAAAGTGATGCGGGTGACGAATATGGTGCATCACAACAATCACAACGCTCACAAGAACATGAAGATAGAGGAGTCTGGCAGGATTCTCTGGCACACATGGCTCAATTCATGCTAGACTGCGTTGAACGCGGCCCGTGCATTATTCACTATTCATTATTATTCATTATTCTGGACAACACCAATTACTGGGTTTATACCCAGTTTATACAAACACAATGTTAAAAAACTGATTGAAGAAAGTGTCAGACAGGTCAAAAATGGAACAATTCCAGCAGGCCCTTGAGGATGGAGACTTTAGAGAGGAGATTGACATCCTCCTCCTTCTCTAGCCAGTTGTACGCCGACAGACTGACTTCAGCAAACCCAGGAGGACCAGGAGGGCAGCAAAGAACACAAGCTGCTGCTAGTGCCGAAAAGGGAATGGTATTGGCAGTGTCCTTGGAGTGGGAACATTTTCTGACACCCATGCAGCAGCCCACAGAACAGCAATCGGGCAGTTCCACGTCCTCCAACACCAATCGCCTGGAGAAGATGGTCAAGGTACAGGACTACATGTCAGATGGCGTAGCTGTGTTGAACAATCCATCTGCAGACAGACGGTGAGTGTGACAGGCAGCACAGAAGGACCATGGCAACTCACTCATAGTACCACAGTTTGATAGTGCTGCCCAAAAATTATATGGATCCGTGGACCCGGGCACTGCGGGCAGTACTGGGAAGTGGGAACGCAGATTTTAGTACCTAAACACACGATACAACATGTTTTCCGGGGTCGGACTCTGAGGCACATACAGATGGTCCCGATCATCATCCTCATCATACAACTCTTCTACTGAGTCTGACCCACCCACCACCTCTGCCACCCCAACATCCCCAGACACAGACCCCTCATCATCCTCAACATTAACTTGGGATGCTGGCCTGAGCCAGACCTCCTCCTCCACATCAGGCCCCATCATCTCCTCAATGGCAGCCCTCATTAATCGCTCTGGCGACGGACCGATGGACACAACGTTCTCCTCCGGGGAGGGCTGCTGCTAACCACTGGCTGCTGGGGTGGATGTTATAGCCTGCGTGGGGCGTTGGCTGTTTCTGTTGTTGGGAGTGCTGCTCACAGCGGAGGTCTCTGAGGAACTCATGGTGAGCTCATATAGTGGTTGGCGGTGAGTGGAGTATTACTGATCCCAGCAATATACACACTGACTGGCAGAGTACGCAATGCTATACAGTCTGGCTGAGCGGTGTACACAGAGTGGCAGTAAACAATGCTATATAGTCTGGCTGAGCCGTGTACACAGAGTGGCAGTAAACAATGCTATATAGTCTGGCTGAGCGGTGTACACAGAGTGGCAGTACACACAATGCTATATAGTCTGGCTGAGCCGTGTACACAGAGTGGCAGTACACACAATGCTATATAGTCTGGCTGAGCGGTGTACACAGAGTGGCAGTAAACACAATGCTATATATAGCGTGGCTGAGCGAGGTACACAGTGGCAGTACACACAATGCTATATAGTCTGGCTGAGCCGTGTACACAGAGTGGCAGTAAACACAATGCTATATATAGTGTGGCTGAGCGAGGTACACAGTGGCAGTAAACAATGCTATATATAGTGTGGCTGAGCGAGCGGTGTACTACTGTTCCCAGCAGCGACACACAATGACTGGGGGGACCCTGGCTAGCGTGGCTGGAGAGCGAACTACCCTGCCTGCCTACCCAAAGCTAAACCCACAGACAAATGGCGGAGATATGACGTGGTTCGGGTATTTATTTACCCGAACCACGTGACCGTTCGGCCAATCAGAGCGCGTTCGGGTCCGAACCACGTGACCCGTTCGGCCAATCACAGCGCTAGCCGAACGTTCGGGGAACGTTCGGCCATGCGCTCTTAGTTCGGCCATGCGGCCGAACGGTTTGGCCGAACACCTGATGGTGTTCAGCCGAACTCGAACATCACCCGAACAGGGTGATGTTCTGCAGAACACGAACAGTGGCGAACACTGTTCGCCCAACACTAATTGTTAGCCGAATCTAAGAGTGAGACAGCGCTTCAGTTTTGCGAATCTGATGCTGAACCCTCTTTGCCTTATTCAGAGACACTTTCTCTGAACCTGCCCTGTACCATGAATAACAATATGATGTCCAATCACACTGACATTTGTGAGTCCCTTTCTTGCTCTGAGGGAAGTTTTGACTCTCCACCCTGTACTCTGGATGAGTCAACATTGCCTTGTACAATATCTCCTGCCCTGCCCCTAGAGGCTTGTCTAGGTATTGCTGCTATTTTTACTTGTTTTTCTGCAGTTTTGGAGTTAAAAGCTAGTTTGACTGCCACACAGAATTCTGGGCACAGTGAGAATGAATTTAGGGAGTCAGTGTGTGTTCCAGTAAATATACCTGTACATTCCCCTCATGATGATGAGATCCAGTCTCAGGTTATGGTGGAACCATTCCTGGGACATCTGCCCTGTCCACAAAATAAAGTTCCAGTTTTGCCCTGTAACATGGATAGTTCAGAATCCTTACTAGAAAACTTGAAAAATGATGTTCCTGAGGTCTTGTTTGAGGTTCTGGAGGTCTCCGAGTTCCTCCCAAAGGGTGCAGAACTTGTAGGAGATGTCTCCTGTCCCCCAAGTCTTTCTGAGGTGTTGCCCTCTTCCGTAGGCATTGCTGCCTTGCTGGCTACCTTTTCAGCTCTGGTGGAGCTTCAGTCATGTGTAGTCAATGATGATATTACAGTCACAGAAATTTCCGAATTTAAATCCGAGTCTTCTTTTGAAAGTCCAGTGCTTGAGACCATTGCTCGTGATGATTCTCTGCCCAGTTCTGGTTTTGGTTTCCTCGTGCCGGACTCTGAGGTTGGCAGTTCCCCGACATGTCCTGAGGTTTCTCCTGTGCTGGTGTACCCCAGTGTCCTCTGTGACCCAGAAAGCCCAAGTGTGCCTCGGTTACCAGCGTACTCAGATGCTTCCTCGGTGGAGACATGCTCTGATTTAGCCTGCCTGCTTGCATGCCCAGAAGTGGTCCCTGAAAGTCTTGATCTTGATGGGTGTCCTCGTAATTCTGAATCCGGAATTGTCATTGGTTCCATGGGGGTTCTTGGTAATTCTCCATGTGAGCCTGGTGATTGTTCTGCCCTCTTGGGATCTCTGTGGAGCGTCAAAAGGTTCTGGGAGATTCTGGGAGAAATTTTGCTTGGTCCCCTGGATAAGATCAACGGTGGCTTTTGTGTTGTAAGGGACACTTCGAACAGGTATTGTGGCAGGTTTGGTATTTTCTGACGCTCCTTGGAAGGTGGTGGGTATTGTCTGGAGGGTGTCGATGGCTTCTTCTCTGGCGTTCACAGTCCTGATGGGTGTTATACTGAGACTGGTGGTACTGATAGGCATGTTTCGGTGGCTTCTGTTTCCGATGAGGTCGGTTTCGGGTGGACTGACTCTGGAATTGGACCTTGTCGGGCTGTCCTGACCTTCATGAGTCTTCAGTTTGAGTCTGTTGCTAATAGCAGTTTTGAGGGTCGTCTGGAATTCGACCCTGGAGGGGTGGCTTTTGTGTTGTAAGGGACACTTCGAACAGGTATTGTGGCAGGTTTGGTATTTTCGGACGCTCCTTGGAAGGTGGTGGGTATTGTCTGGAGGGTGTCGATGGCTTCTTCTCTGGCGTTCACAGTCCTGATGGGTGTTATACTGAGAGACTGGTGGTACTGATAGGCATGTTTCGGTGGCTTCTGTTTCAGATGAGGTCGGTTTCGGGTGGACTGACTCTGGAATTGGACCTTGTCGGGCTGTCCTGACCTTCATGAGTCTTCAGTTTGAGTCTGTTGCTAATAGCAGTTTTGAGGGTCGTCTGGAATTCGACCCTGGAGGAGGGGGGTACTGTGATGATTTGCTCAGCTGCCTGTGCAGGCAGCCAGCCTTTTGACCATTGTGTAGGTTTGCATGCTGCAGGACTCTGGAAAGAACAGCTTCTGTCAGTTTTGCAGCTTGTGCTTGCAGAGGAATTTGCATACGTTGTCATGCAAATTGCCTGGCCACATTCATTGGAGGCGTGTACTATAAGTACTATGTCTTTCCCACAATGCTTCGCTGTTCATAAGGATTTTGTCCTATGTAACACTCCTGCCGGGAGTGTCAGCCATGCTCTTTGTTTGAAGTTCAGCTTAGAGTAATTCCTGAATCTGCGCTAGGCAGATTTCCCTAGTGCAGTTAGGATTGTATTATCTGTATTGCCTGTTCTGTCTTGTCTTGCCTGTTGCCATTGTCCAGTCCCAATGGTGGTCGACAGGAAATGGTTCTGATCTCTGTTCTTGGAGTATAGCTGGTGCAGCGGTTGCTACCAGCTATCTCTTCTGTTCTGTCTCCTGGGATCGCGCTAGCTACTTTTCGCTAGCGCTGGGGATCCTTCTGTTCTGTCTCCTGGGATCGCGCTAGCTACTTTTCGCTAGCGCTGGGGATCCTTCTGTTCTGCTACTCTGTACCTGGATCGCGCTAGCCACTTTTCGCTAGTGCTGTGGATCCTATCTCTCACTTGTCCCTGTTTTCGTGTGTCTGTCTTATCTGCTACGACCGCTTGCTGGAGGCTCGGTGAGGTAACCGTTAAGCAAGCGTTCGCGTCAGTGTTGCTTGCGAATTTTCGCCAAAGCCATTTTCGCATCGAAAATCCCATTTTCGATTTCGCTGAATTTTCGCGAAAAATAAGTACTATTTTCGCTTCAAAAGGCGAAATTTCGCAATTTTTCAAAAAGACCTTATAGTTTTTGAGAAAATCAATTTTAAAGTTTCAAAGGAAAAAACTATACATTTAAATGCAGTAAATGACAGTTACTTAAAGAGAAACTCCAACCAAGAATTGAACTTTATACCAGTCAGTAGCTGATACCCACTTTTACATGATAAATATAATGCTTTTCACAAACACACCATCAGGGGGCGCTGTATGACTGATTTTGTGCTGAAACCCCTCCCACAAGAAGCTCTGAGTACCGCGGTACTCTGGGCAAACTGCCACAATGTAACAAGGTTCACAGACAGGAATTAGCTGTTTACAGCTGTCTCTAACAGCCAAAACAGCTAGGAGCAGCTATATAACCTGCCCACAGTAAAAATGTCACCATGTAATAAATGTCAGAATGTAAATCTGGGAGAGGAAAGATTTTACAATGAGCAAACACTGACTAAATCATTTATACATAATTATGGTAAAAAATTAAGCACTTTTTTTACTACATTATTTTCACTGGAGTTCCTCTTTAAGCAAACCTAGAGGTAGTGTAAATTTACTAATATCAAAAGAAAGGGCCAACTGCCAAGTGCAAAGGACAAAGGGCCAAGTGCAAAGGGCCAAGTTTAAAGGGTCAAGTGCAAAGGGCCAAGTGCAAGGGCAAAGGGCCAAGTGCAAAGGGCCAAGGGCCAAGTGCAAAGGGCCAAGTGCAAGTGCAAGGGGCCAAGTGCAAAGGACCTAGTGCAAAGGCAAAGGTCTAAGTGCAAAGGCCAAGTGCAAAGGGCCAAGTGCCCAAGTGCAAAGGGCCAAGTGCAAAGGCAAAGGGCCAAGTGCAAAGGGCCAAGTGCAGGTTCAAAGGGCCAAGTGCAAGTGCAGGTTCAAAGGGCCAAGTGCAAGTGCAAAGGGCCAAGTGCAAAGGCAAAGGGCCAAGTGCAAAGGCAAAGGGCCAAGTGCAAAGGCAAAGGGCCAATTGCAAGTGCAAAGGGCCAAGTGCAAAGGGCCAAGTGCAAAGGGCCAAGTGCAAGTGCAAAGGGCCAAGTGCAAAGGGCCAAGTGCAAAGGGCCAAGTGCAAGTGCAAAGGGCCAAGTGCAAAGGGCCAAGTGCAAAGGCAAAGGGCCAATGCCAAGTGCAAAGGGCCAAGTGCAAAGGGCCAAGTTCAAAGGGTCAAGTGCAAAGGGTCAAGTGCAAGGGCAAAGGGCCAAGGGCAAAGGGCCAAGTGCAAAGGGCCAATTGCAAGTGCAAAGGGCCAATTGCAAGTGCAAAGGGCCAATTGCAAGTGCAAAGGGCCAAGTGCAAAGGGCCTAATGCAAAGGGCCAATTGCAAGTGCAAAGGGCCAAGGCCAAGTGTCAAATGAAAAGGGCCAAGTGCAATGGCAAAGGGCCAAGAGCCAAGGGCCCTTTGCACTTGGCCCTTTTCATTTGACCCTTGGTCCTTTGCACTTGCACTTGGCCCTTTGCACTTGGCACCCGGCCCTTTGCACTTGGCACTCGGCCCTTTGCACTTGGCACTCGGCCCTTTGCACTTGGCAGTTTGCACTTGGCACTTAGCCCATGTCACTTACACTTGGCCCTTTCTTTTGATATTAGTAAATTTACACTACTGCTAGGTTTGCTACAGTAACTGTCATTTACTGCATTTAAATGTATACTTTTTTCCTTTGACACTTTAAAATCGATTTTCTCAAAAACTATAAGGTCTTTTTGAAAAATTTCTTTTTCCTCTTGTACCCACATATCTCCTTAATATACCCTGCAAATTTGGTGATTCTAGCTTGTAAGGGGGCTTAGATATTCAATGCGAAAAAACGGACATTAGGCGAAAATTAATGCGAAAATATTCGGCGAATTTTTGCCTTTCGAAACGAAAATAGTACTTATTTTCGCGAAAATTCAGCGAAAAAAGAATATTTGCATTTTCGCTCATCACTGGTTCGCGTCCTCTGTTTCATGTTTGTCTGTCGATGGTTAGTTAGGCGTGCTTGTCTCTATTGTGCTTATCACGTGGAGAATGCGCATAACCGCGTGCACTGTTGCGAATGAGTGCGGTGTTCGCGGTTAGCTAGCATTTGTTGTTTTCCGCATCTTCTCATTGTATTATTTACTGTGTCTTTGCTACCCTCGTATTCTGTCCTGATCTGCCTTGTGTCACGTCTGGCGATCGCACCTCTCGCGATCGCGTTCCTATTTCATATCTGCTGTTGTGTGTGCGTGGTCGCGGGGTGGGGACTGGATTGGCGCACACACATACAACCTGTCCCTTTGCTCGTTCTCATTCGCAACCGCCTCTCTTGCGATTGCGTTCTGCACTTCGTACAATTCCTGTCTGGCATTTGTGGAGGTACAGAGGATTGGTTCCTCTGCACTCCCCAGCGCCATCTGCCGACAGGAATTTCCCTCTACAGGTGCGTAGCACCTTTTGCTGGGTGCCTGCAATTACACGCTTGTGGAGGATTTACGCCGTGTCAGCGCACGCGTTGTGCGCTGATCACGGAGAAAGTTCCACAATCGTTACAGTCCTTTTGAAATTATTGATATGCTGGGCCAAGTGATGATTAAAATTAAGAGACCTCAAATCTCTGCTAAAAATGTTCGTAGGCAGCAAGAAATGTGGGTTCATGTAGATCAATGCAAATTGTATGTTACAAAATAATGATGCTGCATTTGTTTTGCAGGTATCATGTCTGGGCATAAATCCAAATGGAAGAAGATTAATCCAAAGAATGGATTAAAGGGGGATGCCTCGAAAGACAAAGCAACAGGTGTTTTCTTGATGTTTATTTTTTATGTGACTTTGATTACTTCAGTGATCCATTGTTCAACAGTGACAGTGCAAGCTGAAGAAACAAATTTAAGCTCTGAAGTTTCGATAAAGGAAAAGACACTATCCAGAGGAAAAGGCTATTCCTATGAAGAATTCTTTAACCAGTTCGGCCTATCTGGACGAGCTTCCTCGTCCAGATAGGCACTGCTGCTGCCGCCGCCTCGTGCGCGTGATCGGGCGCGCCCCCGTGCGTGCTCCCGCTACCCGCCGCTAGCCCCCTGATCAGTGAATGGGAATATAATTCCCATTCACCGATCTATCTTCCCCGCAGAAATACCGACGCTTTCTCTCCAGAGAGCGCGGTATTTCTGCCCCCAGGAAACATTTCCCCTGCTTTAAGTTCCTAGATGCGAAATCGTTCGCATCTAGGACTTTTTTCACTGTGGCCATCTTGTGGCCGAATAGTAAACTGCACCACAATTCATTTTTAATTAAAAAAAATATTTATTTTACATTTAAAATTAACAGTTTCCCTCCCACACCAAAAATTACCCACATACACTTTTTTTATTAAAAATAAAAATAAAAAATACAATTAAAAAAAAACAAAAACAACATAAATAGTTACCCAAGGGTCTGAACTTTTTAAATATGCATGTCAAGAGAATATGTTATTATATTATTTAAAATTATAAGCTTATAAATAGTGATGGACGCAAATTGAAAAAATGCACCTTTATTTCTAAATGAAATATCGGCACCATAAATTGTGATAGGGACATCGTTTAAATGGTGTAATAAGCGGGACAGATGGGCAAATAAAATACATGAGTTTTAATTACGCTAGCGTATATTAATTTCAAACTATAATGGCCAAAAACTGAGAAATAATGAATTTTTTTCATTTCTTTCTTAATCTTCCTGTTAAAATAGATATAGAAAAAAATAATTCTTAGCAAAATGTAGCACCCAAAGAAAGCCTAATTAGTGGTGAAAAAAACAAGATATAGATCAATTCATTGTGATAAGTAGCAATAAAGTTATAGGCGAATGAATGGGAGGTGAACGTTGCTCGGATGCATGAGATTTTCGGACTGCGGTGCTGAACCGGTTAAAGAAAGTACTGTAGATACCACAAATGACATTGTAGGATGTTTTTGCCTAGGTTCAGATAATGATTGTTGTTTACAATTGTTTTTCCAACATAATACAAATATAGGTGTCCAAGCAGTGATAGAATCAAGAAATGTATTCACTAAATTGACAGGACAATATATCCATAATGAAATAACAGGAAATATAAATTGTAGTTTAACTGAATTTAATTTCTGGTATGTACAAATCAAGGGCAATGACTCAGCAGTTTGGTCTGGAAATTTTACCAAAGGAACTGGAAGTGAATATAAGAAAGGGGAAAAGGGAGAAAAGGATGTTTTACTGTCCGAAGGTGTAATGGTATTCTTATTTCCTGATAGTAATGCCATTAAAAGTGATGCTGAAGGAGATATTAATAGATTTTGGAAATTTCAAATATCCAAAGGAGATGTAGTAGCAAATATAAAAATTAATTTGACTGTGACAAATATAGAGTATCCAGAGATTAAAGGTATGCCACGTTCTTTAGAAATCAGAGAAGAATATAAGGATATACAATTGATATGCAATACTAGTGTATTGTTACCTCCAAATGCAACTTTAACATGGAGTAAAAATAATGAATTTCTAGGACATTTTTACAAAGGTAATATCCATGTAATTAATCAAGGTGCTAAAGGGAGTGTAAAATGGATAAGGTCTAACCTGATTTATTCTTTAAATGAAGTGGCTATGGAAGATAATGGAATTTATAAATGTTGTATTAGTTTACCAGGATTCCATACTAAATGTGATATGACTCAAATCACAGTCAAATCTCCTGAAAGGACCATTTGTAATGATAAAAAATTCTACAAGGCAAGTCCTTTTCGATTCAATCATTTCCAGACCAAAGCACTGTTAAGAGAAGGTAGATTTGTGATAATTGTTTGGAAGTTTAATATTTCAAGTTGGAAAATTTCCACAAGATATCCGATATGTCAAAATTATCTTGCAAATTTGATACATGGAATGGAACAATGGTTTGAAAATAGTTTTGAAACTTTCCCTAGGAACAAACGAGGCATTATAGAAGGTATTTTAGGAGGCGCAGGAACCATTGGTGCCATAACTAACAGCTTGGATGTAAAAACTTTAAAATCTGATTTAGAAACAGTGGGTTTGTTAGGAGGTAAAGGATTAAAGGTGCAACGGAATATAAACCAATTGATGGAACATATGATAATACAAACTGCATCTGTTTTAGGTCCTTCTGTATCACATTTGCAAGATATAGCCTTAATATTGATTGATAGTGAACAAAAATCACAGTTTGGAAGGATATGTTTGGAAACCCAAACTGAATATTCAACAAATTTTAAAATTATAGCCCAGGCTTTCCAAGGAGGAAAACACCTCTAGGAATATTGCGAAATTTACCTAAGAAATATACATATGCATTGAATCATATAGATTTGTGGATTAATAAATGGTACGGATGCAATCAGTATGAATGCATTAGTACATCAATGATACCAATAGCGGGTAGAGAACAAATTATAGTGCCTGTGACTATATTAGGGGTTCCAGTGAGTGATACACAATTATTGTATTATCAAATGTTTTATAATGATTTTGCCATGGATGAAGAAAGTAATAATGTTGATCAATTAGATTTATCATCGTGTTTACATTTTCAATCAAAGGTTATTTGTCTGCCTAATCAGGGAAAACCTATTTATCATTCATTTTATCACAATCAGAGTCTGTGCACTGCAAGGATTGAAAGGGTTAACACTCACACTGATCTAATCACACACGTAGAACAAAGGAAGATATGTTTTCAAGTAATGTCCAGGGAAGAAATGGTTAAAGGGCATTTTAAATCATGTGTTCATTCAGAAAAGTTAGTTAGAGGTTTGTACTGTGTAGAAGGGGACATAAATGCAGTTAGTTTAAATGATTTAAGAATCAATATCACATCTTTGATATCTGAAGATGTTGATAGTCTCCCTGTACAATATAATGTCTCACAAATAAATGAATTTCCCTGGGATAAATGGACACAAGAAATAATTAAAGACAAAGGATTGTTGTTAACCCTGACTAAAGAGTTGCATGCGGCAGAGATTAGATTTAACCATCAGCAAGGAATATTGGAAAATGTAGAACATGATTTTATCACATTTTCTAGTACGTCTTTTTGGAATAGTTTGAAAAAATCGATAAGAACTTTAGGAAAAACTTCAGTGTTATCAGCTGCAGGAAATTTATTATTACATCCTATATTCCTTTTGTTTATAATAATAATATTTTGTATTATATGTCAAATACTTTTAGCATTTAGAATTAGGAAATTGTATGGATTAATCAAAATAGAAATTAGGGAAATGGAATTATATATCAGAACTATGATTCAAAGGAAATTAAGACAATTGATTAATGTGGACAGAGATTTTGGAGATAGGGGAGCTTTACCAAATCTTCATAGACCAATATGAATGGATACGAATGTGACGTGAATGTGAATTATGAATGATTTTATAATAAAAATATTATAATATTTTCAAGGGGGAGATATGAAATATTATATTTTGATAAAGTTTAATTGACAAGGATCCTGTTGATTAGACTTGTCTGAGGTTATTAAATTAGTGGAAGTAATCTCCCATTTGGAAATATTGTAAGGTGAGCTAGGGATTTATGGAAATGCGGTTTTGCTTCTATTATAGTACAAAAGTCTTTGTCTTCCATTTTCTCTGTCTTAAGAGTTGCTTGGATTAGAAGCATGTACCACCCTGCCCCCATAGTAACATGAGATACTTTCTCCCCCACAAGGTAGCCAAGCCATCTGGCTTCTATTATTGAGAGTTGGGGGGAGGGAAATTCCTTTAGCCAAGACTGGTCAAAGCAGCTATTGAAATGCTCTTTTGAACGACTGAATAGGAGTTACATAAGAATTCCAACAAGAATGTATTTGTACAATAACTATAGCATCTTTAGAATAGTGAGTTATATGTAAGAACATATATATAGTTAGTAATGAGTAGATAGATTATAATGAGTACATTTGTTTAGTATAAGCTTATATGTGTTAGCAAATAGAACTAAGTATCATTTGAATCAACCAATCAGAAGGCAGCTTGGAATCTGAGACGTCAGAAGTTCGGTTGTTATTTAAATAAGGAGAAGGGGGGTTGAGCTAGCATACACACGCTGGACATTCTCAGATGGACTTTAGGCTGATGCACACATATCTAAGTCCTGCTATTCTCACAGACATTTCAAGACAAAGAAACTTTATTTAATTCTTATTTTATTTAAGATCTTTAATAACTCTTTTATTTTACTTAGAAGATTTGTACTATGGACTTTGTATTTTTATATTCTGAAACAATAAAACTCACTAAAAGATTACTTTTGCTCAACGCCTATTAATCTGGAGAACAAAGACATCCGCTGAAAATATTCATAAAAGCTTCAATTATTACAGTTAGTGTTAGGCCCCTCCCATGGAGGATTGACTTCTTCGCAGTGGGACGGACGAGTACTTAATAGGTTGCATGCAAGCTGTTAATGGAAACCAACATCCTCCTCTAGTGGTAGACAGGTCATGTGTATGCTCGGTGTGTATTCGACCCCACAAGTGGGGCTTGCACTCTTTTGCAGGTAGGCACTAGTCTGTTTTTAAGTAGCGCTGCTCATTTCCTTGCAATAATCTGGTATATATCTGTATTCCCAGTGATACTGCAGATCACCGGTAATCAGATCCTCTCTGTTACACCGATTGTTACACAAACGCTTAATTTCATCCTGCATCTGCTGTGTATGTCTGATCTCTTCCATGTTTAAATCTGAACTGCTCTGAAATATCTGCAAGCAAACGCTTAATTTCCTCCTGCATCTGCTGTGTATGTCTGATCTCTTCCATGTTTGAATCTGAACTGCTCTGAAATATCTGCATGCAAACGCTTAATTTCATCCTGCATCTGCTGTATATGTCTGATCTCTTCCATGTTTGAATCTGAACTGCTCTGAAATATCTGCAAGCAAACACTTAATTTCATCCTGCATCTGCTGTGTATGTCTGATCTCTTCCATGTTTGAATCTGAACTGCTCTGAAATATCTGCAAGCAAATGCTTAATTTCATCCTGCATCTGCTGTGTATGTCTGATCTAACAATTAGGTTCGCTTTCTAAGGGCAGCTTTCAAAGGGCAAAAAACGAATTTACCAGAATTCACCAGTAATTCAGCAGAAATAAGCACCACATCAAGGTAACATTAACTTTGTTGTAACTTACTTGTATTGCCGCACACTATTGCTGTCTAACTAGATAATTTCTGCCTTTGAATCTGAACTGCACAGCGTACAAGACACCCCACCAAATAAAAACAAACTGCACTGATAAACGACTAAACGCTGCTCCATTGCCCTAGTGTGATGATGTACCTGGGGTACAGGAGACCAGTTAGCTGAGGGCAGCAACCCTTGCGGCTCACCGACTGGGGCCCCTGGAAGTGAAACAGGGGAGCCCAGTAAGCAAGGGGCAGGAGCGCTTGTGAAACCAGTGGTAGAGCAGGTTTGGAAACACAGCACTCCCGCAGGCTGAGTCCGGCACTGCAATGACTCAGCAGCCGAGAAAGTCCAGTAACAGGTGCCAGGCAGGAGAAGACGTGGAACTTGGAACAGGCAACAAATCGGGTACTCGTACAATCCAGGGTCTGGCAACAAATCGGGTCCTCAGGCAAGCAGTGGTCGGCAACAAATCGGGCAGTCGGACAAAGCAAAGGTCGTCAGGGAAGCGGGTAGTCAGGCAGGCCAAGGTCAACATCCAGGAATCAGAAACGGGCAGAGCAAGGCTCACTCACGGGAGTGCAACACACACAAAAGCTGCAATACTACAGCACCCGAGTGTTGCACTCTCCAGACTTTTATAGGCCGTTTTGGCGCGCACAGTGCAACGCGTCACACGCCCGCGCATGCGCACACGCGCGCAACATACACGCGCATGCGCACGCACACGCGCAGACGCGCGCAACCGAATGCGCACGCACGCAAAGACGCGCGCACAGGCATGCGCACACGCGCGCAATAACAACATGCATAAACAGAACATCCCTCACGTGCGCGCGTGCACAGCATCCAACGCCAGCATCTTATAACGTCAACGTCTTCGCCGCACCACGCAACGCGTATGGGCACGCACCGACAACCCACCACACAGGGAAGACCGCCGAGACCCACCAGGACGACTGCCAGCATCCGTAAGTACAAGCCGCCTCGTCTGGACAGGTAACTGACCGTGACAAGGCCCCCCCCCCCCAAGGGGCAGCCTCCGGATGCCAACTGGAACTGGCTTATCTGGGTATTTCTCATGGAAGTCCTTAATTAGTCTTGAGGCATGGAAATTAGCAGCAGGTTCCCATGTGTTTTCCTCTGGTCCATAACCTTTCCATTTGACGAGAAACTGAACCTGACTACCCCTTTTCCTAGAATCCAGGATCTCCTCCACCTCAAATTCCTCTTCTTCGTCCACCATGATTGGTGGAGGTGGGAGTATCTCCCGATATGGAAATGGATCCACAGATGATGGTTTTAGAAGGGAGGCATGAAACACTGGATGGATCTTAAGATTCGACGGTAAGTCTAGTTCATAGGCCACCTGGCCAATTTTCCTCTTCACCGGGAATGGTCCAATAAATCTGGGTCCCAATTTCTTGGATGGACAAGATAATTTCAAGTTTATCGTAGACAACAGTACACAATCTCCAGGCTTGAATTCCACTTCACCCCTCCTGTGACAATCCGCCTTCCTCTTAAAGGTAGCTTGAGCTTGGGCCATAACTTGTTGCAACAGTTTATTATTTTCTGAAAAGAATTTCACAATATCAGTGACAGCTGGCACTGGAGATTCAGGAATGAGATCTGGCAGGAATGTAGGATGATAACCGTAATTGGCAAAAAAATGGTGACTGTTGAGTAGAAGAATGGATGGAATTGTTGTATGCAAATTCAGCCAACGGGAGCAACCGGGCCCAGTTGTCTTGAGCGTTAGAAGAGAAGCACCTAAGATATTGTTCGAGGGTTTGGTTGGTACGCTCCGTTTGGCCATTGGATTGAGGGTGGTATGCGGATGAAAAATGAAGTTGTATGTCGAGTATTTTGCAGAGAGCTTTCCAGAACCGTGATGTAAACTGTGATCCTCGATCAGAGGTAATATCAGCTGGAACCCCATGGATGCGGACAATCTCCTTGATGAATGTGTTTGCAGTTGTCTGAGCAGAAGGAATACTGCACATGGGTAAAAAATGTGCCATCTTTGACAACCGGTCTACTATAACAAAAATCGTGTTACATCCCTCGGATACAGGTAATTCAACAATGAAATCCATTGAAATGGAATACCATGGCCTGGGGGGAACAGGAAGTGGATTCAACAATCCTAATGGTCTCAACCTAGATCCTTTGGAACGATTACAGACCAGGCATGTGGTTACATATGTCTTACAGTCCTTGCTGAGATTGGGCCACCAAAACTGACGTTGGACCAGTTCTTGGGTCTTTACACATCCAAAGTGACCCGCCATCTTATGATCATGGAAGAACTTGAGTACTGAAACACGATTTTTCTTGGGTACAAATATTTTATCTCCATAAAACCAAAGACCCTCCTTCTGTGTCAAAGGATGATTAACTCTCTCGGAGAGCACTGACGCCTCCTGTCGAATCTGATCAACCAATTTTGATTGCATCATCAGGAAGTTATGCTCGGTCAAGATGGTGTCAGGTGGAGCTTGAAACTCATCATCTGGAAACATCCGGGAGAGGGCATCCGGCTTTGTATTCTTTTATCCTGGTTTAT
Source organism: Hyperolius riggenbachi (assembly GCF_040937935.1). Taxonomy (NCBI): domain Eukaryota; kingdom Metazoa; phylum Chordata; class Amphibia; order Anura; family Hyperoliidae; genus Hyperolius; species Hyperolius riggenbachi. The sequence goes on from NC_090648.1 coordinate 29,609,472, forward strand.
AAGTTATATGGAATGTGAAACGACAGAAGAAAAGCGCCCATCTAGCTTGTCTAGGGTTTAATCGTTTGGCTGTTTTAAGGTATTCCAGGTTACGATGGTCAGTATATATTAAAATTGGATGAACTGCCCCCTCCAGTAAATATCTCCACTCTTCAAGAGCACACTTGATTGCCAACAATTCTCTGTCTCCCACGCTGTAATTCCTCTCGGCGTCTGATAATTTCCTTGAAAAGAAGGCAACCGGATGAAGTGCTGCCTTAAGGCCTTGGCGTTGGGAGAGCACCGCTCCTACTGCACTTTCAGAAGCATCTACTTTCAGAGTAAAAGCTAAGGCTGGATCAGGGTGCTTAAGGATAGGGGCTGAAGTGAATAACTGTTTGAGCTTGTCGAATGCTGCTTGGGCCTGTGGAGTCCAAAGAAAACGAGTCTGCTGGCGTGTAAGTTGTGTAATTGGTAGTATGATTGCTGAAATTTTTTTGATGAATTTGCGATAAAAATTCGCAAAACCTATGAACCTCTGGATTGCTTTTTTATTAGCAGGAGCGGGCCATTCCAGGATTGCTTGAATCTTTTGGGGATCCATACTGAATCCATCTGGAGAGATGATTAGCCCCAAAAACTGAATTGAATGTCTCTCGAATTCGCATTTTTCTGCTTTAACATACAAATAGAGTTGGGCCGAACGGTTCGCCTGCGAACGGTTCCATGCAAACTTCCGTGGTTCGCGTTCGCGTCCCGCAGGCGAACCTTTGCGGAAGTTCGGTTCGCCCCATAATGCACCATGGAGGGTCAACTTTGACCCTCTACATCACAGTCAGCAGGCACAGTGTAGCCAATTAGGCTACACTAGCCCCTTGAGCCACTCCCCTCTACTAAAAGGCAGGCAGCGGTGACCATTACGGTCACTCGTGTGCCTGCATTAGTGAGAGTAGGGCGAGCTGCTGCACACTCTCTCTCATAGGGAAAGATTAGTTAGGCTTAGCTTGTCCCTGGCTGCATACCTGTTCTGTGAACCCACCACTGCATACCTGTTCTGTGAACCCACCACTGCATACCTGTTCTGTGAACCCACCACTGCATACCTGTTCAGTGAACCCGCCACAGCATACCTGTTCTGTGAACCCACCACTGCATACCTGTTCTGTGAACCCACCACTGCATACCTGTTCTGTGAACCCACCACTGCATACCTGTTCTGTGAACCCACCACTGCATACCTGTACTGTGAACCCACCACTGCATACCTGTTCTGTGAACCCACCACTGCATACCTGTACTGTGAACCCACCACTGCATACCTGTTCTGTGAACCCACCACTGCATACCTGTTCTGTGAACCCACCACTGCATACCTGTTCTGTGAACCCACCACTGCATACCTGTGCTGTGAACCCACCACTGCATACCTGTACTGTGAACCCACCACTGCATACCTGTTCTGTGAACCCACCACTGCATACCTGTACTGTGAACCCACCACTGCATACCTGTTCTGTGAACCCACCACTGCATACCTGTTCTGTGAACCCACCACTGCATACCTGTTCTGTGAACCCACCACTGCATACCTGTACTGTGAACCCACTACTGCATACCTGTACTGTGAACCCACCACTGCATACCTGTACTGTGAACCCACCACTGCATACCTGTTCTGTGAACCCACCACTGCATACCTGTACTGTGAACCCACCACTGCATACCTGTTCAGTGAACCTGCCACTGCATACCTGTACTGTTCAGTGAACCCGCCACTGTATACCTGTTCTGTTCAGTGAACCCGCCACTGCATACCTGTTCTGTTCAGTGAACCCGCCACTGCATACCTGTTCTGTTCAGTGAACCCGCCACTGCATACCTGTTCTGTTCAGTGAACCCGCCACTGCATACCTGTTCTGTTCAGTGAACCCGCCACTGCATACCTGTTCTGTTCAGTGAACCCGCCACTGCATACCTGTGCTGTTCAGTGAACCCGGCCGGCACTGCATACCTGTTCTGTTCAGTGAACACGCCACTGCATACCTGTTCTGTTCAGTGAACACGCCACTGCATACCTGTTCTGTTCAGTGAACAGTTTGGTGTGTCAGTGTGAAGCAGTACCTTAATTACACTACCTGATTGTTGTATACACATGCAAGATGTTTTAAAGCACTTTAGGCCTGTCATTTAGCATTCAATATGATTTCTGCCCTTAAAACGCTGCTTTGTGTCAAATCCAGAATTTTCCCGGGGACTTTTGGCGTGTATCCCACTCCGCCATGCCCCCTCCAGGTGTTAGACCCCTTGAAACATCTTTTCCATCACTTTTGTGGCCAGCATAATTTTTTTTTTTCAAAGTTCGCATCCCCATTGAAGTCTATTGCGGTTCGCGAACTTTAACGCGAACCGAACCTTCCGCGGAAGTTCGCGAACCCGGTTCGCGAACCTAAAATCGGAGGTTCGGCCCAACTCTACATACAAATGATGTGACCTCAGTCTTGCGAGAACCCATGAAACTTGGTAACGGTGATCCTCTAGAGACGTGGAGTAAACCAGGATGTCATCTAAGTAAACGATTAAGAACAAGTCGATGAAATCTTTAAGTACATCATTTATAAAGTACTGAAATGTAGCAGGAGCATAACAAAGCCCGAAAGGCATGACGAGATATTCATATTGACCTTAACGGGATCTGAAGGCTGTCTTCCATTCTTCACCCTTCCGTATACGTATTAAGTTATATGCCCCTCTCAGATCTAATTTCGTGAAAACTTTGGCTTCTCTTAATTTCTGGAACAGTTCTGGCATCAAAGGTAGGGGATAACGATTTTTGACCGTTATTTTATTTAGCTCCCGGTAGTCGATACAAGGCCGAAGAGTCTTATCCTTTTTCTCAATGAAGAAGATACCTGCTCCTGCAGGAGAAACAGAAGGACGTATGAACCCCTTTTCTAAATTTTCCTCGATATACTGTTTAAGGATTTTCTGTTCAGGTTCAGATAAAGGGAACACTCGGCCAAAGGGTATAGCCGCACCAGGTAACAAGTCTATGGGGCAATCATAGGGGCGATGTGGAGGTAGCTGGTCCGCCCCCTTCTTATCGAAAACATCCAGAAACTCATGATATTGGGAAGGAATGAGTTTGGTCAGGTTTGCGGAACATAGCAAAGATCCGTAATCCTTTGCTTCCTCCTGAGAGCAGAAATCATTGCAATATGAAGAAGTGAATGACACCTTTCCAGTGATCCAGTTAATTGCCGGGTTATGGGCATGAAGCCAAGGCAGCCCCAGGATGACTGAATACAAAGGGGATGCTACAAGATCAAATTTGAGATATTCCTGATGAATTCCGGATATGCGGGAGCTCACGGGAGTAGATTCCATAGTTACTGGTCCGGAGCTAATTGATGTTCCATCAGCCAGGTGGATATGGAGAGGTTCCTTCCGGGGTTGAATGGGAAACTGGTGGGTTGTGGCGAATGATATATCCAGGAAACAGCTACAGGCTCCAGAATCGATTATGGCAGTAGTCTCAAGGATTCTTCCTGGGAGCTGAAAGGAAATAGGGATAATGAAATGGTTTGAATTGAAAGAGGGACAGGTTGGAAGTGACTTTTTGGTAGCAGGATCCTTACCCGTAGGTCTCACTGGGCAGGAACGGATGAAATGACCAGTGGCTCCACAATAAAAACATAGATTGCTCTGTCTCCTTCTTGTTCTCTCCTCCATGGATAATGCGGGACGGATTATTCCCAACTGCATAGGTTCTTGTGAATCTAGAGAGGAGGCGGATGTCGGGGCCGGAGAAGGACTTGAAGGTACCCAGACTGAATGGCTGGTCCCAGCTGATTTTTCTAATTGGCGTTCTCTAAGGCGGCGGTCAATTTGAAGGGATGTTTGAATCAGCTCATCTAGGGTGACGGGTGTTGCAATTCTTGCTAATTCGTCCTTTAGATATTCGGACAGACCTAGGCGATACTGGTGGCGAAGAGCTGGTTCATTCCGATCTATATCTGCCGCCCAGCGACGGAACTCCGAAGTATACTCCTCCACGGGTCGTCGCCCTTGGCGAAGGTTACGTAGAGAAGCTTCGGCTGTAGCACTCCGCTGGGGGTCGTCATAGAGGATCGCCATATTTTAAAAAAAAGCATCTAAAGTGGCTAAGCACTGATGTTTTTGCTCCATTAGCTGGTGAGCCCATGACTGCGGTTCTCCTAGTAACAGCGAGATAACAAATCCAACTTTAGTCTCTTCGAACACAAAGGTCGGGGTTGGAGGGAGAAGAATAGCTGAAAGGCATTCTTAAAGGCCCTGAATTTGGTTCTATCCCCCGAAAAGCGCTCAGGTGTTGGCACACGTGGTTCAGGTGCAGGAACTGCTAGTACGGGGCCTGGAGGTGCAACAGCGGGAGCAGGAGGAGCAACAACAGCGGCGGGAGCAGGGGCCGCAGCAGCAAATCCGGCAGGTTGGTTTATATTGGGTAGAGTGTTGATGCGCTCCTCGAGCTGATTGTGAGCTGAATGAAGCTCCTTGATTGCTTCTGTTAAGTTACTCATCTGCTTGCATAGGGTGCTCAGCACATTTGCTGCCTCAGCGGTCTCCATATTTTGGCTGTAGTATTTTGTGATGATGTACCTGGGGTACAGGAGACCAGTTAGCTGAGGGCAGCAACCCTTGCGGCTCACCGACTGGGGCCCCTGGAAGTGAAACAGGGGAGCCCAGTAAGCAAGGGGCAGGAGCGCTTGTGAAACCAGTGGTAGAGCAGGTTTGGAAACACAGCACTCCCGCAGGCTGAGTCCGGCACTGCAATGACTCAGCAGCCGAGAAAGGCCAGTAACAGGTGCCAGGCAGGAGAAGACGTGGAACTTGGAACAGGCAGGAGTCGGCAACAAATCGGGTACTCGTACAATCCAGGGTCTGGCAACAAATCGGGTCCTCAGGCAAGCAGTGGTCGGCAACAAATCGGGCAGTCGGACAAAGCAAAGGTCGGCAGGGAAGCGGGTAGTCAGGCAGGCCAAGGTCAACATCCAGGAATCAGAAACGGGCAGAGCAAGGCTCACTCACGGGAGTGCAACACACACACAAGCTGCAATACTACAGCACCCGAGTGTTGCACTCTCTAGACTTTTATAGGCAGTTTTGGCGTGCACAGCGCAACGCGTCACACGCCCGCGCATGCGCACACACGCGCAACATACACGCGCATGCGCACGCACACGCGCAGATGCGCGCAACCGAATGCGCACGCACGCAAAGACGCGCGCACACGCATGCGCACACGCGCGCAATAACAACATGCATAAACAGAACATCCCTCACGCGCGCGCGTGCACAGCATCCAACGCCAGCATCTTATAACGCCAACATCTTCGCCGCACCACGCAATGCGCATGGGCAAGCACCGACAACCCACCACGCAGGGAAGACCGCCGAGACCCACCAGGACGACTGCCAGCATCCGTATGTACAAGCCGCCTCGTCTGGACAGGTAACTGACCGTGACACCTAGTTAAGCCCACCACCAAGTATCCTCCAACCTCTGCTACACCATTTTCCCTACCTATTTTCACCACCACTCCCAGTGCAACAGTATGTATCCCCAACACATCATTATGCGTACCCCCCTCATACAGTACCTCCTCCTCTTTCCCTTGATCACCCGCCCTATTGGTGCCTCATGTTCTGGCTCCACCTGCTTCTCCCCCTGGTCCCTTGTCCACTGCTCACCACACATCCTAACCCCAGGCCCACTCCGGTCTCCCAGCCCCCCCATTCCCCTCCTCACACTTTCCCCCTCACCCACCACAACCAAATTCACCCACCAAGCCCCTCTCCCCGCCGCACCTCCCACCCTCCCCATACCCACGAACATTCTCGCCCCAATCTCATTCCCATCCGCCCCATACTCAGACAATCTCTTCCTCTATCCGGCGCTCTCTGGAATGCCAGATCTATCCGCAACAAGCTTACAACTATCCATGACCTCTTTCTCTAAAAAACCCTCACCTTTCTTGCCCTTACTGAGACCTGGCTCACCCCCTCTGACCTGCCTGCAGCTGCAGCCCTATCCCCTTCCTGCACATTCCGTGCCCTTACCCCTCCCCCTTCTCTTTACTCTACCTCCTTTGAGGCCCATGTTATCCGCCTCTACCATCCCCTCCCAGCCATTATTGCAGTCCTATACCGCCCCCTCCCCCCCCTCCAGTACAATATTGCACTTCCTAGAAAACCTTGCCTCCTGGCTCCCACACATCCTGTCCTCCGACCTCCCAACAATCATCCTCGAAGACTTTAACATTCGAATTGATGAGCCTACCACCTCTGCTGCCACTCAGCTTCTCTCACTCACCAACTCCCTTGGCCTCACTCAGCATACTAACGCCACAACCCACAGTGCTGGTAATACTTTGAACCTAATTTTCTCCAAAGCCATCGCACTTACAAACCTGGACATTACACTATTCCCCATCTCCGACCACCACCTTCTCACCTTCACCCTCACTCCATCCAGGACCCCCTTGTCCCCCTCCCCAAACTGGACGTTGGCAGAGAGATCTGCGCAACCTTGACCCCAATGTACTAGCCACACCCCTCCACTCTCTCTCCTCCTCCCTCCACAGCCTAACCTGCCCCAACAAAGCAGCAGCTCAGTACAATAGTAATCTCTCCGCAGCCTTAGACCATGCTGCTCCCCTGACATTTCGTACCAACAGTCGCCCCAACCCCCAACCTTGGCACACTGCCCTCACAAAAAAACTACAAAATTAGACATTAGCTGCAGAACGCAAATGGAGGAAATTCCACCACAACAATGATTTCCTGGGATACAAGACCAAGTTGCAGATGTACCATACTGCCCTCGCTGATAGCAAACAGATATACTTCACTCGCTTGATCGCTACCCAAGCCTCCAACCCACTTCGTCTTTTTGCCACCTTCAATGCCCTACTTAACCCCCCCCCCCCCCCAACCTCCACCCTCTCAGCCACTGACCTATCTAACTACTTTATCAACAAAATTACAACCATCCGGAGGGATATTTCTCTCCTCCACTCTATCGCCCCCGCCTCCCCACCACATCCGACTCCTGCCTCTTTCTGATCCCTTACCTCCTTCAATCCTGTCACGGTGGAGGAAGTCAACCAGCTGCTGGCAACTTTACCTGCCACTTCCTGCCCCCTAGATCCAGTCCCATCTGATTCTCTGCGGCCACATTTTTCTGATCTGGCCCCTGTCCTCACCCATCTGTTCAACCTCTCCTTCTCCACCGGCATCTTCCCCTCCATATTCAAACAGTCCACTGTGCTTCCCCTGCTAAAGAAATCGTCACTTGACCCTGCTCTGCCATCCAACTACCGCCCAATCTCTCTCCTCCCTTTTGCCTCAAAAATTATTGAACGCCTGACCCACCAACCCCTGACCAACTTCTTCAACTCCAACTCCCTTCTCAATTCCCTGCAATCTGGTTTTCGCACAGCCCATTCTACAGAAACAGCCCTCACCAAAGTGGTAAATGACCTTGCCCTTGCCAAAGCCGAATGTAAATACTCCATTCTGCTCCTCCTGGACCACTCCTCGGCATTTGACACTGTCGACCACTCCCACCTCCTCCACTCCCTGCAGCTAATGGGCATTCAGGACCTAGCCTTAGCCTGGATCTCCTCCTACCTCTCCAACCATTCCTTCACAACATTTTTAAATGGCTCCTCATCCACTCCTACACCCCTCTCAGTTGGTGTTCCTCAAGGTTTCGTCCTAGGACCACTACTGTTCTCACTCTATACTGCCTTAATTGGCAAAATCATCTCATCCATGGGTTTCAATTACCACCTGTATGCCGATGACACCCAGATATATCTCCACACCCCAGATCTCTCCTCCTCTGCCATGGACAAAGTCTCTGCCTGCCTCACATCCATTTCCTCCTGGATGGCTGCCAGGTACCTAAAGCTTAATTTGGACAAGACTGAGCTTCTAATATTCCCACCCCGCACAGCTGCACCCCTCCCAGATCTGCACGTCACTATCGAAAATAGTACCATCCGCCCTACCTCCCAAGCCCGCTGTCTGGGCGTTACTCTGGACTCTGTACTTTCCTTTACAGCCCACATCCAAGGTATTGCCAGATCCTGCAACTTCCACCTCCGCAACATCTCCAAGATCCGCTCCTACCTGTCCCCTGACACCACTAAACTCCTTATCCACGCCCTTGTCATCTCCCGCCTAGACTACTGCAATTCGCTTTTGTCTGGCCTCCCCTCTAACCATACTGCCCCACTTCAATTGGTAATGAATGCGGCAGCCAGACTGATACATTTTTCTTGCTACAAGAAGATTTATGCGTGCTCAACACCAAGCTTAACCCTTTCAAGTCTGGCTGTGCAAATCTGGCCAAACTGGCTTATCATGAGGCATTGCTCATGCAAAAATGCATTTGCTTTCGCATGCCAAACTTTGCAGGGTCAAAACTAATACCGCGAAGTGGTTGCCCTGCAGGAATTAGTTCATGCTACATAGCACAGGAGCGCCACGGGGAGGCTTCCCAATGCCCCCATACAACCGGGGGGACTGTGGGCCCCAGGCTCTCTCACTGCCTAGGGACCACAGTGTTACCCCGGAGGGGGAGGCTGGGTGGCGCGGGCGACTCCCCCCAAGCGTGGCCAGCGCCGGGGAGGGCCATCCGCACCCACCTTCCAAAAATTAAAAACAGGCACTTACCTCAACGTCCATTGTGTTCTGCTACTGTGCATAAACTTGTAGCATGAACTAAGTACCGCAGGGCAACCGCTTCGCGATATTAGTTTTTGACCCTGCAAAGTTTGGCATGCGAAAGCAAATGCATTTTTGCATGAGCAATGCCTCATGATAAGCCAATTTAGCCAGATTTGCACCGCCAGACTTGAAAGGGTTAAGCTTGGAGTTGAGCATGTATAAATCTTCTTGTAGAAAGCATTTTGCAGTCTTTACCCTTTGGAGGCAGGTGGTGGATGGCTTGCTCTAGGTGGTGTGAGCCCTGGAGTGGGCTGTCTGTGCCTGTTTCCCCCCCCCCCTCCCTTCTGGAGTGATGTGTGCGAGCCAGCCCTGAGCCCTCAGCTTGGGGTGACCCATACTTCATTCCTTTCCCATGCAGTGCCCCCAAGTTTATGCGCAGTAGCAAAACACAATGGACGTTAAGGTAAGTGCCTGTTTTTAATTTTTGGGAGGTGGGTGCGGATGGCCCCCCCCCCCCGGTGCTGGCCACGCTTTGGGGGGTCGCCCACGCCACCCAGCCTCCCCCTCCGGGGTAACACTGTGGTCCCTAGGCAGTGAGAGAGCCTGGGGCCCCGCATTCCCCCTGGTTGTATGGGGGCATTGGGAAGCCTCCCCGTGGCGCTCCTGGATAGTGCTATGTAGCATGAACTAATTCCCGCAGGGCAACCGCTTCGCAGTATTAGTTTTTGACCCTGCAAAGTTTGGCATGCGAAAGCAAATGCATTTTTGCATGAGCAATGCCTCATGATAAGCCAATTTAGCCAGATTTGCACAGCCAGACTTGAAAGGGTTTAGCTTGGTGTTGAGCACGCATAAATCTTCTTGTAGCAATGATACATTTTTCTCACCGCAGCGCCTCTACAACTCTGCTCTGTAAAGCACTACACTGCCTCCCCATCAGCTTTAGGATCAATTTCAAAATCCTGTGAAATAATTGTACAGAGATTTAGAGAAAAGGGTTATAAGGAGGGGTTATTACAACAGGAGGTGAATAAAGTAGCAGTAATGAAGAGAGAAGAACTTATTAGAGATAAGATTGCAAAAGTGGGACCATCTAGGGAGTACAATGTATTGTTGGATTATAATAGTCAGTACCAGGATCTAGAAAAAATAATAAAAAATTGCTGGAGTATATTGCAGTTGGACCCTGTTCTTCATAGAACCATCCCAGCTAGACCTAGCTTTATATATAGGAAAGCACTGAATTTAAAGTCATCATTAGTAAATAGTTACATTGACCCACCCAGAATCAATTCTGGCAATTTGTTGGGACAGAAAAGATTCTTCCCATGTAGGGGATGCAGGGGGTGTAGGGAAGCCAAATCGGTCAGGGGAAACCCTATTGTATCGAGGAATACGGGAAGTACATAGACCAATAAACAATGCATAACCTGTAATACTGTTGGGGTAGTGTATATATTATGGTGCCCATGTGGGTTAGAATATGTGGGGAGAACAACAAGAGCTCTACATAAAAGAATTGGACAGCATATCTACAATATTTCTAAAGGACTAGAGACACATAGTGTATCTAAGCACTATAAGTTAGTGCATGGAGCAGACCCCAGCAGTTTGAAGTTCATGGGGGTAGAAAAATATGTAAAGAAATGGAGGGGATCAAGTATGGTGAAGGAGATATCTAAAGCAGAGGGTAGGTGGATCTACAGCTTGGGGTCGTTAGACCCGGGGGGTTTGAACATTGAATTTGATTTAAATTGTTATATTACCACTGATATATAGTGCAGTAGTGCAGTGTGGGACCAGTATGCAGAAGATGTGGGGAGAGGTCCCTGCACTTGGGGGGGGCCTGAACATTAAATATTAAATCTGATCTCAAATATCACTGACATTGGGTATAGCAATGTATCGTGGTCTAAGTATGTATGATTGGTGCACGTTTTTTTGGTTATAGTGGCTCATGCACATCCAGATTAGATTTAGGGGTTACAAGTATTAGGTTGATAATCATTAGGGGGTATGAATTAAATTGAATATCAATTGGAGCATAGATGGGTGCAAGTTTTAATATAACCATTAGATGGCGGTAATATGTTTATACCATCTGTATCTTCTTGAGTGATGAATTGTATACAATATCTTTAGCAAGTGTAATGTGATACTTTTATTGTTCTTTATTGTTCTTAGGTAGTGAGGTAGAAAAGTGTAATGTGATGTGGCAATGTAACAGCAGCGGTGTTTGTAATAAACACACTGTTTTGACAGCCTGTTTGAACTATTGGCCGCCATATTTTTGAAGCCTATGGGGAAATACACACGTCGCATAGAGGGTAAGATCAGGTGACTTGCAAGACAGTATATAAGGGGCGCACTAGTGACGTCAGCCCCTGATGAGTCTGATTGGATGAAACGCGTAGGGCGGAGCTACGTCTGGCGCGTCTGACATCAATGCTTGCGAACGAAGTAGCCGGCACGAGAGTTAAGGAGCGTGGGAGACGGTCAGAGCGGAGGTAGTTAGTAGGAGGGACACGGGACGCCATATTTCCCCTACTGATGCCAGGACAGACCCCGCTGCTGAAAGAATCTTCTGATGTGCATATGATACAAAGAATGCAGACGTGAGTGCGCATTTAGTGCGCGGGCCAATTATCTATTTGAAAGCATATTACGCTATGATTGTTTTATGTTTTATATTTTTTATACTATGGAATTTTATCTGGAGTGTCTGGAGTATTAAAGAGTATTGAAGATTTAAAGTGCCAGAGGTATTGTGAATTACGTGCTAGATCCACCTGTTGTTTGAGGTTGCTACAATCTGGTGAGTGCATTCTGGATAGGGGAGAGGATTCACGGGTGTCTTGCACCTTTTTCACCATCACTGGGTGGTTGTGTGGAATAACGGTTACAGAATTAACCGTTCAAGTAGTGATATTGTGCTGTGCAAAAAACGTCTTATCTTTTAGGAATTGTGGAGAGCGCAGCTCAACATTATATATATATATATATATATATATATATATATATATATATATATATATATATAATTCAAGTAGTGATATTGTGCTAGTTAGTTGTTGCTGGTGAGCTTCCCGCTGATTTACCATCAGTAAAATACTGTTTACTCCTATCATCATATATCTGCATTAGTGGTTATACTGCAGATCACCACATAATCAGATATCTGTTCTCTCGCTAACACTCATTGTTACACACGTCTTATACATAACATAACACGTGTTTTGTATTATGTATTTTGTATTTTTCATAAAATGTTTCAATAAACTTTTAAATTTAAAGAAAAAGAAGGAAAATAAATAGAGAAAAAGGGAAAAAAAGAAAAAGAGAGAGGAAAAAAAAGTGTTTCCCTAGTACAATGTATGGTGCCAATATTTTATTTCAGTTTTACGTCCATCCCTAACTACAAGCCCATCATTTATAAAGTAATATACCCTCTTGACATACATATTAAAAAAGTTCAGTCCCTAAGGTAACTATTTATGTATTTTTTTTTTATTTGTAATTTTTTATTTTTTTTTTATTTTTTTAATTGGTAAATATTTGGGAGTCTGGGAGGTAAGGGGTTAATTTAAAATGAAAAAATTAGGTACAACTAGGTATTGTACTGTGTTCCCATTCATTGATCTAGGGGCAAACAATCAGCAGCAGTGATGAGCGCACGGGGGCCGGGGTGGGGGAGCGAGTCCCTGTACGGAATTATGGCATTTTGCAGTGACGTAGTTACTCGTCCTGGGGGAAGTGGTTAAAAAAGGAAACTTCTGTTTTGTGTCCCAAGAGAAGACATTAGGATATGTGCGCCTAATCTTGAGATAGGTTGATGCACAGTATCATACGCGTCTGTGCAGTGGTGGGCAATGCGAAATTTCAGGGAAAATCATAATTCATTTCATATGTAATAGTAATATTTCATAATTTCGTGTAATTTTTTGCGTAAGTTTCGTGCAATTTCACAAAATGTTATACCAACTTTAGCAGTTAATCGCAAACCCCCCATACATGCTATTGCAACCAAAATAGCTACATATGTTAAGGAGAATATTGGGCACAAGGCAAAAAAAAAAAAGAATTTTTCAAAAAGACGTAGGTTTTTTTAAAATATACAAAGAAAAATGGTTTTTAACCACTTTACCCCCAGCGGTACGAATTTCTCCGTCCTTTTTTTTCTCCCCTAAAAAACCAAGGGACGGAGAAATCCATACCTTGCGCGCGCTCCCACCGCTCGTGCACGCCGCCGCCTGCTCGCCCGGAGATCAATGAATGGGAAAATCCATTCCCGTTCGTTGATCTAGACCCCCGAAATGATCCGCTGCTTCTATTAGAAACAGCGCGATCATTGTGATGTTCCCAGCCTCGTACTGCTTTCTGTAAGCGTCCTTCTGGACACTTACAGGTCGCATGTAAACAAACTCACTGTGGCCATCTTGTGGCCAAATAGTAAAACTACACCCTAAAGCATTTTACATTTTTACATATACAAATACATTAGTTTTTCACAATAAATTAACTCATTACCTCCCACACTCCCCGATTATTTTATTTTGTAATTAAAAAAAATATATATACAATAAAAAAACATAAATAGTTACCTTAGGGACTGAACTTTTAAAATATTTATGTCAAGAGGGTATAACACTGTTACTTTATAAACTGCGGGCTTGTAATTAGGGATGGATGCAAAACTGAAAAAAATGCACCTTTATTTCCAAATAAAATATTGTGATAGGGACATAATCTAAACGGTTTTATAACCAGGACAAATAGGCAAATACATTTCATGGGTTTTAATTACGGTAGCATGCATTATTAAAAATAATAATGACTGAAAACTGAAAAATAATAATTTTTCCCAAATTTCTTCCTATTTTCCCATTAAAACAAATTTAGAATAAAATAATTATTGGCATAATGTCCCTCCTAAAGACAGCCTAATTGGTGGCGAAAAAAACAAGATATAGTTCATTTCATTGTGATAAGTAATGATAAAGTTATAGACGAATGAATGGAAGGAGCGCTGAAAGGTGAAAATTTCTCTGGTGTTAATACAATACAATAATACAATAACATTTCTATAGCACTTTTCTCCCATAGGACTCAAAGCGCTTAGGCTCTCTCAGATTCAGTAATTAGTAGGATGAAGTATTCACACAACAAAAGTTATATTTCTGCAAATGCCAAACTGAACAGGTGGGTTTTCAGTCTGGATTTAAACACGTCCAGGGATGGGTCTGTCCTGATCTGTTGAGGTAAGGAGTTCCAAAACGTAGGGGCAGCATGACAGAAGGCTCTGGGACCAAAAGTTTCCAAGTGGACTCTGGGTATGACTAGATTATTAGAACCTGTGGATCTGAGAATGCGGGGATTGCTACGCAGCTGTAACATATCTTTCATGTATCCAGGGCCTAGATTATTCAGGGATTTAAATGTCAGTAGGCCGATCTTGAATAGGACCCTCCATTCTATAGGTAGCCAGTGAAGGGAATGCAGGACTGGCGTTATGTGGCAGTGACGGGGTTGGCTGGTTAGCAGTCTGGCAGCAGTATTCTGTATCAGCTGTAGGCGGTACAAGACCTTTTTTGGAAGGCCAGTGTAGAGAGCATTGCAGTAGTCCAGTCGGGATGTGATGAAGGCGTGGACTAAGGTTGGCAGATCTTCTGGGGGTATGAGGTGCTTGATTTTTGCAATGTTCTTCAGGTGAAAATAGGATGATTTCACCACAGCAGAGATTTGAGTTCTGAAGTTTAAATCCCCATCAATTAGAACTCCCAGGCTACGCACATGATCAGAGCTGCGTAGATCCGTGCCTCCTATTCCCAGTGGTGAAGACTGCAAGTTAAGTTGTTTTGTTATCATGCTCTGCCCTCCAATCAGAAGGACTTCAGTTTTGTCTGCATTTAGTTTCAGCCAGTTGTCATTCATCCATTGCTGTAGTTCACGTAAGCAGGCGTTTATAGTTACGAGTTGGGTCTGTCACACCAGGCTTGAAGGAAAGATATAGTTGGGTGTCGTCTGCATAGCAGTGGTATGTCAGGCCATGTTTTTGGATTAGTTTTCCCAATGGTAGCATGTAAATCGTGAAAAGCAGGGGAGAGAGGATTGAGCCCTGGGGCACCCCATACTTAAGTGTTACAGGGGTGGACAGGAAGGGCCCCATAGACACTTTGTGGGTTCTGCCACTCAAGAAGGATTGGAACCACTGAAGTACTATGCCATCAATGCCGCAGTATTCCTGTAGCCTGTTTATCAAGATGTCATGGTCAACTTTGTCAAAGGCTGCAGAAAGGTCTAGCAGTATGAGGATCTAGCACTCTCATCTGTCTCTTGCCATGAGCAGGTAGTTGCATATTTGGATGAGGGCAGTTTCAGTGCTGTGGTGTTTCCTGAAGCCAGACTGGAATGGGTCATAACTGTTATTTTGTAGGATTCTGGCTTCTAGCTGGAGGTATACAGCTTTTTCAATTAGCTTGCCCAGAAAGGGGAGGTTAGAGACAGGTCTGTAGCTGGTCATTGCATCTGGGTCCAGGGAGGGTTTTTTGAGAAGAGGCCTGATGATTGCTTCCTTCAGTAAAGCAGGAAATATCCCTGATTGTAAGGAACAGTTAACAATTTTGAGGAATACCGGTACGAACAGGTCGGGGCAGTTCAACATGAACTGTGTTGGGCCAGGATCCAGGTCACAGGTAGTTAGGCGGACGTGAAGGAGGATGCTTGATGTGACTTCTTCATCAATTTCTTTGAAGTTTGACCAAGGTGTTAAGTTGTCTCTGCTAATGGTCTTCGGTAGTGTTGGGCGAACAGTGTTCGCCACTGTTCGGGTTCTGCAGAACATCACCCTGTTCGGGTGATGTTCGAGTTCGGCCGAACACCTGACGGTGCTCGGCCAAACCGTTCGGCCATATGGCCGAACTAAGAGCGCATGGCCGAACGTTCCCCGAACGTTCGGCTAGCGCTGTGATTGGCCGAACGGGTCACGTGGTTCGGACCCGAACGCGCTCTGATTGGCCGAACGGTCACGTGGTTCGGGTAAATAAATACCCGAACCACGTCATATCTCCGCCATTTGTCTGTGGGTTTAGCTTTGGGTAGGCAGGCAGGGTAGTTCGCGCTCCAGCCACGCTAGCCAGGGTCCCCCCTGTCATTGTGTCACTGCTGGGAACAGTAGTACACCGCTTGCTCAGCCACACTATATAGCATTCTGTTTACTGCCACTCTGTGTACCTCGCTCAGCCACACTATATAGCATTCTGTTTACTGCCACTCTGTGTCTGCTGGGAATAGTAGTACACCGCTTGCTCAGCCACACTATATAGCATTCTGTTTACTGCCACTCTGTGTACCTCGCTCAGCCACACTATATAGCATTCTGTTTACTGCCACTCTGTGTCTGCTGGGAATAGTGGTACACCGCTCGCTCAGCCACACTATATAGCATTCTGTTCACTGTTCTGTGTCTGCTTGGAATAGTGGTACACCGCTCGCTCAGCCACACTATATAGCATTCTGTTTACTGTTCTGTGTCTGCTGGGAATAGTGGTACACCGCTCGCTCAGCCACACTATATAGCATTCTGTTTACTGTTCTGTGTCTGCTGGGAATAGTGGTACACCGCTCGCTCAGCCACACTATATAGCATTCTGTGCACTGTTCTGTGTCTGCTGGGAATAGTGGTACACCGCTCGCTCAGCCACACTATATAGCATTCTGTTCACTGTTCTGTGTCTGCTGGGAATAGTGGTACACCGCTCGCTCAGCCACACTATATAGCATTCTGTTTACTGTTCTGTGTCTGCTGGGAATAGTGGTACACCGCTCGCTCATCCACACTATATAGCATTCTGTTCACTGTTCTGTGTCTGCTGGGAATAGTGGTACACCGCCCGCTCAGCCACACTATATAGCATTCTGTTCACTGTTCTGTGTCTGCTGGGAATAGTGGTACACCGCTCGCTCAGCCACACTATATAGCATTCTGTTCACTGTTCTGTGTCTGCTGGGAACAGTAGTACACCGCTCGCTCAGCCAGAGTATATAGCATTGTGTTTACTGCCACTCTGTGTACACCGCTCAGCCAGACTATATACCATTGTTTACTGACACTCTGTGTACACCGCTCAGCCAGACTATATACCATTGTTTACTGACACTCTGTGTACACCGCTCAGCCAGACTATATACCATTGTTTACTGCCACTCTGATTCTGCTGGGAACAGTAGTACACCGCTCGCTCAGCCAGACTATATAGCATTGTGTTTACTGCCACTCTGTGTACACCGCTCAGCCAGACTATATACCATTGTTTACTGACACTCTGTGTACACCGCTCAGCCAGACTATATACCATTGTTTACTGAAACTCTGTGTACACCGCTCAGCCAGACTATATACCATTGTTTACTGCCACTCTGATTCTGCTGGGAACAGTAGTACACCGCTCGCTCAGCCAGACTATATACCATTGTTTACTGACACTATATAGCAGACTATATAGCATTGTGTGTACACCGCTCAGCCAGACTATATACCATTGTTTACTGACACTCTGTGTACACCGCTCAGCCAGACTATATACCATTGTTTACTGCCACTCTGATTCTGCTGGGAACAGTAGTACACCGCTCGCTCAGCCAGACTATATACCATTGTTTACTGACACTCTGTGTACACCGCTCAGCCAGACTATATACCATTGTTTACTGCCACTCTGATTCTGCTGGGAACAGTAGTACACCGCTCGCTCAGCCAGACTATATACCATTGTTTACTGACACTATATAGCAGACTATATAGCATTGTGTGTACACCGCTCAGCCAGACTATATACCATTGTTTACTGACACTCTGTGTACACCGCTCAGCCAGACTATATACCATTGTTTACTGCCACTCTGATTCTGCTGGGAACAGTAGTACACCGCTCGCTCAGCCAGACTATATACCATTGTTTACTGACACTCTGTGTACACCGCTCAGCCAGACTATATACCATTGTTTACTGCCACTCTGATTCTGCTGGGAACAGTAGTACACCGCTCGCTCAGCCAGACTATATACCATTGTTTACTGACACTATATAGCAGACTATATAGCATTGTGTGTACACCGCTCAGCCAGACTATATACCATTGTTTACTGACACTCTGTGTACACCGCTCAGCCAGACTATATACCATTGTTTACTGCCACTCTGATTCTGCTGGGAACAGTAGTACACCGCTCGCTCAGCCAGACTATATACCATTGTTTACTGACACTCTGTGTACACCGCTCAGCCAGACTATATACCATTGTTTACTGCCACTCTGATTCTGCTGGGAACAGTAGTACACCGCTCGCTCAGCCAGACTATATAGCATTGTGTTTACTGCCACTCTGTGTACACCGCTCAGCCACACTATATAGCATTGCGTACTCTGCCAGTCAGTGTGTATATTGCTGGGATCAGTAATACTCCACTCACCGTCAACCACTATATGAGCTCAACATGAGTTCCCCAGAGACCTCCGCTGTGAGCAGCACTCCCAACAACAGCAACAGCCAACGCCCCACGCAAGCTATAACATCCACCCCAGCAGCCAGTGGTCAGCAGCAGCCCTCCCCGGAGGAGAACGTTGTGTCCATCAGTCCGTCGCCAGAGCGATTAATGAGGGCTGCCATTGAGGAGATGATGGGGCCTGATGTGGAGGAGGAGGTCTGGCTCAGGCCAGCATCCCAAGTTAATGTTGAGGACGATGAGGGGTCTGTGTCTGGGGATGTTGGGGTGGCAGAGGTGGTGGGTGGGTCAGACTCAGGAGAAGAGTTGTATGATGAGGATGATGATCGGGACCATCTGTATGTGCCTCAGAGTCCGACCCCGGAAAACATGTTGTATCGTGTGTTTAGGTACTAAAATCTGCGTTCCCTCCCAGTAGTGTTGGGCGAACAGTGTTTGCCACTGTTCGGGTTCTGCAGAACATCACCCTGTTCGGGGTGACTATATAGCAGACTATATAGCATTGTGTTTAATGCCACTCTGTGTACACGGCTCAGCCACACTATATAGCATTGTGTTTACTTCCACTCTGTGTCTGCTGGGAACAGTAGTACACCGCTCACCCGCCACTGTATAGCATTGTGCTCTGTGTCACTGCTGACAATAGTGGTACACCGCTCACCCACCACTGTATAGCATTTCTGTACTGCCACTGTACTGCTGCCAGTCAGCGTGTACTTTAAGGATAAGTGAAATGAGGAAGAAATCCGGTGAAAGAGGGAGGGGCAAGGGAAGAGGTGTTTCCCCTGACGGTTCACGTACAGGCCACAGGGGAGCACCCAAGAAAACCCACTCAATACTGCCCATGTTGTCCAGGACAACAACCCTCACAGATCCAAAAGAACAGGACCAGATAATTACTTGGATGACCTCTCAAGCGTCCAGCAGTGGGTTAAGCAGCACCAGCACATCACGCACGAGGTCCGAGTCCTCAGCCAGTTAAAGTCTGGGCTTTCTTTGAAGACTGCACTGAGGATGTTACCATGGCGATTTGCAAGGTGTGCAAGACCCGCCTGAGCAGGGGGAAAAGTATTAACAACCTCTCCACCACCAGCATGAGCCGCCACATTCTATCCAAACATCCCACTCTGTGGGCAAACGCGGCAGGACAGGGTACCACCAGCAACACTGCCTCCCTTGGGTTCACCAGACTCACCACCAGACCCGCCTCAGCAGCAGCAGTAGCCCAGCCATTGCGTGGTTCACAACATTCACAAACATCAGACGATGCTGACACTGTCACTTTCCGGACTAGTGCTCTTGAGGTCTCCCAGTGTTCATCAAACACAACAACCAACAGCCCTTCGGTGTGCAGCGCTACGGTTGAGTTGTCTGTCTCTGAGATGTTTGAGCACAAGAGGAAATTGCCAGCAAATGACCCCCGGGCCGTGGCAGTAACAGCCAGCCAGCATAGCCAAGCTTCTGGCCTGCGAAATGCTGCCATATCGAGTGGTGGAGACAAACAGCTTCAAGGGCATGATGTCAGTGGCCATCCCACGTTACGTTGTTCCCAGCCGCTACCACTTTGCGCGCTCTGCAGTGCCTGAGTTGCATGAGCACGTGGTCAGCTAAATAACCCGAAGCTTGAAGAATGCCGTTGCCTGCAAGGTTCACCTCACCACTGACACCTGGACGAGTGCGTTCGGCCAGGGTCGATACATCTCCCTTACCGCGCACTGGGTGAACCTTGTGGAGCCTGGCAGCGATTCCTCACCTGCTACGGCGCGGGTGTTGCCCACGCCGCAAACAGCTGGATAACAACAGCAGCACCTACCTCTCTGACTCCTTCTCCTCCAACGCATCTCAAAGCTGTACCTCATCCGGAAATGCTAACCCAGCACCAGCAGCAGTAGGATCGTGGAAGCAGTGCAGCACAGCTGTTGGCATGCGTCAGCAAGCGTTGCTGAAGCTGATCTGCCTTGGGGATAAGCAGCACACAGGGGAGGAAATTTGGAGGGGAATAAAGGAACAGACGGATTTGTGGCTGGCACCGCTGGACCTGAAACCGGGCATGAAGCTAGACACCTGGCACGAACTGGCAATGTACGCAATAGAGGTGCTGGCTTGCCCGGCAGCCAGCGTTATGTCGGAACGCTGTTTCAGTGCTGCCGGAGGCATCATCACAGATCGGCGTATCCGCCTCTCCACAGAAAATGCAGACCGTCTGACTCAAATTAAAATGAATCAATCCTGGATTGGAAACGACTACGCAACACTCCTGGACCCCAACCAAGTAACATGACCGATGAACATCTGGGATGGTTTAGCGTTTCCGGTCCCTGTTTATTGAACCTCTCATCTGTATTACATTTATGACTGCATGGCGGCAAAAAGCATTGCTGCTATATCCGCACGCTTTTTGTCCTCATGCAAGGCCTGGGTTGTTGTGTCTCACAAAGCGTGGCCTTCTCCTCCTGCGCCTCCTCCTGTTCCATCACGTGTGCTGCTGCTGCTGCTGCTGCTGCTGGGTTACCGTTGCCGGTCCCTGTTTATGGAACCTCTTATCTTTATTACATTTATGACTACATGGCGGTACAAAGCATGCTATCCGCACGCTTTTTGTCCTCATGCAAGGCCTGGGTTGTTGTGTCTCACAAAGCGTGGCCTTCTCCTCCTGCGCCTCCTCCTGTTCCATCACGTGTGCTGCTGCTGCTGCTGCTGCTGCTGGGTTACCGTTGCCGGTCCCTGTTTATGGAACCTCTTATCTTTATTACATTTATGACTACATGGCGGTACAAAGCATGCTATCCGCACGCTTTTTGTCCTCATGCAAGGCCTGGGTTGTTGTGTCTCACAAAGCGTGGCCTTCTCCTCCTGCGCCTCCTCCTGTTCCATCACGTGTGCTGCTGCTGCTGCTGGGTTAGCGTTGCCGCGTGGTCCCTGTTTATTGAACCTCTTATCTTTATTACATTTATGACTACATGGCGGTACAAAGCATGCTATCCGCACGCTTTTTGTCCTCATGCAAGGCCTGGGTTGTTGTGTCTCACAAAGCGTGGCCTTCTCCTCCTGCGCCTCCTCCTGTTCCATCACGTGTGCTGCTGCTGGGTTAGCGTTGCCGCGTGGTCCCTGTTTATTGAACCACTTATCTTTATTACATTTATGACTGCATGGTGGTACAAAGCATGCTATCCGCACGCTTCTTGTCCTCATGCAAGGCCTGGGTTGTTGTGTCTCAAAGCGTGGCCTTCTCCTCCTGCGCCACCCTCCTCCTGTTCCATCACGTGTGCTGCTGCTGGGTTAGCATTACCGGTCCCTTTTCCTGGAACCTCTTATATGTATTACATTTATGACTGCATGCCGACAAAAAGCATGTTACCTGTGCAAAGAAAACAGACATTTCCCGCATTTAAAAGACAGTTTTCCCTTTGAAACTTTAAAATCGATTTTCTCAAAAACTATAAGCTCTTTTTGCTAAAAAAATTTTTCCTCTTGTACCCACTCCCAAGGTGCACATACCCTGTAAATTTGGGGTATGTAGCATGTAAGGAGGCTTTACAAACCACAAAAGTTCGGGTCCCCATTGACTTCCATTATGTTCGGAGTTCGGGTCGAACACCCGAACATCGCGGCCATGTTCGGCCTGTTCGGCCCGAACCCGAACATCTAGATGTTCGCCCAACACTAGTCTTCGGCGCTATATTAGGCTCAGATGCTGTAAGTAGAGTTGGGCCGAACCTCTGATTTTAGGTTCGCGAACCGGGTTCGCGAACTTCCGCGGAAGGTTCGGTTCGCGTTAAAGTTCGCGAACCGCAATAGACTTCAATGGGGATGCGAACTTTGAAAAAAAAAAATTTATGCTGGCCACAAAAGTGATGGAAAAGATGTTTCAAGGGGTCTAACACCTGGAGGGGGGCATGGCAGAGTGGGATACATGCCAAAAGTCCCCGGGAAAAATATGGATTTGACGCAAAGCAGCGTTTTAAGGGCAGAAATCATATTAAATGCTAAATGACAGGCCTAAAGTGCTTTAAAACATCTTGCATGTGTATACATCAATCAGGTAGTGTAATTAAGGTACTGCTTCACACTGACACACCAAACTGTTCACTGAACAGAACAGGTATGCAGTGGCGGGTTTACTGAACAGAACAGGTATGCAGTGCCGGGTTCACTGAACAGAACAGGTATGCAGTGGCGGGTTCACTGAACAGAACAGGTATGCAGTAGCGGGTTCACTGAACAGAACAGGTATGCAGTGGCGGGTTCACTGAACAGAACAGGTATGCAGTGGCGGGTTCACTGAACAGAACAGGTATACAGTGGCGGGTTCACTGAACAGAACAGGTATGCAGTGGCGGGTTCACTGAACAGAACAGGTATACAGTGGCGGGTTCACTGAACAGAACAGGTATACAGTGGCGGGTTCACTGAACAGAACAGGTATGCAGTGGCGGGTTCACTGAACAGAACAGGTATGCAGTGGCGGGTTCACTGAACAGAACAGGTATGCAGTGGCGGGTTCACTGAACAGAACAGGTATACAGTGGCGGGTTCACTGAACAGAACAGGTATGCAGTGGCGGGTTCACTGAACAGAACAGGTATACAGTGGCGGGTTCACTGAACAGTACAGATATGCAGTGGCAGGTTCACTGAACAGGTATGCAGTGGTGGGTTCACAGTACAGGTATGCAGTGGTGGGTTCACAGAACAGGTATGCAGTGGTGGGTTCACAGTACAGGTATGCAGTGGTGGGTTCACAGAACAGGTATGCAGTGGTGGGTTCACAGTACAGGTATGCAGTGGTGGGTTCACAGAACAGGTATGCAGTGGTGGGTTCACAGAACAGGTATGCAGTGGTGGGTTCACAGAACAGGTATGCAGTGGTGGGTTCACAGAACAGGTATGCAGTGGTGGGTTCACAGAACAGGTATGCAGTGGTGGGTTCACAGAACAGGTATGCAGCCAGGGACAAGCCTAACTAATCTTTCCCTATGAGAGAGAGTGTGCAGCAGCTCGCCCTACTCTCACTAATGCAGGCACACGAGTGACCATAATGGTCGCCGCTGCCTGCCTTTTAGTAGGGGGGAGTGGCTCCAGGGGCTAGTGTAGCCTAATTGGCTACACTGTGCCTGCTGACTGTGATGTAGAGGGTCAAAGTTGACCCTCCATGGTGCATTATGGGGCGAACCGAACTTCCGCAAAGGTTCGCCTGCGGGACGCGAACGCGAACCACGGAAGTTCGCATGGAACCGTTCGCAGGCGAACCGTTCGGCCCAACTCTAGCTGTAAGTTGGATGGCGGACCTTATAGCGGAGACTTTGTCTGTGAAGAAATGGGCAAATTGGTCACAGAGGTCCTTTGAAGACTCGATATTAAGTTTTTGACATGCTGGGTTGCAGAGTTTTTCCACTGTGCGGAACAGTTGGGCTGGTTTGTTAACTGCATTTGCAATCTCTTGTGATAGAAAGGATGATTTTTTTCCCGTGATTACCTTTTGGTAGCTCTTCAAGTGGAAGATTAAGGCATGTTTGTCTTCTGGGGACTGAGATTTGCGCCACAGCCTCTCAAGTTTTTGGCCTTGTCTTTTCAGCTCTTTTATAGCGTTATCAAACCACTGTGCATGATGGTGTGGAGTAAGATATTTGGTGCGCAGAGGAGCAATGGTCTCAAAGGTGGAGGACACACACTTGTTGTATTTAAACACCAGAGTATCAGGGTCCAAGCTGGAGTTAGTCAATTCATCAAAGCTAAGGTTATCTCGGATATGTTGAGGGGTAAAACCCCTCAGCGGTGAAGTGGTTAAGAAACAGCCTTATCAGTCTGCCGACAGCGCGTACACACGCGCTACTGTCGGCTGAACGTCTGCCCAGCGGGAAAGTCTGACGGACCCATCGCTGGCGGAAGTAGTGCGTGTATATGCACCTTATAAAGTCATGGACAGCACTGTCTTTTGAAGCTCTTATCGCTACTGTCTCTCATTGTTTCTTCTTTGTTTATGTTTTTTTTTTTGCAGAGAAAAGTTCAAAGGTTCACTAGCCTACTCTGTGAAATCATTTAAAATGCTGAGTGTAGTATGGAAACTTATCGAGATTCCCATATGGCGGAGTAACGTTTTCCAATTAATTGAACTATGTTGATCAAATAAAAATAAGCCTAATTTTTCTTCCCTTAGGTACAGAAGACAAAGACTTTATGATGTATGATTATTATAGGTTAATATAGGTGTATTGATTAGTAAGATATATAATTGTCCTTTAATAGTAAGAATGTATAGCCTGTTGTAATATAGGATTGAATTGGTGAATCATGCAGTCCACTTCACAAGATACAAACACACACAGCTTGTAGCCATGCTGAATTCAATGGCTAATCCAGTTACCTTGCTTAGCCAAACCAGAGAAGTTAAAGGGACTCCGAGCAGTGCAGAAACTATGGAAAGATGCATATCATTTTAAAGCGCTCTTTCTCCTCTTTCCAATAATATATAAACCACCACCCTACGTCTTTTAACTTTCGCTATTTTCGCGATTGAAATTGCCGAAAATAGAGAAAACTAAAATGTGTAGGGCAACAATTTAGGTGTCGTCAGAAAGAGGAGAAAGAGAGCTTTAAAATGATATCCATCAAGCCATAGTTATATTGTATTACACAGGACGACACTTTCCCCAGTGTCAGCAGCTCCATTTTGCTGAATGCAGCTGCTGACTTTGACAAAAAGTCGCCCTGTGTAATACAATATAACTATGGCTTGATGGATATCATTTTAAAGCTCTCTTTCTCCTCTTTCTGACGACACCTAAATCGTTGCCCTACGCCTTTTAGTTTTCTCTATTTTCGCGATCGAAATCGCGGCCGCGGCAATTTCAATCGCGAAAATAGCGAAAACTAAAAGGCGTAGGGTGGCGGTTTATATATCATTGGAAAGAGGAGAAAGAGAGCTTTAAAATGATGTGCATCTTTTCATAGTTTCTGCACTGCTCGGAGTCCCTTTAAGTAACAATGAAAGAGACCTCTCAAGAGGCAAATATATTTGCTGAATAAATGAATCTCTGTATGCAATCCTTAAAGGTAGCCATACACTGGTCGATTTGCCATTAGATCGACCAGCTGACAGATCCCTTTCTGATCGAATCTGATCAGAGAGGGATCGTATGGCTGCCTTTACTGCAAACAGATTGTGAATCAATTTCAGCCTGAAACCGATCATCACAATCTGTTGAGCTACTCTTGCCGCCTGTCCCCCCCCCCCGGTATACATTACCTGATGCTGGCTCCCGGGCATCTTCTCCGCGCTGCACGGCTCTGTTCCGGCTCCATCCCGGCGCTTCCTGTGTCACTCCGTGACCAGGAAATAGTGTTGGGCGAACAGTGTTCGCCACTGTTCGGGTTCTGCAGAACATCACCCTGTTCGGGTGATGTTCGAGTTCAACCGAACACCTGATGGTGTTCGGCCAAACCGTTCGGCCATATGGCCGAACTAAGGGCGCATGGCCGAACGTTCGGCTAGCGCTGTGATTGGCCGAACGGGTCACGTGGTTCGGACCCGAACGCGCTCTGATTGGCCGAACGGGTCACGTGGTTCGGGTAAATAAATACCCGATCCACGTCATTTCTCCGCCATTTGTCTGTGGGTTTAGCTTTGGGTAGGCAGGCAGGGTAGTTCTCTCTCCAGCCAGGCTAACCAGGGTCCCCCCAGTCATTGTGTCGCTGCTGGGAACAGTAGTACACCGCTCACCCACACTATATAGCATTGTGTTTACTGCCACTCTGTGTACACCGCTCACCCACCACTGTATAGCATTGTGTTTACTGCCACTCTGTGTCTCTGCTGGGAACAGTAGTACACCGATCACCCGCCACTGTATAGCATTGTGCTCTGTGTCGCTGCTGGGAACAGTAGTACACCGCTCACCCACCACTGTATAGCATTGTGCTCTGTGTCGCTGCTGGGAATAGTAGTACACCGCTCACCCACCACTGTATAGCATTGTGCTCTGTGTCGCTGCTGGGAACAGTAGTACACCGCTCACCCACCACTGTATAGCATTGTGCTCTGTGTCGCTGCTGGGAACAGTAGTACACCGCTCACCCACCACTGTATAGCATTGTGCTCTGTGTCGCTGCTGGGAATAGTAGTACACTGCTCACCCACCACTGTATAGCATTGTGCTCTGTGTCACTGCTGGGAACAGTAGTACACCGCTCACCCACCACTGTATAGCATTGTGCTCTGTGTCGCTGCTGGGAATAGTAGTACACCGCTCACCCACCACTGTATAGCATTGTGCTCTGTGTCGCTGCTGGAAACAGTAGTACACCGCTCACCCACCATTGTATAGCATTGTGCTCTGTGTCGCTGCTGGGAATAGTAGTATACCGCTCACCCACCACTGTATAGCATTGTGCTCTGTGTCGCTGCTGGGAACAGTAGTACACCGCTCACCCACTACTGTATAGCATTGTGCTCTATGTCGCTGCTGGTAACAGTAGTACACCGCTCACCCACCACTGTATAGCATTGTGCTCTGTGTCGCTGCTGGGAATAGTAGTACACCGCTCACCCACCACTGTATAGCATTGTGCTCTGTGTCGCTGCTGGGAACAGTAGTACACCGCTCACCCACCACTGTATAGCATTGTGCTCTGTGTCGCTGCTGGGAATAGTAGTATACCGCTCACCCACCACTGTATAGCATTGTGCTCTGTGTCGCTGCTGGGAACAGTAGTACACCGCTCACCCACCACTGTATAGCATTGTGCTCTATGTCGCTGCTGGTAACAGTAGTACACCGCTCACCCACCACTGTATAGCATTGTGCTCTGTGTCGCTGCTGGGAATAGTAGTATACCGCTCACCCACCACTGTATAGCATTGTGCTCTATGTCGCTGCTGGTAACAGTAGTACACCGCTCACCCACCACTGTATAGCATTGTGCTCTGTGTCGCTGCTGGGAATAGTAGTATACCGCTCACCCACCACTGTATAGCATTGTGCTCTGTGTCGCTGCTGGGAACAGTAGTACACCGCTCACCCACCACTGTATAGCATTGTGCTCTGTGTCGCTGCTGGTAACAGTAGTACACCGCTCACCCACCACTGTATAGCATTGTGCTCTGTGTCGCTGCTGGGAATAGTAGTACACCGCTCACCCACCACTGTATAGCATTGTGCTCTGTGTCGTTGCTGGGAATAGTAGTACACCGCTCACCCACCACTGTATAGCATTGTGCTCTGTGTCGCTGCTGGGAATAGTAGTACACCGCTCACCCACCACTGTATAGCATTGTGCTCTGTGTCGCTGCTGGGAATAGTAGTACACCGCTCACCCACCACTGTATAGCATTGTGCTCTGTGTCGCTCCTGGGAACAGTAGTACACCGCTCACCCACCACTGTATAGCATTGTGCTCTGTGTCGCTGCTGTGAACAGTAGTACACCACTCACCCACCACTATATAGCATTTCTGTACTGCCACTGTACTGCTGCCAGTCAGCGTGTACTTTAAGGATAAGTGAAATGAAGAAGAAATCCTGTGAAAGAGGGAGGGGCAAGGGAAGAGGTGTTTCCCCTGACGGTTCACGTACAGGCCACAGTGGAGCACCGAAGAAAACCCACTCAATACCGACCATGTTGTCCAGGAAATCAACCCTCACAAATCCAAAAGAACAGGACCAGATAATTAATTGGATGACCTCTCAAGCGTCCAGCAGTGGGTTAAGCAGCACCAGCACATCACGCACGAGGTCCAAGTCCTCAGCCAGTTACAAGGAGCCAGTGGGCACAAAGCTGACACAACCAGCAGCGACACCACGCACACAACTGCCAAATAACCAGTCCGAAGAATTTCCTCAGGACACAATGGCTATAATTTTCTGACACCCATGCAGCAGCCCACAGAACAGCAAGCGTGCAGATCCACCTCCAACACCGATCGCCTGGAGAAGATGGTCAAGGACTACATGTCAGATGGCGTAGCTGTGTTGAACAATCCATCTGCACCCTTCAACTATTGGGTATTGAAGCTAGACACCTGGCACGAATTGACAATGTACGCAATAGAGGTGCTGGCTTGCCCGGCAGCCAGCGTTATGTCGGAACGCTGTTTCAAGTGCTGCTGGAGGCATCGTCACAGATCGGCATATCCGCCTCTCCACAGAAAATGCAGACCGTCTGACTCAAATTAAAATGAATCAATCCTGGATTGGAAACGACTACGCAACACTCCCGGACCCCAACCAAGTAACATGAACAGTGAACATCTGTGATGGGTTAGCGTTTCCGGTCTATTGAACCTATTGAACCTCTTATCTGTATTACATTTATGACTGCATGGCGGCAAAAGGCATTGCTATCCGCACGCTTCTTGTCCTCATGCAAGGCCTGGGTTGTTGTGTCTCAAAGCGTGGCCTTCTCCTCCTGCGCCGCCCTCCTCCTGTTCCATCACGTGTGCTGCTGCTGGGTTAGCGTTACCGGTCCCTTTTCCTGGAACCTCTTATCTGTATTACATTTATGACTGCATGCCGACAAAAAACATGTTACCTGTGCAAAGAAAAATGTCATTTTCCGCATTTAAAAGGCTTTTTTCCTTTGAAACTTTACAATCAATTTTCTCAAAAACTATAAGCTCTTTTTCAAATATATTTTTTCCTCTTGTACCCACTCCCAAGGTGCACATACCCTGCAAATTTGGGGTATGTGGCATGTAAGGAAGCTTTACAAAGCACGAAAGTTCGGGTCCCCATTGACTTCCATTATGTTCGGAGTTCGGCGCGAACACCCAACATCGCGGCCATGTTCGGCGAACGTTCGCGAACCCGAACATCCAGGTGTTCGCCCAACACTAGTCGTAGTCAGCCAACTTCGCTACGCTGGAACTACGCATATTTTTATGCAAATACGCTTCGCAATCTACGGCTATGTAATCAGAAACTTCACTACGTTTGTATTCCGTAGACTACATATTAAAATACGCAAGCTTCGCGTAGTGCGAAGCGTAGTTGATGTGACCGCTTATGCCCTTATACGGAAAAATTTCCGCAATAATCTTCAACCTATTTGCAAATATAAACTAATATAAGCGTACATTCCACCTTCCAATGCGGAATTGTATGCGTATAAAAGGGCAATAATATTTCTGCGCATGCGCAATGATCCATATAGATGCAGTCACCGCACACGTAGTTGACTTCGCAATACATACGTCAACTACGCGTAGCGGGGAAAGCTTTGCATAGCGGGACTACGACTATTTAAAAGACATTTTTTCCTTTGAAACTTTACAATCAATTTTCTCAAAAACTATAAGCTCTTTTTCAAATATTTTTTTCCTCTTGTACCCACTCCCAAGGTGCACATACCCTGTAAATTTGGGGTATGTAGCATATAAGGAGGCTTTACAAAGCACGAAAGTTCGGGCCCCCATTAACTTCTATTATGTTCGGAGTTCGGCGCGAACACCCGAACATCGCGGCCATGTTCAGCGAACGTTCGCGAACCCGAACATCCAGGTGTTCGCCCAACACTACCAGGAAGTTCAAATAGAGCACCCTCTATTTGAACTTCCTGGTCACGGAGTGACACAGGAAGCGCCGGGATGGAGCCGGAACAGAGCCGTGCAGCGCGGAGAAGATGCCCGGGAGCCAGCTTCAGGTAATGTATACCTGATCGATTCGGCCGCCGCTAGCGACGCGCTCCCTACCCGCGGGCGATCGAGGGTAATTTCCCGCACGGCGCGATCGACGGACCGATCCGATTTCGGGAGGAAATCGGATCGGCGGGTGCGTTTACCGCGAACGATTGGCAGCAGATTCGATCCCAGGATCGAATCTGCTGTCGAAACGGCCGCGAATCGGGCCAGTGTATGGCCACCTTAAAGGAATACTTAAGTCACTTAAAAAAAAGGACTTTTACTCACCTGGGGCTCCCCTCAGCCCCCTGCAGCTGAACGGTGCCCTCGCCGTGTCCCTCCGATGCGCCTGGTCTCGCCGGCGGCAACTTCCAGTTTGGCCGTCACCGGCCGACAGGCTGTGAACGCGGCTGATTATCCGCGTCCCCGGACGCAATAGCACCTTCTACAATGCTATTGCGTCCGGGGACGTGGATAATCAGGGACAAGTCCCTAGTCTAAAGGTCCGTACACACGACGGAATTCAGGCAACGACGAGTCCGTTGTCACCTCCCGCTGGGTGGGCGTTACAGCAACAGTCCGGCGTGTGTACAGTCTGTCTGCAGACTGATATGGCTGTTTCTGAGCGATCCGCCCGGCGGATCGCTCAGAAACAGCCGTATCAGTCTGCCGACAGACTGTACACACGCCGGACTGTCTGCTGAAAACACGCCCAGCAGGAGGTGACGACGGACCCGTCGTTTCCTGCAGTTCGGCATGTGTACGGACCTTTAGGACAAAGTACAGATGAACAACTCAGAAAGTAAAAAACATGACTTATATGTATGCCTTATAAGTAGAAATTTAAATGTAACATACCAGGAGTAACACAGCTATTTTATTATCAAGTCTTATATATTAGTTAGAATCTATGTTTTTATCAGGAGTTAATACAAACCAGAAATAATATGAAAATATATACGTATTATTATCAAAATTATTTGAATGAATATGTCCAGAATGGTATGGAAATATGCTATTTACCCTTCTTGCATTTTAGACAATTATATTATTGGTTAGAAACTCTGCTAACATGCACAATGTTTTATAAAAGGAGAGATCCATGGTGATTTTAAATATATCACTATACATTTTTGCATAAAATCAAATCTATCTTGATTATGGGAAAAATGGTCACTGTCTACTAAATAAAGCATAACCAGTGATCCAATCCAGATCAGCTATCCATAAGGGAATTTATATCATTGATTTATTCACTGTGGGCTATAATTAATAAGAACCTAACCAAAATGTCTATTTTTTTTAAATATCCTATTAAGAATTTGATTAGTTAGGCAACAGCGCCTCTAGAGGAAGAGATCCAGTATTGCACTTGGATTAAAAATTAGTTACAAGAAAACTCCCCTTATGCTGCAGATTGGTTCCCAGTAAGCCTGAAGGAAGGTCTGAATAGATAATGGTGGGTATATAGATCTGAGAGGGACAGCTCAGAGGGGGATCAGCATCAGATCGGAGCAGACCAGAACATCACAGGTTCATAAAGGGTATCCATGCATTCTGAATGATCACACCCAAAGGAACACGCCCTAGACTCCATCGTGGTAACTATCAATAACCACTTTAGTTCTATGGCTTATCACAGCACAGATATCTGAACATTTGATTTATTGACAATCATTTTTATTAGTTTATAGTCATTTATAGCCAAGGGGAGTGAGTTCTTTCAAGTGCACAGAAAGTTTTCACTCCGTATCTTTGATGAAACCCATTCACAGTGGGTACATTTTTCTTTAGATAAAAACAATCAATAGTTCTATGATCACTGGCTGTGAATTCCATAACTTGTTTTGGATAAAAGCGAGACTTAAAGCTGCCTCCTATAAGCCTTTATATTTTGGTATTTTGCCGTAGCATGTGCAGGCCACGCCTAGCAAAGTTTAGGATGACTCAATAGATATTTCATTCCAAATTATATATATATGTTACCCTCTTGATCTGTGTTGTAACACAGACCAGCGGATGTTGAAGTGCTGACAAAGGTAAAAATTCCTGTCATTCATAGTTGATTGCATATAGATTATGGGACAACGCCCAGTCGTTATATCCACTGAGTCATCATAAATCTGTCATAGTTAAATGGTATAGCTGGCATCCACCATTTTGTTTTTGATGATGCCATTTTGCTTTTGATAGCACCATTTTGATTTTGATAGCGCCATTTTGTTTTTGATCGCGCCATTTTGTTTCTGATAGCCACCATTTTGTTTTTGATAGACAACATTTTGTTTTTAGTATCCACCATTTTGTTTTTGGACTATTTTTGATTCAGCAATCTTGTCTCCACAAATCCTGTGGTAAATTGATTGACATGCCCGGTGGTCATATTTGATGAGTCATAGATACGCACTGAATTTGAATTAAGTGATAAATGGTTTAAGCCTTTTGTTTTTGGTAATAGCATATGATATCATTTTGATTATTTGATGTAATAGATAGCGGAGATGCCGCCGCAGTGGTGAGTGGCATGGCGGCTATCTCCATGTCTCAGTCGGCGGCCTTCACCGCGCAGTTACATGGTGGAGTTTTGCCTGGTCCGTCAGTTGCACATAGACTGAGGGCGACATGTGCGCGCGCCAGGCGACAGGACCTTTATGTGAATAGAAGGGGATTCAGCTGATCGGCCGGTCAGCTGACTCCAGCAGTGCTCCTGATTTGTTTAGTGACTGGGGCGGCGCTGTGGGGCGCTCTCAGTATATATAGGACCTACCTGTCAGTAGCTCCTCATCTGCTGTTGCAAATGCTATGTGTTAGCACTCAGACCTTAGTCAGATCCCAAAGTGTGCTAGAACCAGCAGGAGCTGGGGATCCACACTTAATCAGATTCTGTTGATAGCTAAAGTACTAATTGAATTGTATTATTTGTTATGACCTTCTGCTAGCCTTGACTACTCTTCTGCTTACTGATTCTGTGCTTCTGCTTATCTGATCCTGTTGCCGACTCAGCCTGAACACTACTCTGATTTAAAGAGACACTGAAGCGAAAAAAAATATATGATATAATGAATTGGTTGTGTACTATGAATAATTACTAGAAGATTAGCAGCAAAGAAAATATTCTCATATTTTTATTTTCAGGTATATAGTGTTTTTTCTAACATTGCATTATTCTATAATATGTGAAGATTACACAACACTCAGCATTCAAAATGAGTCTTTCAGAGCAGTCTGTGAAGTAATGAACTCTCCTCTAGCAGAGGAAAAGTAAACAGTTCAATTACAGTTGAGATAATAAAAGTCAGATAACAGCCCTCTCCACGACTAAGTTAGTCTGAGAGCTTAATAGCTTTTTTGCATAGAGATAACAACTGGAGTTTCTTAACTCTTCCTGTACTGGAAACAATTAGACTGATGTATCTGATCTTAATGTTTTTTTTCTTAGCTGTACTACACATACAAATCATAATATCATCATTTTTTTTTCGATTCAGTGTCTCTTTAAGCCTTCTGTTTTTGTACCCTATCTGTCCGTTTGTTGCCAAATCTGCTTGTCTGACTCTCCTGCCCTCACCAGTGAGCCTAGTCCCTGGTGAGGGATTCTCGTTAAGCTTAATCACCTTCTCCTCAGGTGACCAGTAGCTGAAGTACAGTCTTAATCACCTGCTCCTCAGGTGACCAGTAGCTGCAGTACAGTCTTACTCACCTGCTTCTCAGGTGATTAGTATCTACGGTACTGTCCTCATCACCTGCTCCTCAGGTGATTAGGCGTTGCAGTACAGTCTTGATCTCCTGCCCCTCAGGTGATCACCTGCTGCAGTACAGTCTGAATCACCTGCTCTACGGGTGATCAGTATATGTTGTCTTACTGTTGCACCAAACACCTATTTTTACATCTGGTTGTCCTGTGTCTTGCTGTACTCGCATTATTGGTGATTCTGCAGATCACCATATAATCAGAAAATCTGTTCTTGCTGACACCAATCGTTACAGAACAGCAGACCAAACATTATGGATGCACTGCGTAGTCAGGTTGGAGTCCTGACAATCTTACCGGGGTGATCAATACTCAACAGACTCAGATCACTCAACTGTCTGGAACAGTACAGGTACTTCAAACGACTATTAATACAGTGCGATCCCCTTCAGTCACGGACCTTCGTATGTCCGTACCGAAAAGTTTTCTGGGCATAGATCTGACTTTCAGAATTTCAGAAACTGTGTGCTATCCTATTTTGAGTTGAGACCCAATCTGTCAGGATCTGAGAACCAGAGGGTAACCTTTATAAAGACCCTTTTGTCAGGAGATTCACAAACATGGGCATATAAGTCTTCACTAGGGCAGATCGGAACAGCTGAATTCCGATTTCGTCGAAATTCCGTGTACCGCAAGCGAAAAACGAATTTCGTGTTCCAAATTTCGTGTTCCGAGTGCATTTCTATTGAAGTCAATAGTGCCAACTTCTGTGGTTAATTGTAAAGCCCTGTACATGCTATCATCACCAAATTTGGCATGTATATTAAGCAGATGAGTAGGAACATGGTAAAAAAAATTGTGAAAAGACCTTATAGTTTTTGAGCAAATCGATTTCAAAGTTTCATAGGAAAAATGTTTTTTAAACTGTGTAAAATGACACTGCTGCAGTACAGGTTACTGCATTCCGAGTTCTGTATACATATTGTATACATTTCATGAAAACAGACAGCGTGGGGTCCCCCCTTCCAAGCCTCCTTAACTCCTTGTCTCCCATGCAGGCTGGGATAGCCAGAATGCGGAGTCCCGGCCACGTGTGGCTTCGCACCCTGAGCTATACCAGCCCGCATGGTCCATGGTATGGGGGGGCTCTGGAGGAGAGGGGTGGCCAACCTCCCCCTCTCCCCCAGAGCCCTTGTCCAATCCATGGACAAGAGGCTCTTCCCCACCTCCGGTGCCCCAGGTGGAGGTGGGGGCCGCCGACGTCCGGGGGGGTTCATGGTGCCATCCGGGGGTTCCCCTTTAACCATGTTCCTACTCATCTGCTTAGTATACATGCCAAATTTGGTGACGATAGCATGTAAGGGGGCTTCACAATTAACCACGGAATTTAGCACTATTGACTTCAATGTAAACGCGAATTCGGTACTCGGAATTGCCAAATTTTCGAGTTTCGAGTGCTTACTCGGAACTGCCAAATTCCGATGGCAAACTCGAAATTCGGAATCCAAGAGCTCAGCCCTAGTCTTCACACAGGGCATGAGACATTATCCTCAGTTCAGGAGTTTTTTTAAGGCCATGGCCATTATATACGATGATCCGGATATTGCTATCACGGCTGAGAGGAAACTTAAAGACTCTCAGGCAAGGTCGTAATCCAGTGGAGGTTTATGCTGCAGAATTTAGGAGGTGGGCTGTATCAGCTAGATGGGGAACGTATGCTTTATTAGACTGTTTCCTGTCAGGACTATCCGATGCAGTTTCTGATTTGATGTTAGGTCATCCTGAGCCTAAATCTCTAGACGAAACAATTTCATTGGCGGTGCGGGTTGATCGCCGCCTTCGCTATCAAAAACAAACCCGTGGCAGAAATGCTGTAAGATCTGTTTCCTACGCCTCTTCTCCACCGTCGTCACATCCGGACGAACCGATGCACTTCGGTCAGTCTAGGTTAACACAGGTGGAGAAGAATAGCAGAAGGTCAAAAAGACTCTGTCTATACTGTGCTAAATTGTCCTAAAAAGTCGGGAAACGCTGCCGCCTAGGTGTAGTCAGAGGTAATACCCTAGGCGAGCCGTGTTTACCTCTAGATAATAACCGCTTACTCCTCCCTTGCTCCATTACCTGGGAGGGTCGGGTCATGGCCTCAGAAGCATTCGTGGACTCAGGCTCTGCAGCTAATTTTATAGATTATGACTTTGTCAAAAAAATGGGGATTCTCTTCACTTCCTTTAGACCGTCAGATTTTGATCACAGCGGTAGATGACTCTCTGTTACAGTGTAGACAGCCTCTCTCCCAGACCCCCTTATTGTTGTGTAACATAGGGGTTCTACATAAGGAGAAACTACAGTTCTGTGTCCTGCAATTGGCAATCTCCACCATAATCCTCGGTATGCCTTGGTTGCAACTACACTCCCCTCAGATCGACTGGGCTTCAGGTCAGCTACAAAGCTGGTCAGCCCATTGTTATCATCATTGTTTGGAGAAAGTTGCTGTTTGCGCCACCAAGGTTCAGGTGAAAGGGGTGCCAGTGCAGTACGCAGAATTTTCTGGTGTGTTTTGTCCAAAATCAGCAGAGAAACTCCCGCCACACCGGAGCTTCAACTGTCCCATAGAGTTAAGATCAGGTTGTATGCCCCCTAGAGGCCATCTCTATAATCTGTCTGGGCCAGGGAAGCTGGCTATGCAGGAATACATTAAAGAAAATTTGGCCAAGGGCTTTATCCGTCCTTCCCGGTCACCAGCAGGGGCTGGGTTCTTTTTTGTACAGAAAAAGGATGGTGGACTTCGACCTTGTATTGACTATCGTGGTTTAAATAAGATCACAGTGAAAAATCGCTATCCACTGCCTTTGATTGACGATTTGTTTGCTCAGGTGACTAATGCCAGTATCTTCTCAAAGCTAGATCTACGAGGAGCATACAACCTGGTACGCATTAGGGACGGTGATGAATGCAAGACGGCATTCAACACGCCCGATGGGCACTACGAGTATCTGGTCATGCCCTTCGGGTTGTGTAATGCTCCTGCCATCTTCCAGGAGTTGATCAATGAAGTCTTTAGGGAAGTTCTGGGAAAATTTGTGCTAGTGTATCTGGACGATATACTGATTTTCTCACCCAATCTAACCGAACATCGGAAACATGTGAAGTTCGTTTTAAGAAAATTGAGGCAGAACTCGTTGTATGCGAAGTTAGAGAAATGCCTCTTTGAAGTCACTAAGGTCCCTTATTTGGGATATATTATTTCCACTTCAGGTCTCTCCATGGATCCTGAAAAAGACGCTGCTGTATTGGAGTGGCCTCAACCTGTAGGATTGAAGGCACTCTAAAGATTTCTTGGCTTCGCCAATTACTACAGGAAGTTCATCAAAGGGTTTTCTTGTGTAGTGTCACCCCTCACCAACCTTACGAAGAAGGGGGCTGACACTTACCATTGGACAGTAGAGGCACAGTCTGCCTTCGCTACGTTGAAAAAGTTATTTTGTTCTGCTCCCATTTTGAGACACGTGGATGTCACCTTCCCCTTCATTATTGAGGTGGATGCATTGGAGATTGGGGTTGGGGCTGTACTGTCTCAACACTCTGGCCTTCAAAGAAAACTACATCCCTGTGCCTCCTTTTCTCGTAGGTTCTCTCCAGCCGAGAGGAACTACGATATTGGCAATAGGGAGCTCTTGGCCATTAAGTTAGCCTTTGAAGAATGGCGCCATTTGCTGGAAGGGGCAGAACATACCATCACGGTCTATTCTGATCATAAAAATGTGGAGTACATCGAAGAGGCCAAAAGACTTAGCCCCCGACAGGCTCGCTGGTCCTTGTTCTTTTCAAGGTTCAGGTTTGTCATCACGTATACACCGGGAAGTAAGAATGTCAAAGCAGATGCATTATCTAGGTGTTTTGAGCCCGAGACAGTTCAGCCATCAACCCCTGAGACCATCTTACCTCAAAGACTGGTGGCGGCAGCCACGGAAACCTGGGAAGACTGGGCGGTTACCCTAGGGCCTTACCAGCAAGATATTCCAGAAGGGAAGCCTGAGGGGGTTCTGTGCCACTTCCTTTTTGCCTACAACTCTTGCAATTGTTCCACACCCATAAGAATGCAGGGCATCCCGGGGCTGCTCGAGCTCAGGACCTACTGGCCAGATGTATATGGTGGCCTTCGTTGGCTCTAGATTGCAAAGAGTTTGTGAGAGAGTGCTCTGTGTGTGCCAGAAATAAACCGTCTCATCAAGCACCAGTAGGTACGCTACAACCTTTACCGGTGCCAAATGAACCCTAAATGAACCATGGACCCACTTGTCTATGGACTTTGTAGGAGAACTCCCCAGGTCTAAGGGCAAGTCGATCATCTGGGTGGTAGTTGATAGGTTCAGTAAAATGGCTCATTTTGTCCCCCTGAAGGGACTCCCCTCGGCCCAGGAATTGGCTGATCTCTTCATCCAGCACATTTTCCAGCTGCATGGCATTCCGGAGAATGTGGTGTCAGATAGGGGAGACCAGTTTGTGTCTAAATTCTGGAGAGCCTTTTGCCACCAGCTTGGTATGGACCTATCATTTTCATCAGGCTACCACCCACAGACTAATGGACAGACCGAAAGAGTTAACCAGTCCTTGGAGCAATTTCTCAGGTGTTATGTGGCAGATGCACAGTCAGATTGGGTAATTTGCAGAATTTGCGCATAAGAATCTGAAGAGTTCCTCTTCAGGTTTTTCTCCTTTCCAGGTGGTTTTGGGGAGATCTCCCAAATTCTCCCCAATACCAGTGGCATTTTCCCCTTTTCCAGCTCTAGAGGATTGGCAAAGGGCATTGAAGGAAATTTGGGGGCTTGTAAAAAGGAATCTGGGAAAAGCCTTCCAGACGCAGAAAAAACAGGCGGATAAAAGGCGGTCTGTTGAGTGGAAATTTTCCCCAGGAGACATGGTGTGGGTGTCTACTTGGCATCTGGTGTTAAAGCAACCATTACCTAAGTTAGGACCCAGATTTGTAGGCCCATATCCTGTATCCAGAAAGATTAATGATGTGACGTATGTGATTGATTAGTGCAGAATTCTGTACAGTACCTGGTCCATTGGAAGGGGTATGGCCTGGAGGAGAGAACTTGGGTTCCGGATTGCCGCATGCATGCCGAGGATCTAAAGAAAGAGTTTCATGAGTTACACCCTGAAAGGCCGTGTAAGAAGTGTCCGGGGTCCACTCCTCAGGGGGGGGGGGGGGGGTTGGTACTGTAATAGATAGCGGAGATGCCGCCACATCTCAGCCGGCGGCCTTCGCCACGCAGTTACATGGTGGAGTTTTGCCTGGTCCGTCAGTTGCACATAGACTGAGGGCGACATGTGCACGCGCCAGGTGACAGAACCTTTATGCGAATAGAAGGGGAGTCAGCTGATCGGCCGGTCAGCTGACTCCAGCAGTGCTCCTGATTTGTTGAGTGAATGGGGTGGCGCTGTGGGGCACTCTCAGTATATATAGGACCTGCCTGTTAGTAGCTCCTCATCTGCTGTTGCAAATGCTAAGTGTTAGCACTCATAACTTAGTCAGATCCCAAAGTGTGCTAGAACCAGCAGGAGCAGGGGATCCACACTTAGTCAAATTCTGTTGATAGCTAAAGTACTAATTGAATTGTATTATTTGTTATGACCTTCTGCTAGCCTTGACTACTCTTCTGCTTACTGATTCTGTGCCTCTTCCTATCTGATCCTGTTGCCGACTCAGCCTGAACACTACTCTGATTTAAGCCTTCTGTCTTTGTACCGTATCTATCCGTTTGTTGCCGAATCTGCTTGTCTGCTCCGCTCCGCAGGTGACCAGTAGCTGCAGTACAGTCTTAATCACCTGCTCCTCAGGTGACCAGTAGCTGCAGTACAGTCTTAATCACCTGCTCCTCAGGTGACTAGAATCTATGGTACTGTCCTCATCACCTGCTCCTCAGGTGATTAGGAGTTGCAGTGCAGTCTTGATCTTCTGCCCTTCAGGTGATCACCTGCTGCAGTACAGTCTGAATCACCCGCTCCACGGGTGATCAGTATATGTTGTCTTACTGTTGCACCAAACACCTATCTTTACATCTGGTTGTCCTGTGTCTCGCTATACTCACATTATTGGTGATTCTGCAGATCACCATATAATCAGGTATAGTATCTGTATTATTGGTGATACTGCAGATCACCAATAATCAGAAAATCTGTTCTTGCTGACACCAATCGCTACATTTGACTGAAATTGTATTATTCAACTCATTATAAGAATAACCTTACGAGTTTTGTTTTGAATCAAAAGTGCAATTCTATATAGTTTTGAGATATTGTAATATTTATTGGATATTAAATTTATATTTTTACAAATTGGTCTACATTTACATGTTTAAACCAGTACTGTGAGAAACCCACGAAAAACGAACTCAAACAGCTGGGCGTATGTTTGTATTTTTAGCTCCTTGTTGTTGATTGCCTTACGAAGTGTTTTGGATGGTGTAGCACAATCCAGGAAAAAAGAAATTGAACAGCTGAGATCTCAAATACAAGAGACGGAATCAAATGTCCAATCTTTGACCTCTCAGTTACATGATGTAGAATCAAATGTTAAAACTAGGGATGGGACGAATCCACAATTTCTTCGAATCCGAATCCGGATCCGAATCTAAAAAGGTTCTCGAATATCTCGAACCTTTCAAATCCCAAATCGAACGAATCCTGCACATAAGAAATGTGCGATCCATGGTATAGTTGCCCGCAGTATAGGTACCCAGGCATAGGTGCCCGCAGTATAGGTAGCTAGGTAAAGGTGTCTTCAGTATAGCTAGCAAGGTATAGGGGCCTTCACTAGTGTTGGGCGAACATCTAGATGTTCGGGTTCGGGCCGAACAGGCCGAACATGGCCGCGATGTTCGGGTGTTCGACCCGAACTCCGAACATAATGGAAGTCAATGGGGACCCGAACTTTTGTGGTTTGTAAAGCCTCCTTACATGCTACATACCCCAAATTTACAGGGTATGTGCACCTTGGGAGTGGGTACAAGAGGAAAAAAAATTTAGCAAAAAGAGCTTATAGTTTTTGAGAAAATCGATTTTAAAGTTTCAAAGGGAAAACTGTCTTTTAAATGCGGGAAATGTCTGTTTTCTTTGCACAGGTAACATGCTTTTTGTCGGCATGCAGTCATAAATGTAATACATATAAGAGGTTCCAGGAAAAGGGACCGGTAATGCTAACCCAGCAGCAGCACACGTGATGGAACAGGAGGAGGGTGGCGCAGGAGGAGAAGGCCACGCTTTGAGACACAACAACCCAGGCCTTGCATGAGGACAAGAAGCGTGCGGATAGCATGCTTTGTACCACCATGCAGTCATAAATGTAATAAAGATAAGTGGTTCAATAAACAGGGACCACGCGGCAACGCTAACCCAGCAGCAGCACACGTGATGGAACAGGAGGAGGCGCAGGAGGAGAAGGCCACGCTTTGTGAGACACAACAACCCAGGCCTTGCATGAGGACAAAAAGCGTGCGGATAGCATGCTTTGTACCGCCATGTAGTCATAAATGTAATAAAGATAAGAGGTTCAATAAACAGGGACCACGCGGCAACGCTAACCCAGCAGCAGCAGCAGCAGCAGCACACGTGATGGAACAGGAGGAGGCGCAGGAGGAGAAGGCCACGCTTTGTGAGACACAACAACCCAGGCCTTGCATGAGGACAAAAAGCGTGCGGATAGCATGCTTTGTACCGCCATGTAGTCATAAATGTAATAAAGATAAGAGGTTCCATAAACAGGGACCGGCAACGGTAACCCAGCAGCAGCAGCAGCAGCAGCAGCACACGTGATGGAACAGGAGGAGGCGCAGGAGGAGAAGGCCACGCTTTGTGAGACACAACAACCCAGGCCTTGCATGAGGACAAAAAGCGTGCGGATAGCATGCTTTGTACCGCCATGTAGTCATAAATGTAATAAAGATAAGAGGTTCCATAAACAGGGACCGGCAACGGTAACCCAGCAGCAGCAGCAGCAGCAGCAGCACACGTGATGGAACAGGAGGAGGCGCAGGAGGAGAAGGCCACGCTTTGTGAGACACAACAACCCAGGCCTTGCATGAGGACAAAAAGCGTGCGGATAGCATGCTTTGTACCGCCATGTAGTCATAAATGTAATAAAGATAAGAGGTTCCATAAACAGGGACCGGCAACGGTAACCCAGCAGCAGCAGCAGCAGCACACGTGATGGAACAGGAGGAGGCGCAGGAGGAGAAGGCCACGCTTTGTGAGACACAACAACCCAGGCCTTGCATGAGGACAAAAAGCGTGCGGATATAGCAGCAATGCTTTTTGCCGCCATGCAGTCATAAATGTAATACAGATGAGAGGTTCAATAAACAGGGACCGGAAACGCTAAACCATCCCAGATGTTCATCGGTCATGTTACTTGGTTGGGGTCCAGGAGTGTTGCGTAGTCGTTTCCAATCCAGGATTGATTCATTTTAATTTGAGTCAGACGGTCTGCATTTTCTGTGGAGAGGCGGATACGCCGATCTGTGATGATGCCTCCGGCAGCACTGAAACAGCGTTCCGACATAACGCTGGCTGCCGGGCAAGCCAGCACCTCTATTGCGTACATTGCCAGTTCGTGCCAGGTGTCTAGCTTCATGCCCGGTTTCAGGTCCAGCGGTGCCAGCCACAAATCCGTCTGTTCCTTTCTTCCCCTCCAAATTTCCTCCCCTGTGTGCTGCTTATCCCCAAGGCAGATCAGCTTCAGCAACGCTTGCTGACACATGCCAACAGCTGTGCTGCACTGCTTCCACGATCCTACTGCTGCTGGTGCTGGGTTAGCATTTCCGGATGAGGTACAGCTTTGAGATGCGTTGGAGGAGAAGGAGTCAGAGAGGTAGGTGCTGCTGTTGTTATCCAGCTGTTTGCGGCGTGGGCAACACCCGCGCCGTAGCAGGTGAGGAATCGCTGCCAGGCTCCACAAGGTTCACCCAGTGCGCGGTAAGGGAGATGTATCGACCCTGGCCGAACGCACTCGTCCAGGTGTCAGTGGTGAGGTGAACCTTGCAGGCAACGGCATTCTTCAAGCTTCGGGTTATTTAGCTGACCACGTGCTCATGCAACTCAGGCACTGCAGAGCGCGCAAAGTGGTAGCGGCTGGGAACCACGTAACGTGGGATGGCCACTGACATCATGCCCTTGAAGCTGTTTGTCTCCACCACTCGATATGGCAGCATTTCGCAGGCCAGAAGCTTGGCTATGCTGGCTGGCTGTTACTGCCACGGCCCGGGGGTCATTTGCTGGCAATTTCCTCTTGTGCTCAAACATCTCAGAGACAGACAACTCAACCGTAGCGCTGCACACCGAAGGGCTGTTGGTTGTTGTGTTTGATGAACACTGGGAGACCTCAAGAGCACTAGTCCGGAAAGTGACAGTGTCAGCATCGTCTGATGTTTGTGAATGTTGTGAACCACGCAATGGCTGGGCTACTGCTGCTGCTGAGGCGGGTCTGGTGGTGAGTCTGGTGAACCCAAGGGAGGCAGTGTTGCTGGTGGTACCCTGTCCTGCCGCGTTTGCCCACAGAGTGGGAT
Organism: Hyperolius riggenbachi; assembly: GCF_040937935.1. Classification (NCBI taxonomy): domain Eukaryota; kingdom Metazoa; phylum Chordata; class Amphibia; order Anura; family Hyperoliidae; genus Hyperolius; species Hyperolius riggenbachi. The sequence continues at coordinate 29,652,535 of NC_090648.1, forward strand.
GTTTGGATAGAATGTGGCGGCTCATGCTGGTGGTGGAGAGGTTGTTAATACTTTTCCCCCTGCTCAGGCGGGTCTTGCACACCTTGCAAATCGCCATGGTAACATCCTCAGTGCAGTCTTCAAAGAAAGCCCAGACTTTAACTGGCTGAGGACTCGGACCTCGTGCGTGATGTGCTGGTGCTGCTTAACCCACTGCTGGACGCTTGAGAGGTCATCCAAGTAATTATCTGGTCCTGTTCTTTTGGATCTGTGAGGGTTGTTGTCCTGGACAACATGGGCAGTATTGAGTGGGTTTTCTTGGGTGCTCCCCTGTGGCCTGTACGTGAACCGTCAGGGGAAACACCTCTTCCCTTGCCCCTCCCTCTTTCACCGGATTTCTTCCTCATTTCACTTATCCTTAAAGTACACGCTGACTGGCAGCAGTACAGTGGCAGTACAGAAATGCTATACAGTGGTGGGTGAGCGGTGTACCACTATTGTCAGCAGTGACACAGAGCACAATGCTATACAGTGGCGGGTGAGCGGTGTACTACTGTTCCCAGCAGACACAGAGTGGAAGTAAACACAATGCTATATAGTGTGGCTGAGCCGTGTACACAGAGTGGCATTAAACACAATGCTATATAGTCTGCTATATAGTCACCCCGAACAGGGTGATGTTCTGCAGAACCCGAACAGTGGCAAACACTGTTCGCCCAACACTACTGGGAGGGAACGCAGATTTTAGTACCTAAACACACGATACAACATGTTTTCCGGGGTCGGACTCTGAGGCACATACAGATGGTCCCGATCATCATCCTCATCATACAACTCTTCTCCTGAGTCTGACCCACCCACCACCTCTGCCACCCCAACATCCCCAGACACAGACCCCTCATCGTCCTCAACATTAACTTGGGATGCTGGCCTGAGCCAGACCTCCTCCTCCACATCAGGCCCCATCATCTCCTCAATGGCAGCCCTCATTAATCGCTCTGGCGACGGACTGATGGACACAACGTTCTCCTCCGGGGAGGGCTGCTGCTGACCACTGGCTGCTGGGGTGGATGTTATAGCTTGCGTGGGGCGTTGGCTGTTGCTGTTGTTGGGAGTGCTGCTCACAGCGGAGGTCTCTGGGGAACTCATGTTGAGCTCATATAGTGGTTGACGGTGAGTGGAGTATTACTGATCCCAGCAATATACACACTGACTGGCAGAGTACGCAATGCTATATAGTGTGGCTGAGCGGTGTACACAGAGTGGCAGTAAACACAATGCTATATAGTCTGGCTGAGCGAGCGGTGTACTACTGTTCCCAGCAGAATCAGAGTGGCAGTAAACAATGGTATATAGTCTGGCTGAGCGGTGTACACAGAGTGTCAGTAAACAATGGTATATAGTCTGGCTGAGCGGTGTACACACAATGCTATATAGTCTGCTATATAGTGTCAGTAAACAATGGTATATAGTCTGGCTGAGCGAGCGGTGTACTACTGTTCCCAGCAGAATCAGAGTGGCAGTAAACAATGGTATATAGTCTGGCTGAGCGGTGTACACAGAGTTTCAGTAAACAATGGTATATAGTCTGGCTGAGCGGTGTACACAGAGTGTCAGTAAACAATGGTATATAGTCTGGCTGAGCGGTGTACACAGAGTGGCAGTAAACACAATGCTATATAGTCTGGCTGAGCGAGCGGTGTACTACTGTTCCCAGCAGAATCAGAGTGGCAGTAAACAATGGTATATAGTCTGGCTGAGCGGTGTACACAGAGTGTCAGTAAACAATGGTATATAGTCTGGCTGAGCGGTGTACACAGAGTGGCAGTAAACACAATGCTATATACTCTGGCTGAGCGAGCGGTGTACTACTGTTCCCAGCAGACACAGAACAGTAAACAGAATGCTATATAGTGTGGCTGAGCGAGCGGTGTACCACTATTCCCAGCAGACACAGAACAGTAAACAGAATGCTATATAGTGTGGCTGAGCGAGCGGTGTACCACTATTCCCAGCAGACACAGAACAGTAAACAGAATGCTATATAGTGTGGCTGAGCGAGCGGTGTACCACTATTCCCAGCAGACACAGAACAGTGAACAGAATGCTATATAGTGTGGCTGAGCGAGCGGTGTACCACTATTCCCAGCAGACACAGAATAGTGAACAGAATGCTATATAGTGTGGCTGAGCGAGCGGTGTACCACTATTCCCAGCAGACACAGAACAGTGAACAGAATGCTATATAGTGTGGATGAGCGAGCGGTGTACCACTATTCCCAGCAGACACAGAACAGTAAACAGAATGCTATATAGTGTGGCTGAGCGAGCGGTGTACCACTATTCCCAGCAGACACAGAACAGTGAACAGAATGCTATATAGTGTGGCTGAGCGAGCGGTGTACCACTATTCCCAGCAGACACAGAACAGTAAACAGAATGCTATATAGTGTGGCTGAGCGAGCGGTGTACCACTATTCCCAGCAGACACAGAACAGTAAACAGAATGCTATATAGTGTGGCTGAGCGAGCGGTGTACCACTATTCCAAGCAGACACAGAACAGTGAACAGAATGCTATATAGTGTGGCTGAGCGAGCGGTGTACCACTATTCCCAGCAGACACAGAGTGGCAGTAAACAGAATGCTATATAGTGTGGCTGAGCGAGGTACACAGAGTGGCAGTAAACAGAATGCTATATAGTGTGGCTGAGCAAGCGGTGTACTACTATTCCCAGCAGACACAGAGTGGCAGTAAACAGAATGCTATATAGTGTGGCTGAGCGAGGTACACAGAGTGGCAGTAAACAGAATGCTATATAGTGTGGCTGAGCAAGCGGTGTACTACTGTTCCCAGCAGTGACACAATGACAGGGGGGACCCTGGCTAGCGTGGCTGGAGCGCGAACTACCCTGCCTGCCTACCCAAAGCTAAACCCACAGACAAATGGCGGAGATATGACGTGGTTCGGGTATTTATTTACCCGAACCACGTGACCGTTCGGCCAATCAGAGCGCGTTCGGGTCCGAACCACGTGACCCGTTCGGCCAATCACAGCGCTAGCCGAACGTTCGGGGAACGTTCGGCCATGCGCTCTTAGTTCGGCCATATGGCCGAACGGTTTGGCCGAGCACCGTCAGGTGTTCGGCCGAACTCGAACATCACCCAAACAGGGTGATGTTCTGCAGAACCCGAACAGTGGCGAACACTGTTCGCCCAACACTAGCCTTCACTATAGGTTGCAAGGTATAGGGGCATTCAGTATAGGTTGCAGGGTATAGTGGCCTTCATTATAGGCAGCAGGGTATAGTGGCCTTCAGTATAGGCAGCAGGGTATAGTGGCCTTCAGTATAGGCAGCAGGGTATAGGGGCCTTCAGTAAAGGGCAGCAGGGTATAGGGGGCTTCAGTATAGGCAGCAGGGTATAGGGGGCTTCAGTATAGGTAGCAGGGTATAGGGGCCTTCAGTATAGGCAGCAGGGTATGGGGGGCTTCAGTATAGGTATCAGGCTATGGAGGGCTTCAGTATAGGTAGCAGGCTATGGGGGGCTTCAGTATGGGGGGCTTCAGTATAGTTAGCAGGCTATGGGGGGCTTCAGTATAGGTAGCAGGCTATGGGGGGCTCAGTATAGGTAGCAGGCTATGGGGGGCTCAGTATAGGTAGCAGGCTATGGGGGGCTCAGTATAGGTAGCAGGCTATGGGGGGCTCAGTATAGGTAGCAGGCTGGGGGGCTCAGTATAGGTAGCAGGCTGGGGGGATCAGTATAGGTAGCAGGCTGGGGGGCTCAGTATAGGTAGCAGGCTGGGGGGCTCAGTATAGGTAGCAGGCTGGGGGGATCAGTATAGGTAGCAGGCTGGGGGATCAGTATAGGTAGCAGGCTGGGGGGCTCAGTATAGGTAGCAGGCTGGGGGGCTCAGTATAGGTAGCAGGCTGGGGGGGATCAGTATAGGTAGCAGGCTGGGGGGATCAGTATAGGTAGCAGGCTGGGGGGATCAGTATAAGTAGCAGGCTGGGGGGGATCAGTATAGGTAGCAGGCTGGGGGGATCGGTATAGGTAGCAAGCTGGGGGGATCGGTATAGGTAGCAGGCTGGGGGGGATCGGTATAGGTAGCAGGCTGGAGGATCGGTATAGGTAGCAGGCTGGGGGGCTCAGTATAGGTAGCAGGCTGGGGGGATCAGTATAGGTAGCAGGCTGGGGGGCTCAGTATAGGTAGCAGGCTGGGGGGATCAGTATAGGTAGCAGGCTGGGGGGGCTCAGTATAGGTAGCAGGCTGGGGGGATCAGTATAGGTAGCAGGCTGGGGGGATCAGTATAGGTAGCAGGCTGGGGGGTTCAGTATAGGTAGCAGGCTGGGTGGGCTACCTTACCTACACTGCAGTAGGTAGCTGGGTCATATCTTCCTCCCGCTCCCCGCAGCCTCCTCCACTCGCCCCCCTGCATAAATAAGCAGAAGCAGCCTCTCACCTCCAGGCAGCGTGGAGTGCAGTGCGGCAGACTTCACTTCCTAGTTCCCCCTAGTGGCCGCCTGACCGTCTCTTACTGATGACGTAGTAAGAGCCAGTCACTAGGGGAATAAGGAAGTCTGCAGGAGGTCTGTCACTCCGGGCTCCACGCTGGAGGTGAGAGGCTGCTGCTTCTTATTTATGCAGGGGGCGAGCGGAGGAGGCTGCGGGGAGCGGGAGGAGGACACTTGCGAGCCGGTGAAGTGGCGGATGCGCGGCGATGCAGCGTCGGGATTCGGCGGATTTGGCGAGCGGAAAATGGCGTCGGGATTCGAATCCACGAATCTCGAATATTTCCTAATATTCGAGGGATTCGTGGATTCGCCGTCCCATCCCTAGTTAAAACAATGGAGTTTTCAAATTGTTTAGCAGATAATGTTTAGCAATAATTTCAAATTGATAGCAGACATTTCAGACAAAGAAGCAGCAATTAAAGGCATGGAAATTGAAGCTGAAAATAGTCTTAAAATGTATCACAAACTTAAAAAGGATTTTGAAGCATTGCAAGAACAATACTTCAAAGACCGACAGGCAGGTAGACTCGATAGAGCATCCAGCCCTTGCCCGCCAAAACTCACTCTTTATGACCCAAAAATGCAAGGCATGTTGGATCGTATGGATGAGACATGTAAAACGATGAATGCTTTCCTGAATAATAGTACTAGGGTCCCTAAAGATTGACATTTGAATTCCTCTCCAGAGAGATATGCAAATGAGGGCCCCTGTGTATAATGATTCCCATAAACGTCACGATTCCTTTGCTGATATTGAGGTGAAGGCGTACCTAAAATTAGAATCCCAGCAGAAGAAAATACCTCCTGCAAACGTACCTACCAAGAAGGGCCAAAGACAGAAACAAAATCCTAAAGGGTCAGATAGGAATAGCGCAGGCTCTGGGAACCAGGACTACCGTCCTCGGTTCAATTGAAGGTATCAAGGATACTGGGGTTACCAAGGAAACCAAGGTAGCCAGGGGTATAGAGGTTACCAGGGATATAGAGAACCCCAGGGGTACAGACGTCCCCAAGGATATAGACGGTGGGATAACCGACCCAGGCAGCAGTGGGAAAGGAGAAAGGACCCACCTAATTCACCTAGGGGTAGATCACCACCTAACTCACCTAGGAGTGGATCACCCGCAGGGAACAGAAATGATCCCCAGAACCAGATCTGCTTGTCGATCAATTGAATAAACTAAGTGACATGATGGGTAAGTTGGCTCAGGTATCTGCAAGAAGACAGCCTGAGGATTTTTTAGCTGGGGAGGCAGGGCCCAGCTCTGCCAACTAGAGGAAACCAAGATAGATCACTGTACGGAAATAGATGTGGCAGTACTAAATACAGTTAATGAAAATGATTTCCATTGTACCGACCCATCCCAGAAGGGAAGTCTAATGTTCTTGATATTTCACCACAAATGTGTGATAATGTTTCATTTGAGCTAGAGCGTGAAGTACCCTCTGTTCAGATTGTCCCATGGGTAGAATCCATGGGAACACAAATGCCTTGTAGGCAGAATCAGGAGGAACAAGTTCCTAATACCCTGACACTGCAGAGAGATCATTCTTTGAAGCGACAAATGGAAAAACATTCCAATTTTCTTTGCAATCTTGAACAGGTAGATGGCCGTTATTTTATCGATACCCATCTACAAGATGGATGTTTCGGACCGAACGCAAGTTTACTGGATACCGGTTCCCAGGTCACTATTCTGTCTTTTAACTATTACCAGCAGGATCTGGGGGGAGCCGGGAGGATAAAGTCTCAATATGTAAACAAGATAAGGTAAAAAGACAGTGGGAGCCTAACATTATGGGGGGTGGAGAGGGGGGTGGGGACAGGGTAAAGATTAAGGAAGTTGGTAAAACTTCAAGTAGCCCATTTCATGTAAACAAAATTGGTAAATGTGGTGGTAAAAATATAAAGTGCATGGTAACCAATGCTCGGATAGGGATAAAATGAAGAGGAAAAAGAATGCCTATAAAGTCCTAAAACAGGAGGGGACCGAGGCTGCACTAAGCAATTATAAGGAGTGCAATAAAAATTATAAAAAAGAAATTAGGCAGGCAAAGATTGAAGCTGAAAATCAAATCGCTAGGGATATCAAATCTAACCTAAAAAAGTTTTACAAGTACATCAACTCTAAAAAAAGAAAGGATGACTGTATAGGAACTCAATGGTGGATTACCAAGGTAAGGCAGAGTTATTTAATACTTTCTTTGCTTCTGTCTTCACAAAGGAAACAGCACTGTTGCAAATTACAGAGGCGGAAGAGTCTCAATCTTCTAAACTGTAATATTAAATACTTAACGCAGGAAGAAGTGAAGGCAAGACTAAATAAATTAACCACTTCAGCCTACAGCTTCGAAAATCTTATGCATCCGAGCAATGTTCACCTCCCATTCATTCGCTAATAACTTTATCGCTACTTATCAAAATTAATTGATCTATATCTAGTTTTTTCCGCCACTAATTAGGCTTTCTTTAGGTAGTACATTTTGCTAAGAGCCACTTTACTGTAAATACATTTTAACAGGAAGATTAAGATAGAAATGGAAAAAAAACATTATTTCTCAGTTTTTGGCCATTATAGTTTAAAATTAATACATGCTACAGTAATTAAAACCCATGCATTTTATGTGCCCATTTGTCCCGCTTATTACACCATTTAAATTACGTCCCTATCACAATTTATGGCGCCGATATTTTATTTAGAAATAAAGGTGCATTTTTTCAATTTGCGTCGATCACTATTTACAAGCTTATAATTTTAAAAAATTTAATAAGATACTCTCTTGACATGTATATTTAAAAAGTTCAGACCCTTAGGTAACTATTTATGTAGTTTTTTTTTTTTAATTGTAATTTTTTTTATTATTTTTTTTAATACAAAAATGTATTTGGGTCAATTTAGTTTGGGAGGTAAATAGCCAATTTTAGATGTAAAATAATGTATTTTTTATTCAATACAGGTATGTGGGTGCAGTTTACTATTTGGCCACAAGATGGCCACATTCAAAAAGTTCCTAGATGCGAACGATGTCGCATCTAGGAACTAAAATGAAGAGAAGTTGTTTCCTGGGGGCAGAAATACCACGCTCTCTGATGAGAAAGCGTCGGTATTTCTGCCGGGGACTTGGATCGGTGAATGGGAATTATATTCCCATTCACTGATCGGGGGGGCAGCGGGAGGCAGCGGGGGCGCGCGCGGGCGCGCGCCCGATCGCGCGCACCACACGGCTGCAGCACCACTGCCTATCTGGACGGATATATGCGTCCAGATATGGCGAAGTGGTTAAAAATAGACAAGGCACCTGGCCCGGCTGGCATGCATCCTCGGGTCCTAAGGTAATTAAGTTCAGTTATAGATAAACCTCTTTATCTTATCTTTTGTGACACTCTTTCAACTGGCAGAGTCCCAGTGGATTGGCGTACAGCTAGAGATGAGCGTAATGACCTAATTACGATTTCACGAAATTTTGCGTAATTAGTGTAATTACGATTATGGCCGTAAGTACATAATCGTAATGAAGAAGGATTTCGCGAAATTTCGCGTAAGCGTAATTTTTGCGTAATTTTCGCATTACAATGGGTATTTGTTCATGCCGTAATTTCGCATTAAACGCTACCGTAATTTCGCATTAAACCGTCACGCTCCGTATAATATAAAAAAGCCGCCGACTTTAAGGGTTAATAGCATAGCCCCCTTAAATGCTAAGAGCCTCAAATTTGGAGAATATATTAAGGAGATCAGGAGGAATAAGAGGAAAAATTTTTTTTTCAAAAAGACCTTATAGTTTTTGAGAAAATCGATGTTAAAGTTTCAAAGTAAAAATGTATACATTTAAAAACCCGCCGACTTTAACGGTTAATAGCAAAGCCTGCTTAAAGTTTAGGAACACCAAATTCCTAGGGTATATTAAGGGGATCAGTGGGAATAAGAGGGAAAAATTTTTTTTCAAAAAGACCTTATAGTTTTTGAGAAAATCGATTTTTAAGTTTCAAGGGCAAAAATGTCTTTTAAATGCGGAAAATGTCAGTTTTTTTTGCACAGGTAACAATAGTGTATTATTTTCATAGATTCCCCCAAGTGGGAAGAGTTTTACTTACTTCGTTCTGAGTGTGGGAAATATAAAAAAAAAACGATGTGGGGTCCCCCCTCCCAGACCTCTTTAACCCCTTGTCCCCCATGCAGGCTGGGATAGCCAGAATGCGGAGCACCGGCCGCGTGGGGCTCCGCACCCTGACTATACCAGCCCGCATGGTCCATGGATTGGGGGGTCTCGGAAGGGGAGGGGCAGCCAAGCTTTCCCCTCCCCCTCCGAGCCCTTGTCCAATCCAAGGACAAGGGGCTCTTCTCCACCTCTGATGGGCGGTGGAGGTGGAGGCCGTGATTTCCTGGGTGGGGAGTTCATGGTGGAATCTGGGAGTCCCCTTTAAAAAGGGGTCCCCCAGATGCCCACCCCCCCTCCCAGGAGAAATGAGTATAGAGGTACTTGTACCCCTTACCCATTTCCTTTAAGAGTTAAAAGTAAATAAACACACAAACGCATAGAAAAAGTATTTTAATTGAACAAAAAACATAACCACGAAAAAAGTCCTTTAATATTCTTAATTAACCATTAATACTTACCTGTATTTGCTGCTATACCTGTATACCTATACCTGTACCTGCTATATAGCTCAGAGCTCTTCTAAGCATCTTTGTATTTGGGCTCCAAGGAGCCCCATTGGTCCTTAGCAGACCAATGGGGTTCCTTCAAATCAGAAGGAACCCCATTGGTCTGCTAAGGACCAATGGGGCTCCTTGGAGCCCAAATACAAAGATGCTTAAGAGAGCTCTGAGCTATATAGCTCAGAGCTCTGTCGGGTCCGTGCGGCGGGTGAGCGGCGAGTGACGTCGGGTGCGGCGTAGTTACAATGTAACAAAGTTGTTACATTGTAATAACTTTGTTACATTGTAACTGATAGAACATTTCCGAGGATATTGCGTGGGATCATTTATTTAAAGGGACAGGTAAGTATTAATGGTTAATTAAGAATATTAAAGGACTTTTTTCGTGGTTATGTTTTTTGTTCAATTAAAATACTTTTTCTATGTGTTTGTGTGTTTATTTACTTTTAACTCTTAAAGGAAATGGGTAAGGGGTACAAGTACCTCTATACTCATTTCTCCTGGGAGGGGGGGTGGGCATCTGGGGGACCCCTTTTTAAAGGGGACTCCCAGATTCCACCATGAACCCCCCACCCAGGAAATCACGGCCTCCACCTCCACCGCCCATCGGAGGTGGAGAAGAGCCCCTTGTCCTTGGATTGGACAAGGGCTCGGAGGGGGAGGGGAAAGCTTGGCTGCCCCTCCCCTTCAGAGACCCCCCAATCCATGGACCATGCGGGCTGGTATAGTCAGGGTGCGGAGCCCCACGCGGCCGGTGCTCCGCATTCTGGCTATCCCAGCCTGCATGGGGGACAAGGGGTTAAAGAGGTCTGGGAGGGGGGACCCCACGTCGTTTTTTTTTTATATTTCCCACACTCAGAACGAAGTAAGTAAAACTCTTCCCACTTGGGGGAATCTATGAAAATAATACACTATTGTTACCTGTGCAAAAAAAACTGACATTTTCCGCATTTAAAAGACATTTTTGCCCTTGAAACTTAAAAATCGATTTTCTCAAAAACTATAAGGTCTTTTTGAAAAAAAAATTTTTCCTCTTATTCCCACTGATCCCCTTAATATACCCTAGGAATTTGGTGTTCCTAAACTTTAAGCAGGCTTTGCTATTAACCGTTAAAGTCGGCGGGTTTTTAAATGTATACATTTTTACTTTGAAACTTTAACATCGATTTTCTCAAAAACTATAAGGTCTTTTTGAAAAAAAAATTTTTCCTCTTATTCCTCCTGATCTCCTTAATATATTCTCCAAATTTGAGGCTCTTAGCATTTAAGAGGGCTTTGCTATTAACCCTTAAAGTCGGCGGCTTTTTTATATTATACGGAGCGTTACGGTTTAACGCAAAATTACGGTAGCGTTTAATGCGAAATTACGGCATGAACGAAACGCGAAATTTCGCGTTGAAAATTACGCTTACGGTATTTTCAATTACGATTTTAATGGCAATTTCGCTACGCTAATTTCGCATCGTAATCGCAAATTTCGCATGCGTAATTATAGTAATGCGAAATTACGAAAATTTCGGCTCAACTCTACGTACAGCTAGAGTTGGGCCGAACCTCCAATTTTAGGTTCGCGAACCTGGTTCGCGAACTTCCGCGGAAGGTTCGGTTCGCGTTAAAGTTCGCGAACCGCAATAGACTTCAATGGGGATGCGAACTTTGAAAAAAAAAATAATTATGCTGGCCACAAAAGTGATGGAAAAGATGTTTCAAGGGGTCTAACACCTGGAGGGGGGCATGGCGGAGTGGGATACATGCCAAAAGTCCCTGGGAAAAATCTGGATTTGACGCAAAGCAGCGTTTTAAGGGCAGAAATCACATTGAATGCTAAATGACAGGCCTAAAGTGCTTTCAAACATCTTGCATGTGTATACATCAATCAGGTAGTGTAATTAAGGTATTGCTTCACACTGACACACCAAACTCACCGTGTAACGCACCGCAAACAGCTGTTTGTGTAGTGACGGCCGTGCTGGACTGGTGCGCACCATGGCGAGAGTGCAGGTTTTGGTGGCTTTACAGCCCATATGGTCGCCTGGCTGATGTAGCTGAATGACAGAACAGTGACTGTCCAGCTGATCAAATTTGGTCTGACCACAATGAGGCAACGACCTTATTATCGTGGGTGTGCCCCCCGAGACACTCATCTAGGCGCCGGTCATTGCTTCATTGTGATACGCAAGCCCCTTCACCACGGCAAGGTAATGATCACGAAGGGGAATGGGCGCATGTACATGCCTTTTCTTTTGTTGTTGCAGCTGCCCGCAGTGCAGCCAGAAAAATTAGGCAGTCATGTACACGCACCAGAAAAATTATTACAGCGGCCGCTGCTAGCAGCGGCCTAAAAAATTCAGCAATCCGCCTGGAGTCCCGGACCCTGTTGGTGGTGGCGGAGAAGGTAGTCAAGCGGCCTGCAGGCAGACATGCTGTGTGGAGGGACAGGGAGCGACTTAGTCTTCTTGGGGCAGGCCAGGCAGCCAGTCACACGGCGTGCAGGCAGAGATGCTGTGTGTGCGGGGACTGACTAGTCTTGGGGCGGGCAGCAGCCCTCCGGGATCCATGCCTCATTCATTTTGATAAAGGTGAGGTACTTAACACTTTTGTGACTTAGGCGACTTCTCTTCTCTGTGACAATGCCTCCAGCTGCGCTGAAGGTCCTTTCTGACAGGACCCTTGCGGCAGGGCAGGAGAGAAGTTGGATGGCAAATTGGGACAGCTCTGGCCACAGGTCAAGCCTGCGCACCCAGTAGTTCAAGGGTTCCTCATCGCTGTTCACAGCAGTGTCTACATCCACACTTAAGGCCAGGTAGTCGGCTACCTGCCGTTCCAGGCGTTGGTGGAGGGTGGATCCGGAAGGGCTACGGCGAGGCGTTGGACTAAAGAACGTCCGCATGTCCGACATCACCATGAGATCGCTGGAGCGTCCTGTCTTTGACTGCGTGGACACGGGAGGAGGATTAGTGGCAGTGGTACCTTGCTGGCGTAGTGCCGTCACATCACCCTTAAAGGCATTGTAAAGCATAGTTGACAGCTGGTTCTGCATGTGCTGCATCCTTTCCACCTTCCGGTGAGTTGGTAACAGGTCCGCCACTTTGTGCCTGTACCGAGGGTCTAGTAGTGTGGCCACCCAGTACAGCTCATTCCCCTTGAGGTTTTTTATACGGGGGTCCCTCAACAGGCAGGACAGCATAAAAGACGACATCTGCACAAAGTCGGATCCAGTACCCTCCATCTCCTCTTGCTCTTCCTCAGTGACGTCAGGTAAGTCAACCTCCTCCCCCCAGCCGCGAACAATACCACGGGAAGGTTGAGCAGCACAAGCCCCTTGCGATGCCTGCTGAGGTTGTTCTCCTGCCGCTGTCCCCTCCTCCTCCTCCTCCTCCCCCAAAGAAACACCTTGCTCATCATCCTCTGAGTCTGACTCGTCTTCTGCACACGACTTCTCTTCTTCCTCCTCCTCCCCCCTCTGTGCTGCCGCAGGTGGTGAGGAAACAGCTGGGTCTGATGAAAATTGGTCCCATGCCTGTTCCTGCCGAAACGGTTCCTGGTCACACTCATTCGCAGCTTCATCCGCCACTCTACGCACAGCACGCTCCAAGAAGTAAGCGTAGGGAATTAAGTCGCTGATGGTGCCCTCACTGCGGCTCACCAGGTTGGTCACCTCCTCAAACGGCCGCATGAGCCTGCATGCATTTTCCATCAGTGTCCAGTTGTCGGGCCAGAACATCCCCATCTTCCCAGACTGTTTCATTCTACTGTAGTTGTAGAGGTAGTGGGTCACGTCTTTCTTCTGTTCTAGCAGGCGGGAGAACATGAGCAGGGTCGAGTTCCAGCGAGTCGGGCTATCGCAAATGAGGCGTCTCACCGGCATGTTGTTTTTGCGCTGAATTTCCGCAAAGCGTGCCATGGCTGTGTAAGACCGCCTCAAATGCTCACAGAACTTCCTGGCCTGCTTCAGGACATTCGCTAAGCCAGGGTACTTTGCCACAAATCTTTGAACCACTAGGTTCATGACATGTGCCATGCAGGGTATGTGTGTCAGCTTCCCCATATGCAAAGCGGCAAGCAGATTGCTGCCGTTGTCGCACACCACGTTGCCTATCTCCAGGTGGTGCGGGGTCAGCCACTCATCCACCTGTTTCTTAAGAGCAGCCAGGAGAGCTGCTCCAGTGTGACTCTCCGCTTTGAGACAAGACATGTCTAAGATGGCGTGACAGCGTCGTACCTGGCATGCAGCATAGGCCCTGCGGAGCTGGGGCTGTGTAGCTGGAGAGGAGAACTGCCACTCAGCCAAGGAGGAGGAGGACAGCGAAGAGCATGTAGCAGGAGGAGAGGAGGTGGCAGGAGGCCTGCCTGCAAGCCGTGGAGGTGTCACAATTTGGTCCTCTGCGCCCTGCTTGCCATCGTTCACCACCAGGTTCACCCAATGGGCTGTGTAGGTAATGTAGCGGCCCTGCCCGTGCTTGGCAGACCAGGCATCCGTGGTCAGGTGTACCCTTGACCCAACGCTCTTCGCAAGAGATGACACCACTTGCCTCTCAACTTCACGGTGCAGTTGGGGTATGGCCTTTCTCGAAAAATAAGTGCGGCCTGGCATCTTCCACTGCGGTGTTCCGATGGCCACAAATTTACGGAAGGCCTCAGAGTCCACCAGCCGGTATGGTAACAGCTGCCGAGCTAACAGTTCCGCCACGCCAGCTGTCAGACGCCGGGCAAGGGGGTGACTGGCCGAAATTGGCTTCTTCCGCTCAAACATTTCCTTCACGGACACCTGACTGCTGCTGTGGGCAGAGGAGCAGGAACCTCTCAAGGGCAGAGGCGGAGTGGAGGAGGGTGCCTGTGAAGGTGGAAGGGAGAAAGCGGCAGAAGCAGATAATGCTCCTGATGGAGGAGGAAGAGGAGAAGGAGGGTGGCTTTGCTTTTGTGTGCTGCTGCTGCTTTTGCTCAGGTGGCCATCCCATTGCTGTTTGTGCCTTTTCTCCAGGTGCCTTCGTAAGGCACTTGTCCCTACGTGAGTGTTGGCCTTTCCACGGCTCAATTTTTGTTGGCAGAGCGAACAGATGGCTTTGGTCCGATCTGAGGCACACACATTAAAAAATTTCCACACCGCTGAGCCACCCTGGGATGTGAGCACTATGGGGACCTCAGCAGCTGATGCTGAAGGGCAAGTTGGCTGGCTGTACATAGGTGGCGATACATGGTGCCGGACTCTGCCACCAGCTGTTTCTGATGAAGAGCTGCCCCAGCTTCTTTCAGCAACTTCTCTCCTCCTACTACTCTCTGACTCCCCCTCTGAACTGTCCCCCTCTTCATCTCCTCTATTGGGAACATACAGAGGATCATCATTGTAATCATCCTGCCCAGCTTCGCTTGCCTCAGACAAATCCAAACATGCACCATCAGTAGGTCCTTCATCCTCCTTACACGTTACATCCATAGTGTTGCCGCGTAACTCAGACATATGAGCTGGTGAAAATTCATCTGGCTGTAACAACAATGGCTGTGCATCAGTGATTTCAACACTAAATAATTCTTGCGAAGTGTCAAATGCAGCGGAAGTGGTGCTAGTAGTAGCGCTGGTGGCTGAGCAAGATGAGGTGTTCTGTGTCGCTAAATACTCAACCACGTCCTGACAATCTTGGGAGGTGATGGGACGTGCCTTCTTCCGAGCACTGTACTGTGGGCCAGGTCCACACGAAATTACATTTACACGACCTCGCGCAGACCTGCCGGGTGGCCTTCCTCTGGCTCTGGCACTACCTCTTCCTCTACCTGTTTTGTCCATATCGGGTATGCACGGAGTGGTATATCACACTGCGTGCACTCACGTAGGTAGGAGGGTTCACTTAACTGCACAGGTATGCGCACTGATGCGGTGGGTTCACTGAACAGAACAGGTATACAGTGGCGGGTTCACAGAACAGGTATGCAGTGGCGGGTCCACTGAACAGAACAGGTATGCAGTGGCGGGTCCACTGAACAGAACAGGTATGCAGTGGCGGGTTCACTGAACAGGTATACAGTGGTGGGTCCACTGAACAGAACAGGTATGCAGTGGCGGGTTCACTAAACAGAACAGGTATACAGTGGCGGGTTCACTAAACAGAACAGGTATACAGTGGCGGGTTCACAGAACAGGTATGCAGTGGCGGGTCCACTGAACAGAACAGGTATGCAGTGGCGGGTTCACTGAACAGGTATACAGTGGCGGGTCCACTTAACAGAACAGGTATGCAGTGGCGGGTTCACTAAACAGAACAGGTATACAGTGGCGGGTTCACTAAACAGAACAGGTATACAGTGGCGGGTTCACAGAACAGGTATGCAGTGGCAGGTTCACTGAACACAACAGGTATGCAGTGGCGGGTTCACTGAACAGGTATACAGTGGCGGGTCCACTGAACAGAACAGGTATGCAGTGGCGGGTTCACTAAACAGAACAGGTATACAGTGGCGGGTTCACTGAACAGAACAGGTATACAGTGGCGGGTTCACAGAACATGTATGCAGTGGCGGGTCCACTGAACAGAACAGGTATGCAGTGGCGGGTTCACTAAACAGAACAGGTATACAGTGGCGGGTTCACTGAACAGGTATGCAGTGGCAGGTTCACTGAACACAACAGGTATGCAGTGGCGGCTTCACTGAACAGGTATACAGTGGCGGGTCCACTGAACAGAACAGGTATGCAGTGGCGGGTTCACTAAACAGAACAGGTATACAGTGGCGGGTTCACTGAACAGGTATGCAGTGGCAGGTTCACTGAACACAACGGGTATGCAGTGGCGGATTCACTGAACAGGTATACAGTGGCGGGTCCACTGAACAGAACAGGTATGCAGTGGCGGGTTCACTGAACAGGTATGCAGTGGTGGGTTCACAGAACAGGTATGCAGTGGTGGGTTCACAGCACAGGTATGCAGTGGTGGGTTCAATGAACAGGTATACAGTGGCGGGTCCACTGAACAGAACAGGTATGCAGTGGCAGGTTCACTGAACAGGGATGCAGTGGTGGGTTCACAGCACAGGTATGCAGTGGTGGGTTCACAGCACAGGTATGCAGTGGTGGGTTCACAGCACAGGTATGCAGTGGTGGGTTCACAGCACAGGTATGCAGTGGTGGGTTCACAGCACAGGTATGCAGTGGCGGGTCCACTGAACAGAACAGGTATGCAGTGGCGGGTTCACTGAACAGGTATGCAGTGGTGGGTTCACAGAACAGGTATGCAGTGGTGGGTTCACAGCACAGGTATGCAGTGGTGGGTTCACAGCACAGGTATGCAGTGGTGGGTTCACAGCACAGGTATGCAGCCAGACAGGAACAAGTTAAGCCTAACTAATCTTTCCCTGAGAGACAGTCTGCAGCAGCTCGCCCTACTCTCACTAACGCAGGCAGCACACGAGTGACCGTAATGGCCGCCGCTGCCTGCCTTATATAAGGGGGGGTGGGGCTCCAGGGGCTAGTGTAGCCTAATTGGCTACACTGGGCCTGCTGACTGTGATGTAGAGGGTCAAAGTTGACCCTCCATGTGCATTATGGGGCGAACCGAACTTCCGCAAAGGTTCGCCTGTGGGACGCGAACGCGAACCACGGAAGTTCGCAGGCGAACCGTTCGGCCCAACTCTACGTACAGCCCACATTTTCCCATTATTTAAGAAGGGCAAAAAATCAGATCCAGGAAGTTATAGACCTGTAAGCTTAACATCAGTTGTATGCAAACTATTTGAAGGGTTACTAAGAGATACTACACATGACTAGGGGTGGTCGGAATGCCAATTTCCGATTCCGCGGTAAATCTGCATTCCGCCATGTACCGATTACCGATTCAGCTTTCCGCTACCAATTTCCGCATTCCAAGGCGGAATTTCCGCCGGAAATCGCGGAAATCCCGCCCGACTTTAACATCGATTTTCTCAAAAACTAGAAGGTCTTTTTGAAAACTTATTTGCATCTTGTTCAGATGACTCTGTTTAATAAACCCTGAAAATTTGGCGTTTCTAGGACTTAAGGGGGCGTTGCTATTAACTGCTAAAGTCGGCGGATTTTTACTGTAATGTAAAATGCAGAAAATAGGCAGATGCAGATTTTCTGCTTGTTGCATGACAGTAAAAATCTGCCGACTTTAGCGGTTAATAGCAAAGCCCCCTTCAGGGTTTATTAAACCGAATCTTGTGAACAAGATGCAAAAAAAAGTTTTCAAAAAGACCTTATAGTTTTTGAGAAAATCGATGTTAAAATCGGGTGGAATTTCTGCAATTTCCGGCGGAAATCCGCCTACGGCACTTGCCTTTCCGATTTCCGCATTCCGATGTGGAAATGCAATTTCCGATCGGAATTTCGGAAATTGCATTTCCGCGGAATCCGAATGAGCATCCCTATACTTGACTTCATAGTAGAAAATAATCTTATTTCTCAGCATCAACATGGGTTTACTAAAGGCAGGTCCTGTTTGACTAACATGCTCAGCTTTTATGAGGTAGTGAATGCTAATATGGATATTGGGAATGCTGTAGATGTGATATACTTGGACTTTGCAAAGGCCTTCAACACTGTTCCCCACAAAAGTCTGGTGCAAAAGTTGAGGATGCAAGGACTGGAGAAGAGTCTGTGTGCATGGATAGGGAACTGGCTAATGGACAGAAAACAAAGAGTTGTGGTCAATGGATCGTACTCAAAATGGGATACTGTTAGCAGTGGGGTCCCACAGGGGTCTGTACTGTGTCCAGTGCTCTTCAATTTATTTATTAATGACCTAGTAGATGCATTAGTGAGCAATGTTGCTATTTTTGCAGATGATACAAAATTGTGCAGAATCATCAACTCTCAGGAAGATAGTGTCATATTGCAACAGGATCTGGATAGGATGGCTATATGGGCACATAAATGGCAGATCAAATTCAATGTTGAAAAATGTAAAGTCATGCATTTTGGTTGTACCAATGGTCTAGCACCATACAAAATAAATGGGATACAGTTGGGGACATCAAACTTGGAGAAGGACTTAGGAGTACTCATCGACAACAAGTTAAATAATCATACTCAATGCCAAGCAGCTGCAGCTAAAGCTAACAAAATTTTGGGATGCATTAAAAGGGAAATAAAAACTCGAGATCCTAGCATAATATTGCCCCTGTTTAACTCTCTAGTAAGGCCACATCTGGAATATGGAATTCAGTTCTGGGCACCACATTACAAAAAAGATATTGCAGTTTTAGAGCAGGTGCAGAGACGAGCAACAAAATTGATACGTGGGATGGAAAGTCTTGCTTACCAAGAAAGGTTAGATAAACTGGGTTTATTTAGTCTAGAGAAAAGATGCCTTAGAGGAGATCTAATTAACATGTATAAATACATCAGAGGGCAATATAATAGCTTGGCAGATGAGCTTTTTGTCCCTAGGCCTTCTCAAAGGACTAGAGGACATGATCTGCGCATGGAGGAAAAACGTTTTAGCCATTTATTTAGGAAAGGGTTCTTTACAGTAAGAGTGATGAAGATGTGGAATGCATTGCCACAGGAAGTCGTTATGGCAAACTCTATACCTGCATTTAAAGGGGGCTTAGATGCTTTCCTTGCGTTGAAAGACATCCATGGCTACAATTACTAGGTAATGCCTAATAATGTTGATCCAGGGATTTTATCTGATTGCCATCTGGAGTCGGGAAGGAATTTTTCCCTTTTGGGGCTAATTGGACCATCTCTTATAAGGGTTTTTTTTGCCTTCCTCTGGATCAACAGGGATATGTAAGGGAGCAGGCTGGAGTTGTACTTTGTACTGGTTGAACTTGTTGGACGTATGTCTTTTTTCAACCAAAATAACTATGTAACTATCTTGGATTCATCAAAAAGGAAGCCAAGATTAAAAGCCTTTGACGGTGCGCTAATAAGCGTTGGTGGTAATAGTTTACAAGTGAAAGGCACATCCTGGCTGACATATAAGATTGGTAAAAAGGTCATTAAAGGACTTACGAGGCCAATAGAAAAAAA
The DNA here is from genome assembly GCF_040937935.1 of Hyperolius riggenbachi. Lineage (NCBI taxonomy): Eukaryota > Metazoa > Chordata > Amphibia > Anura > Hyperoliidae > Hyperolius > Hyperolius riggenbachi. Next base: position 29,671,674 of record NC_090648.1, read on the forward strand.
AAAGTTAGCTACCTGCATCAGCTTGTAAGGCACGGAGGACGCCGTCCGCGCCCTCTGTGCCGTTCCGCCGGGTCCCCGCCGCTCAACAGCCCTCCGAACGGTCCCTGACCGTGCGGTGTGGGTCGGGCTCTCCAGCCTGTACAAAGATGGCCACCGGAGCTGGCCACGGTTGCGCAGTCCGCATAGCTGCGAGTGCGGCTGCGCAGCTCTAAGGCCAACCCCCAATCCACGCTACTGTTACGTGGATCAGGGGGTTGGCCTTAGAGCTGCATAGCCGCACTCGTGGCTATGCGGACTGCGCAGCCGCTACCAGCTCCGGCGGCCATCTTTGTACAGGCTGGAGAATCCGACCAGGGCCGTGCGGTCGGGGACTGTTCAGGGGGCTGTTGAGCTGTGGGGACCCGGCGGAATGGCACGGAGGGCGCGGACGGCGTCCTCCGTGCCTTATAAGCTGATGCAGGTAGCTAACTTTTTTTTTTCTAGGCCTCGTAAGTCCTTTAAACATCCAACTTTGATTGTTGATCTTCCATATGATAGATTGATCATTGGAATTGATCTGCTCAAACGACTAAATTCCATAATTGACTTTATAAATGAAGCAATATGGACTCAAGTCAATGATCCAATTGCTTTTGAGCGCTCCAGCAATGCACAGCCACAACGCAGCTGCCATATGATTGAGGAAAGGCCTAATTCTGTCGAAATCCATTTCCGGAACAGTCAGGTACCAGAAATCACAATCCTGAAAAACGGTAATCCCGAACAAAATATTGATACATCTTTTTACATCATAAATATCCAAAAGGATAAAATTAACAAAATAATTCTGGAGGATGATGTATTAACTATTTCCCTTAAAGGGGGAACTCAGGAAGTGGCAGGCATAAACAAGCATACACAAGCATTGGTCAAAATCGAGAAAACCAATGACAATGTGCTGGTTCCTGTGCGGGTAAATAATATTGGTCGGGTAAAATATGCCAAGTTGGATTTCAAATCCGAAGCCAGCTACATAAGCCTAGGAGTGCTGAAGCAGGTTACAGATCCTCCGGTAATCAAATTTATTTCCTCACAGGAATGGATCCATGATCTGGATAACGATAATCAGAGTCATAATGTGATTGCAAAATGCATCTTATCTGTGTCTCTAGGAAACAAATCTGCAAAACATGTCTTCAGTGTGTTAAAGGAACCACAGTACCAAATGTACTTAGGAAACGACATTATTCATCGATTTGCCATACAGGTTGATCTGATCAATAATGTTCTGTGGTCCAAATTATCCGGAAACCCAGAGGAATTCCAGGATAGAGAACAAGCCCTGAGATGGGGACAGCGAATACCATATGCAGTAGATACCACTGTCGCTGAAAAAGTAAAGATCCCTGAAGGTTGCAGATCATTTCTTTAACCCATTCGAGTAAAGAAGGGGCAAAAGATGAGAAATGCAGATGCATTGATTTGTTTATCCAATCGGATGCAACAATTGGGGTTGAAGGTAAAACCAATTCCCCTAATAAATATTCATCAGGAACCATTATACATGGTCACGCAAAATATGAGCCCTCATAGTATCACATTACAGGAGGATACAATGATCGGCTTAGCCATTGACTCAGAATATTATACTTTTGGATTCCAAAATGAAGTCATTGGATTATTACCTGATGAATATTTGACAGAAGAACAGATAGTGGACCAACAATATTTCTCAACACCTGAAGGATTGTTCAGCATACACTCTGTTTATCCTTTCAGTCCTGAGGAAGGTACATGTCATGTTGAGGGAACATCATTGATTTTCAACCATGAGATCAATGAAAGTGAGTATCAATCACTCCAGCAGGGTAAGGATCAAGCATGTTACGCCCCAAACGACCTAACTAATAGGCTTGAAGAAGTGTAACAATCCCTGGAGAAGCAGCTGCGGGCAGTCTGGATAACTCCGCAGCTGCTTCGGTTTCACTATCAGGCAGGTGTACCATCCCTCTGGCGTCTAGCACGCCGAGGAGGGGACTGTCAGTGGCTCACAGAGTAGCTTTGTCGCGCACGCACACACAGACGAGATCTTTATGCGGGAAGGAGGCGCGTAAGCTGACCGGCTAGTCGGCTGACGTCAGCGGAAGACTTTCGGAGTCTCCGATTGGCTGATGAGCAGAGGCATGGCCGAGGGGTCTACTCCGCCTCTTAAGCGGCTTGCTGTCACTTGCAAAGTGTCTGCTGTTGCAAATGCTACGTGTTAGCACTCAGACCTTTAGATAGATCCAGTGAGCTTTGATCCGGGAGGAAACCGGGAATTTCACACAGACTAGGAAAAGAATTATTATTGTTATTTGATATATATTGCTTGATACCTGTGTATGACTGTCTCTCTCTTCTGACTTCCCTTTCGCTGAACGCCTTTGTACTATAGCCATCTGATCCTGTTGCTAACTCTGCCTGTATTACCTTGATCCTCTTGTCTGCCGATTCTGTACTGTATCTTCCTGTCTGTTGCCAACCCGATCTGTCTGACTACTCTACTCACCAGTGAGCCCTTGTCACTGGTGAGGTTTCTTCTATAAGCGCCCACCAGCTCCTCTGTTTTGATAGTCTCCACCAGCTCCTCTGGTGAGAACTATTACATTGTATCATACACCAGCTCCTCTGGAAATAGCTCCTGCACTGATAAGTGCTCACCAGCTCCTCTGGTGAGGCTTACCTTACTGATAGTACTCACCAGCTCGTCTGGTGAGCTATCTGCATTACTGTTGCACCAAGCCCGTTACACCTGTTACACATTTTGTATTTGTTGTCACGGCAACTTCTGATATACCAGCATTATAGCTGATTCTGCAGATCATCTTATAATCAGGTATACTTCTGCATTATTGGTGATACAGCAGATCACCTAATAATCAGAATTCTGCCTTTTGCCGACACAAATCGTTACAAGAAGCTTATGAGGTAGGTCAGCCTGAGATTTTCCCAGAATTTCAGGAACGGGTGAAAGAACAGCTCTCTATAGCTGATGGATGTTGTAATGAATCAGAACGACAGCAGCTAAGGCAACTATTCTGGGATTTCCAGGACATGTTTGCCAAGGACTCTTATGACTGCGGGGAAACTAACTTGCATGTTACAAGAATCCTGACCGATCCCGATGCACCCTCTGTGTTTATCAAAAGATATCGACTTCTGCTAGCAGCCTATGAGTCACTATCGGAAATCATTAAGAACCTGGAAAAGAAAGGTATTATCCGACCGGTACACAGTTCCTTCAATCACCCAGTACTTTGAGTTCTCAAACCTAATGGTCAATTCCGTCTATGCTCAGACTTGAGACAATTAAACAAACGAGTCTACATGTCTGGTTGGCCTGTACCATACATTGACCAATGCATGGCACAAATCCAGGGATCTAAAATATTCACAGCCCTTCACTGCGCACAAGGATATTGGACAATTAAGGTGGATGAAAGGGATCAATACAAACTGGCTTTTTCATTCAGTAAGCAACAATATGCATGGACCCGTATGCCTTCCGGGTACATCAACGCAGGCCATGAATTTGCTGTGTTTATGCACAAAGCAATGCCTGATGCAGCAGAATGAGGTACCCTAGCCTACATCGATGATATATTGATAAAAAGTACAATCTTTGAGGAACATATTTCAGATTTGAGATATGTATTAAAACAACTAAGAAAAGCAGGTGTTAAACTTTCCCTACAGAAAGCTCAATGGTGCCGATCTAAGGTAAATTTCCTCTGACATGAAATTACTGCAGAAGGAATTAATCCACAGAAAAAGAAGATGGAAGTAGTGCACTGTTCGGGTTCTGCAGAACATCACCCTGTTCGGGTGATGTTCGAGTTTGGCCGAACACCTGATGGTGCTCGGCCAAACCGTTCGGCCGCATGGCCGAACTAAGAGCGCATGGCCGAACGTTCCCCGAACGTTCGGCTAGCGCTGTGATTGGCCGAACGGGTCACGTGGTTCGGACCCGAACGCGCTCTGATTGGCCGAACGGGTCACGTGGTTCGGGTAAATAAATACCCGAACCACGTCATATCTCCGCCATTTCTCTGTGGGTTTAGCTTTGGGTAGGCAGGCAGGGTAGTTCGCTCTCCAGCCACGCTAGCCAGGGTCCCCCCCAGTCATTGCGTGTCGCTGCTGGGAACAGTAGTACACCGCTCGCTCAGCCACACTATATATAGCATTGTTTACTGCCACTGTGTAGCTCGCTCAGCCACAATATATATAGCATTGTTTACTGCCACTCTGTGTACACCGCTCAGCCAGACTATATAGCATTGTGTGTACTGCCACTGTGTACCTCGCTCAGCCACGCTATATATAGCATTGTGTTTACTGCCACTCTGTGTATACCGCTCAGCCAGACTATATAGCATTGTGTGTACTGCCACTCTGTGTACACGGCTCAGCCAGACTATATAGCATTGTGTGTACTGCCACTCTGTGTACACCGCTCAGCCAGACTATATTGCATTGTTTACTGCCACTCTGTGTACACCGCTCAGCCAGACTATATAGCATTGTGTGTACTGCCACTCTGTGTACACCGCTCAGCCAGACTATATAGCATTGTGTGTACTGCCACTCTGTGTACACCGCTCAGCCAGACTATATAGCATTGTGTGTACTGCCACTCTGTGTACACCGCTCAGCCAGACTATATAGCATTGTGTGTACTGCCACTCTGTGTACACCGCTCAGCCAGACTATATAGCATTGTGTGTACTGCCACTCTGTGTACACCGCTCAGCCACACTATATAGCATTGTGTGTACTGCCACTCTGTGTACACGGCTCAGCCAGACTATATAGCATTGTGTGTACTGCCACTCTGTGTACACCGCTCAGCCAGACTATATAGCATGGTTTACTGCCACTCTGTGTACACGGCTCAGCCAGACTATTTAGCATTGTGTGTACTGCCACTCTGTGTACACCGCTCAGCCAGACTATATAGCATTGTGTGTACTGCCACTCTGTGTACACCGCTCAGCCAGACTATATAGCATTGTGTGTACTGCCACTCTGTGTACACCGCTCAGCCAGACTATATAGCATTGTTTACTGCCACTCTGTGTACACCGCTCAGCCAGACTATATAGCATTGTGTGTACTGCCACTCTGTGTACACCGCTCAGCCAGACTATATAGCATTATGTGTACTGCCACTCTGTGTACACCGCTCAGCCACACTATATAGCATTGTGTGTACTGCCACTCTGTGTACACGACTCAGCCAGACTATATAGCATTGTGTGTACTGCCACTCTGTGTACACCGCTCAGCCAGACTATATAGCATTGTTTACTGCCACTCTGTGTACACGGCTCAGCCAGACTATATAGCATTGTGTGTACTGCCACTCTGTGTACACCGCTCAGCCACACTATATAGCATTGTGTGTACTGCCACTCTGTGTACACCGCTCAGCCAGACTATATAGCATTGTTTACTGCCACTCTGTGTACACGGCTCAGCCAGACTATATAGCATTGTGTGTACTGCCACTCTGTGTACATCGCTCAGCCAGACTATATAGCATTGTGTGTACTGCCACTCTGTGTACACCGCTCAGCCAGACTATATAGCATTGTGTGTACTGCCACTCTGTGTACACCGCTCAGCCAGACTATATAGCATTGTGTGTACTGCCACTCTGTGTACACGGCTCAGCCAGACTATATAGCATTGTGTGTACTGCCACTCTGTGTACACCGCTCAGCCAGACTATATAGCATTGTTTACTGCCACTCTGTGTACACCGCTCAGCCAGACTATATAGCATTGTGTGTACTGCCACTCTGTGTACACCGCTCAGCCAGACTATATAGCATTGTGTGTACTGCCACTCTGTGTACACCGCTCAGCCAGACTATATAGCATTGTGTGTACTGCCACTCTGTGTACACCGCTCAGCCACACTATATAGCATTGTTTACTGCCACTCTGTGTACACCGCTCAGCCAGACTATATAGCATTGTTTACTGCCACTCTGTGTACACCGCTCAGCCAGACTATATAGCATTGTGTGTACTGCCACTCTGTGTACACCGCTCAGCCAGACTATATAGCATTGTGTGTACTGCCACTCTGTGTAGACCGCTCAGCTACACTATATAGCATTGTGTGTACTGCCACTCTGTGTACACGACTCAGCCAGACTATATAGCATTGTGTGTACTGCCACTCTGTGTACACCGCTCAGCCAGACTATATAGCATTGTTTACTGCCACTCTGTGTACACGGCTCAGCCAGACTATATAGCATTGTGTGTACTGCCACTCTGTGTACACCGCTCAGCCAGACTATATAGCATTGTGTGTACTGCCACTCTGTGTACACCGCTCAGCCAGACTATATAGCATTGTGTGTACTGCCACTCTGTGTACACCGCTCAGCCAGACTATATAGCATTGTGTGTACTGCCACTCTGTGTACACCGCTCAGCCACACTATATAGCATTGTGTGTACTGCCACTCTGTGTACACCGCTCAGCCAGACTATATAGCATTGTGTGTACTGCCACTCTGTGTACATCGCTCAGCCAGACTATATAGCATTGTGTGTACTGCCACTCTGTGTACACCGCTCAGCCAGACTATATAGCATTGTGTGTACTGCCACTCTGTGTACACCGCTCAGCCAGACTATATAGCATGGTTTACTGCCACTCTGTGTACACCGCTCAGCCAGACTATATAGCATTGTGTGTACTGCCACTCTGTGTACACCGCTCAGCCAGACTATATAGCATTGTGTGTACTGCCACTCTGTGTACACCGCTCAGCCAGACTATATAGCATTGTGTGTACTGCCACTCTGTGTACACCGCTCAGCCACACTATATAGCATTGTTTACTGCCACTCTGTGTACACGGCTCAGCCAGACTATATAGCATTGTTTACTGCCACTCTGTGTACACGGCTCAGCCAGACTATATAGCATTGTGTGTACTGCCACTCTGTGTACACCGCTCAGCCAGACTATACAGCATTGTGTGTACTGCCACTCTGTGTACACCGCTCAGCCACACTATATAGCATTGTTTACTGCCACTCTGTGTACACGGCTCAGCCAGACTATATAGCATTGTGTGTACTGCCACTCTGTGTACACGGCTCAGCCAGACTATATAGCATTGTTTACTGCCACTCTGTGTACACCGCTCAGCCAGACTATATAGCATTGTGTGTACTGCCACTCTGTGTACACCGCTCAGCCAGACTATATAGCATTGTTTACTGCCACTCTGTGTCTGCTGGGAACAGTAGTACACCGCTCACCCGCCACTGTATATCATTGTGCTCTGTGTCGCTGCTGGCAATAGTGGTACACCGCTCACCCACCACTGTATAGCATTTCTGTACTGCCACTGTACTGCTGCCAGTCAGCGTGTACTTTAAGGATAAGTGAAATGAGGAAAAAATCCGGTAAAAGAGGGAGGGGCAAGGGAAGAGGTGTTTCCCCTGACGGTTCACGTACAGGCCACAGGGGAGCACCCAAGAAAACCCACTCAATACCGCCCATGTTGTCCAGGACAACAACCCTCACAGATCCAAAAGAACAGGACCAGATAATTACTTGGATGACCTCTCAACCGTCCAGCAGTGGGTTAAGCAGCACCAGCACATCACGCACGAGGTCCGAGTCCTCAGCCAGTTACAAGGAGCCAGTGGGCACAAAGCTGACACAACCGGCAGCAGGGCCGGGCCGAGGCATAGGCTGGAGAGGCTCCAGCCTCAGGGCGCAGTGTAGGAGGGGGCGCACAATTCATTCAGCTGTCATTCCTAATTGTGTTTGAAGCAGAAATAAATAAGAAAAGGGGATACATAGCAGTGATTGCAAGCCAGATAACTAGATATTAAGGTGTTGGGGAGGTTGTGGGCCCTGTGGCCCTCTTAGTCTAATAGCAATCAGTGTGTGATAGCTGGGGTGGGAGGGATGGAGGGGCGCACTTTGGTGTCTCAGCCTTGGGAGCTGGAGGACCTTGTCCCTGCTCTGACCGGCAGCGACACCACGCACACAACTGCCAGATAACCAGTCCGATGAATTACCTCAGGACACAATGGGGTATTCGCAGGAGCTATTCCCAGCTCAACAAACTTCCACCTTTCAAAGGTCAATGGAGGAACGCCAGAAATGTTGTGCCCGGATTCACAACCATTAACTGTGGGAAATGCACCGCGCACTGAAATGCAAGGCGAGTCCGAGGAGGACTCGGAAACCCAAATCCCAGAGCAAGTTGGGCAGGAGGGGTTGCAATTGCAGGAGGTCGGCCGACAAGATCTGGAAGACGACGTTGGAGTGAGCTGCGCAGAGGTTGTTCTGGGGAGCTCTACTCCACGGCGGCGGCCCCCCACAATGACATATGACGAGTTTCAAGAGATGGAAGAGGAGGGTATGGACAATGTGGACATAGACCCAGATTTTGTTTGTGAACGAGAACATCGCCGTCGTAGCAGCAGCACAGATGAGTCTGTTGAAGAACCCACTGCTGCACGAGTTCGCCTTGTGCCACAAGGTAGGCGGCACGCAATTTCAGGCACCACAAGCGTGGAAGTTCAAGTGAGAGGCAAAAGAGGAGCAAACAGAAATCGCCAGCAAGGCAGGTGCTCCAAAGTCTGGGCTTTCTTTGAAGACTGCACTGAGGATGTTACCATGGCGATTTGCAAGGTGTGCAAGACCCGCCTGAGCAGGGGGAAAAGTATTAACAACCTCTCCACCACCAGCATGAGCCGCCACATGCTATCCAAACATCCCACTCTGTGGGCAAACACGGCAGGACAGGGTACCAGCTGTAATAAATCACCTTTAGCTCCGGCACCAGCAACTCATCAGAGCTGCAACTCACAGCGACAGCATACAGGAGATAGAGCGGAGACAGCCTTCTTCACCTTTCAAAGGGGTTTATTAAGCATCTTGTGTTACAGTTTGATTTCTTCAAAGTATAAATAGTCTTTCCTATGTCCTATGTACATCACATATATTTACAGCATACATACAGGAAGCTAGTATTCTAACTAGGAAGCGTAGAGAGCTGGAAAGTAGAGTGCCCCCCTTTTCCCTCCGTGCTCCCTCTTTATATGAACCAGAAAGAGTTAAATGTGACCTCACTGAGCCATCTATGATTGGTTCAGATCCCTTGTGATGTCAGGACACACACCTACTCGATTAATATTCAATAAGATATTATGCCGTAGTTGCAAGAAGGTTATGTTTTATAAATATGGCCCATGTTGATTGTTCCCGTAGTCCATTTGTCTGGGGCAGTGTAGGCCTAAGACCTTGGACTAGGAACATCTTCTCAGTATCTGCTTGTATCATTTGCTTCAAGCAGACACTGAGATGCTTCTGCCTGCATCACGAAAACCTCTATTTAAAGGTATATTCTGCGAACAAGCCTTTTACCTAAAACTCAGTCCAAATAACTGAGGCCTACTTAAATTATAACACCAGCAACACTGCCTCCCTTGGGTTCACCAGACTCACCACCAGACCCGCCTCAGCAGCAGCAGTAGCCCAGCCATTGCGTGGTTCACAACATTCACAAACATCAGACGACGCTGACACTGTCACTTTCCGGAGAAGTGCTCTTGAGGTCTCCCAGTGTTCATCAAACACAACAACCAACAGCCCTTCCGTGTGCAGCGCTACGGTTCAGTTGTCTGTGTCGGAGATGTTTGAGCGCAAGAGGAAATTGCCAGTAAATGACCCCCGGGCCGTGGCAGTAACAGCCAGCATAGCCAAGCTTCTGGCCTGCGAAATGCTGCCATATCGAGTGGTGGAGACAAACAGCTTCAAGGGCATGGTGTCAGTGGCCATCCCACGTTACGTGGTTCCCAGCCGCTACCACTTTGTGCGCTCTGCAGTGCCTGAGTTGCATGAGCACGTGGTCAGCAAAATAACCCGAAGCTTGAAGAATGCCGTTGCCTGCAAGGTTCACCTCACCACTGACACCTGGACCTGGACGAGTGCGTTCGGACAGGGTTGATACATCTCCCTTACCGCGCACTGGGTGAACCTTGTGGAGCCTGGCAGCGATTCCTCACCTGCTACGGCGCGGGTGTTGCCCACGCCGCAAACAGCTGCACCGCCGTCCCTCCCACTGGATAACAACAGCAGCACCTACCTCTCTGACTCCTCCTCCTACAACGCATCTCAAAGCTGTACCTCATCCGGAAACACTAACCCAGCACCAGCAGCAGTAGGATCGTGGAAGCAGTGCAGCACAGCTGTTGGCATGCGTCAGCAAGCGTTGCTGAAGCTGATCTGCCTTGGGGATAAGCAGCACACAGGGGAGGAAATTTGGAAGGGAATAAAGGAACAGACGGATTTGTGGCTGGCACCGCTGGACCTGAAACCGGGCATGGTTGTGTGTGATAATAGGAGTAATCTCATTCGCGCTTTAAGGTTGGCTAAGCTGACACACATCCCTTGCCTGGCGCACGTGATGAACCTAGTAGTTCAGCGGTTCCTGAGGACATACCCAGGCGTGGCCGATCTTCTGTTGAAGGTGCGTCGAGTGGCCAAACATTGTAGAAATTCCAGTACTGCTTCGGGGGCACTCGCCAAGATGCAGGAGCGCTTCAATCTCCCCCACCATCGCTTGCTGTGTGATGTCCCTACGCGCTGGAATTCTACGCTGCACATGCTAGCCCGCTTTTGTGAGCAGAAGAGTGCAGTGGTCCAGTACATGACGGCGCAGTACCGAGGCGCATCCGGACAGCTGCCAAGCTTCTGTGGATCCGATTGGGCCAACATGTTGGACCTCTGCCAAGTCCTCCAAAATTTTGAGCAATCCACATTGCTTGTGAGCAGTGACAACTCTTCAGTCAGCATTACCATACCACTGCTGTGTTTACTGAAGAGGTCAATGTTGAAAATCAAGGAAACAGCTGTCATGATGCAACTGGGGGAATCTGAAGGAGAAAACGATCAGCGTGATGGTACCAACATCAGGCCATCCGCCTCAGGGAACGCTGGCCCCAGCAGCTATGACAAAGAAGAGGAGGAGGAACAGCTGGAGTTGGAGCAGGAATTTCATGCCACCACTGACGAGGGCCAGAGCGGTGCACGTTGGACTTCCACAATTCAGCGCGAATGGTCAGCAGAAGCAGACCAGGAGGAAGGTGACGACTATGATGCATCACAACAACTATCACAACACTCACAAGAGGATGATGAGGATTCTGGTAGGACTCTGGCACACATGGCTCAATTCATGCTAGACTGCATTGAACGCGACCCACGCATTGTGCGCATTCTGGACAACACCAATTACTGGGTTTATACCCTTCTGGATCCACGGTACAAACACAATGTTCCAAAACTGCTTGAAGAAAGAGTCAGACAGGTCAAAATGGAAGAATAACAGCAGGCCCTTGTGGAGACTTTAGAGAGGAGATTGACATCCTCCCCCTCCTCTAGCCAGTTGTACGCCGACAGACTGACTTCCGCAAACCCAGGACGACCAGGAGGGCAGCAAACAACGCAAGCCGCAGCTAGTGCCCAAAAGGGAATGGTATCGGCAGTGTCCTTGGAGTGGGAAAATTTTCTGACACCCATGCAGCAGCAGCCCACTGAACAGCAAGCGTGCAGATCCACCTCCAACACCGATCGCCTGGAGAAGATGGTCAAGGACTACATGTCAGATGACGTAGCTGTGTCGAACAATCCATCTGCACCCTTCAACTATTGGGTATCGAAGCTAGACACCTGGCACGAACTGGCAATGTACGCAATAGAGGTGCTGGCTTGCCCGGCAGCCAGCGTTATGTCGGAACGCTGTTTCAGTGCTGCCGGAGGCATCGTCACAGATCGGCGTATCCGCCTCTCCACAGAAAATGCAGACCGTCTGACTCAAATTAAAATGAATCAATCCTGGATTGGAAACGACTACGCAACACTCCAGGACCCCAACCAAATAACATGACCAATGAACATCTGGGATGGTTTAGCGTTTCCGGTCCCTGTTTATTGAACCTCTCATCTGTATTACATTTATGACAGCATGGCGGCAAAAAGCATTGCTGCTATATCCGCACGCTTTTGTCCTCATGCAAGGCCTGGGTTGTTGTGTCTCAAAAAGCATGGCCTTCTCCTCCTGCGCCTGCTCCTGTTCCATCACGTGTGCTGCTGCTGCTGCTGGGTTAGCGTTGCCGGTCCCTGTTTATGGAACCTCTTATCTTTATTACATTTATGACTGCATGGCAGTACAAAGCATGCTATCCGCACGCTTCTTGTCCTCATGCAAGGCCTGGGTTGTTGTGTCTCACAAAGTGTGGCCTTCTCCTCCTGCGCCTCCTCCTGTTCCATCACGTCTGCTGCTGCTGGTGCTGGGTTAGCGTTACCGGTCCCTTTTCCTGGAACCTCTTCTCTGTATTACATTTATGACTGCATGTCGAAAAAAACATGTTACCTGTGCAAAGAAACATGACATTTTCCACATTTAAAAGACAGTTTTTCCTTTGAAACTTTACAATCAATTTTCTCAAAAACTATAAGCACTTTTTCAAATATTTTTTTTTCCTCTTGTACCCACTCCCAAGGTGCACATACGCTGCTAATTTGGGGTATGTAGCATGTAAGGAAGCTTTACAAAGCACGAAAGTTCGGGTCCCCATTGACTTCCATTATGTTCGGAGTTCGGCGCGAACACCCGAACATCGCGGCGATGTTCGGCGAACGTTCGCGAACCCGAACATCTAGGTGTTCGCCCAACACTAGATGGAAGCAATCAAAAACATGAAGTCCCCCACAAATCTCAAGGAACTGAAATCATTCCTGGGGATGATGAATTATTCTCGCAAGTTCATAGATAACTATGCTGAGATTACAAAACTGCTATTGCAGCTGCTAAAGAAAGGAGTACAATGGGAATGAAATGAGTGCCATGAACAAGCTGTATCTGAGCTTAAAACAAAACTCATACAGGCCCCATGCCTTGCTTATCCAGAAGGTGGTAAACCCTTATATGTTGAAACAGGTTTTACCGACAAGAGTATAAGTGCAGTTCTTTTCCAAAAGCAAGAAAGACTGAATAAAATAATTGCTTATGCCAGCAAATCATTATCACCAGTTGAAGTCAAATTTAATAATTGCGAGAAGGCATTATTAGCAACTGTGTGGGCTTTGCAATATTTCAGAAATACATTTTCTACTTGTAGCGGTACTTGTTCAGTACCGCTACAATGAGAATCCTATGGAGGCGGGCAAGTCTAGCATTGTGACACCGTGTAATGGTTGGGGAACGAGGGATGGAATCCGGTGTGGAGCCTGAGCAACGACTACCACTACACATCCAAGGAGGGCAGCAGTCAGGCATGCTCGCCCGCCCCGAGGTAGTGACCAAAAATAACAATACAGGAGGACTATCGAGGGCTTGCTGTATTTGAAATGAATGTACTTTAAATCCTTTAACGAGAACCAGTTATGGCGGGCAAAGATGACACCACATTCCTTTCACGAGAATCATATGGAGGCGGGCAAGTCTGACATTGTCACCACGGGTAATGGGCGGGGAATGAAGGTTGGATTCCGGCCCGAAGTGGGAGCCTGCTGAGACCCATGCTGTAGCTGTCCTGACCGTGCTTTGCAGACCAGGCATCTGTGATCAGATGGACCCTTGACCCAGCGGAAGACAAACCAAGTCGAAAGCATTTGCCAAGAATGGGCAAGTTTTTTGCCTTTTTTTTCAATTGTTTGAAACTGTAGATGGTTGTATTTTTAAATTGTTTGAAAATGTAGATGGTTGTATTTTTAAATTGTTTTAAAATGTAGATGGTTGTATTTTTAAATTGTTTTAAAATGTAGATGGTTGTATTTTTCAATTGTTTTAAAATGTAGATAGTTGTATTGCGTTCCGGAGTTGGAGCCTGAGAAACGGCTACCACCACACATCCAGGCAAGGAGGGCAGCAGGCAGGCATGCACGCCCGCCCTGAGGTAATGACCAAAAATAACAATACAGGACTCAGGAGGACCTTTTGAGGCCCTAATTGTAATGAATCAACTTTAAATCCTTTAACCGTAATCCGTTATGGAGGGCAAGTCTGATGGTGCCTTCACTGCGATTCACCAGGTTGGTCTCCGGCGAGAATCTGTTATGGAGGTCAAGTCTGCCATCGTGACCACTGACCATGGCTAATGGTGGGGGAACCCTTCCTGGTGTGATTCCGGTCCGGAGTTGTAGCCTAATAAACGTCTCCCACCACACATCCATGCAAGGAGGGCAGCAGGCAGGCACGCCCGCCCCAAGGTAGTGACCAAAAATAACAATACAGGAGGACTATCGAGGGCTTGCTGTATTTGAAACGAATGTACTTTAAATCCTTTAATGAGAACCCGTTATGGTGGGCAAAGATGACACCACATTCCTTTCACGAGAATCATATGGAGGCGGGCAAGTCTGACATTGTCACCACGGGTAATGGGCGGGGAATGAAGGTTGGATTCTGGCCCGAAGTGGGAGCCTGCTGAGACCCATGCTGTAGCTGCCCTGACCGTGCTTTGCAGACCAGGCATCTGTGTGATCAGATGGACCCTTGACCCAGCGGAAGACAAACCAAGTCGAAAGCATTTGCCAAGAATGTTTTACGGAGGGCAAGTCTTTTGCCTTTTTTTTCAATTGTTTGAATTTGTAGATGGTTGTATTTTTAAATTGTTTGAAAATGTAGATGGTTGTATTTTTAAATTGTTTGAAAATGTAGATGGTTGTATTTTTAAATTGTTTGAAAATGTAGATGGTTGTATTTTTAAATTGTTTGAAAATGTAGATGGTTGTATTTTTAAATTGTTTAAAACTGTATCCATTCAAGTGCAAGTTATGCACTGACTGCCAGGTATAATGTGCAGTCACAGATGCAGTGTAAGGTATGCAGTGACTGCAAACAGCCGTTTGTGTAGTAACGGGCGTGCTGGACTGGTGCGCACCATGACGAGAGTGCAGGTGATGGTGGCTTTTCAGCCCATATGGTCGCCCGGCTGATGTAGCTGAATGACAGAACAGTGACTGTCCACCTGATCAAATTTGGTCTGACCACAATGAAACAACGACCTTATTATCTTTGGTGTGCCACCCCCACCCGAGACACTCATATAGCCGGCGGTCATTGCTTCATTGTGATACGCAAGCCCCTTCACCGCGGCAAGGTAATGATCACGAAGGGGGATGGGCACATGTACATGCCTTTTGTTTTTTTGTTGCAGCCGCCTGCAGTTCAGCCAGAAAAATTAGGCAGACATGTACACGCCCCAGAAAAATTAGTATAGCCTTAAACATTCTGGAATCCGCCTAGAGTCCTGGACCCTGGTGGTGGTGGCGGAGAAGGCAGTCAAGCGGCCTGCAGGCAGAGATGCTGTGTGTGGGGACTGACTTAGTCTTCGGTCATGCAATAGCCCTCAGGGATCCATGCCTCGTTCATTTTGATAAAGGTCAGGTACTGAACACTGTCATGACTTAGGCGACTTCTCTTCTTAGTGACAATGGCTCCAGCAGCACTGAAGGTCCTTTCTGACAGGACGCTTGCGGCAGGGCAAGAGAGAAGTTGTATGGCAAATTGGGACAGCTCTGGCCACAGGTCAAGCATGCGCAACCAGTAGAGCAAGGGTTCATCGTCGCTGCTCGCAGTCGCAGTGTGTACATCCACACTTAAGGCCAGGTAGTCGGCTACCTGCCGGTCCAGGCGTTGGTGGAGGGTGGACCCCGAAGGGCTACTGCGAGGCGTTGGACTAAAGAATGTCCACATGTCCGACATCACCCCGAGATCGCTGGAGCGTCCTGTCCTTGCCTGCGTGGACTGGTGAGGAGGAGGAGGAATACTGCCAGTGAAACCTTTATTGCGTTGTACTGTCACATCACCCTTAAATGCATTGTAAAGCATCATTGACAGGCTGACAGCTTGTTCTACAAGTGCTGCATCCTTTTCCGCCTTGTGTTGAGTTGCTAACAGGTCTGCCACTTTGTGCCTGTACCGAGGGTCTAGTAGCGTGGCCACCCAGTACAGGTCATTCGCCTTGAGTTTTTTGATATGGGGGTCCCTCAACAGGCTGGACAACATGAAAGAGGACATCTGCACAAAGTCGGATCCAGACGTACTCTCCATCTCCTCTTGCTCTTCCACAGTGATGTCACGCAACTCCTCTTCCTCCCCCCAGCCACGAACAATACCACGGGAACGTGGAGCAGCAGAAGCCCCCTGTGACGGCTGCTGCGGTGAGGCGAGTTCACTGAACACAACAGGTAGCTATGTGCAGTGAGGTAAGTTCACTCAACCCAAAGGTAGTTATATATGCAGTGAGGTAAGTTCACTGAACACAAAAGGTAGCTATGTGCAGTGAGGTGAGTTCACTCAACACAAAAGTAGTTATATGCAGTGAGGTGAGTTCACTCTACAGAAAAGGTATAATTGCAGTGAGGTGAGTTCACTCAACACAAAAGGTAGTTATATGCAGTGACGCAAGTTCACTCAACACAAAAGGTAGTTATGTGCAGCGAGGTGGGTTCACTCAACACAAACATAGGTGTATGCAGTGATGAGGTGGGTTAACTAAACACAACAGGTACTAGTAGTAGGTAAATGCAATACTGGGTAGGTAGTACAATGTGCAGCTCCCTGTCACACACACAGGTGTCACTAAATGTGCTGTTGAATGCTGGTGGGCTGCTGGCAATGGGACACACACATTATGAATTAGCAATGCTGTCTAAGCAACACAAGTGTCTCACACACACAGGTAGTAGTCACTGAATGTGCTGCTGCTGCTGCTGGCAGTGGGATGCACAGTATGAATTAGCAATGCTGTCTAAAAAACACAAGTGTCAGTTTCAAACACAGAAAAAAAAATTGATCACACGAGCAGGATGAGCTCTGAAAAGAGCTTTTCTGGGGCGCTATTATAGCAATAATATTCAGCTAAGCAAGCTAAGAAGGCAAGAGCCTGATTAATCTGTCCCTAGGAGAACAAGTCTGCAGCAGCTGTCCCTATTCTGTCTCTAGCAGGCACACGAGTGAGGCTAATGGCCGCCAGAGCATGCCTTATATAAGGGGGGGTGGGGCTCCAGGGCTTAGTATAGCCGGATTGGCTACAATGCGCCTGCTGACTGTGATGCAGAGGGTCAAAGTTGACCCTCATAGAGCATTATGGGGCGAATCGAACTTCCGGGAAAGTTCGCCTTCGCCGGCGAAGGCTAACCACCCGATGTTCGCCTGGAACCGTTCGCCGGCGAACCGTTCGGCCCATCTCTGTTGGTGGTATAATGGTTAGCATAGCAGCCTACAGAGCGGTAGGCCTGGGTTCTATTCCCGGCCAATGTGAGTTGGCTTTTGACATGCTACAAATCCTTAAGCAAGCTCATTTTTCTCTTGGATATATCATAATGGTACATGCTAGGCTGGCTTCAGCATGTAGTGTTGGTGGTGGTATAGTGGTGAAGAGAGCTACCTAC
This sequence comes from Hyperolius riggenbachi, assembly GCF_040937935.1. Lineage (NCBI taxonomy): Eukaryota > Metazoa > Chordata > Amphibia > Anura > Hyperoliidae > Hyperolius > Hyperolius riggenbachi. The sequence goes on from NC_090648.1 coordinate 29,689,141, forward strand.
CATGCACTCAGACCTGGGTTCAATTCCCAGCCAAGGTATGTAAGCTGGCTTTTGAAATACAACAATTCCCTGGAAGACGAGACCCTCCTCCCTCTGGGAGGTGGAGGGGAAGGAGAAAAGGAGTAGAAATAGTTGTTATCAGGCAGAAATTTGTTTGGTGGGGAAACAAATTTAAATTCCGTGAATTTTAAAATTTTGCGCGGAATTCCGTTTTAGCCCTATAGCAATTCCGTTCCGTCATAACAGAACCGGAATCACCAAATTCCGGCCAGATCCAGCGACCATCCCTACCACACATGTGCATAAGCCCACGACTAGCCCAGCCGGCCAGCTTTCAGAAGGGCACTGCTGCTGAGTGGAGAAGCATGGAATGAGGGCAAGGGACTAGGAGGGCCTTTCAGATGCTCCGAGCCTGAGCTCCGAGTCTTTGGTACAAAAGTCAATGGAAAGGACAATTACCGTAAGCTACGTACAAACGCTAGATTAAACTCGGCAAAGGTAGCCAATAATAAGAGAAGACAAGTCAAATAACACTTATATTGTGCAGAGCAGCCGCCGCCGAGTCACATGTGAGAGAATCACATGTGAGAGAGATGCACGGCGGCGGCTGCTCTGCAGTGGCGGCGCTGGAAGTGCTCCCGCTCTCTCTCCGTGTCAGAGCGGTCAGCTGTTTGATGTGAGAATATATCGGCACCTGGTCCTGGGGGGGAGAGGGGGGTCAGGCAGACATAGGCATGCTCTGCATGCTGAAGCAGTATCTGATATGCGGCTTTGCATCCGGAGCTTGGGCAAAAGGCTACATAGTAAAAAAATTAGATTGATTTTTAAGTTCTGCATTGGCTTTTTGGCTCACTTAAATACTAAATAAAACATTGCTATAGAGATTTAAATTTCACTTTGGGGGCTAACAGTTACTCTTTAAAGAGTAACTGTCGGGCATAAAATAAAAAATCAATTCTTTATTTTTATCTGGTTAACAAGTAATAAGGATGCTAATCAGGCAATCCAAAAGTTAAAATCACTATTACTTTTCTTGTTGATAAATTATCATTCCCCAGTTTACATGACTTATTTGGTACACAGAAAATTTGGTACACAAAAGAGAAGTTGCAGGGCATGCTGGGTTGTCTTTTTTTGCTTCTCTACTTCCCCTCAGACTTAATTAATGCAGCCTGATTGGCTGAAGCCTCTTTCTCTCCAGTTTTCCCGTCCCACACCTCTGTTCCTCTCTGGCCAAAATATCTCAGGCTGAAACAACGCACTTTCTATAGTGAAGGGCGGGCAAATCAGGCAGAGGAGACTAAGGGCGGATATTACATCACGACTGGCTTCAAAATAGCCACAATAAATATGGAAACTGTCTAGAATAGGATTCTCTACTGTTCCTTTATAAAATTCACAGGAATCATAATGTGGACAAAAAACAAAACAAATATATAAGTAGATAAATACTTGCTCTACTTACATAACATACGTATTGCACATACATATGTTATGTAAGAAGAGCAAGTATTTATCTACTTATATATTTGTTTTTTTTTTCCTGAGATAGTATGGCTGACAGCTCCTCTTTAAAGGGATACTGTGGCGGGTCGGGGGAAAATGAATTGAAGTTACCCGGGGCTTCTAATGGTCCCCCGCAGACGTCCTGTGCCCGCGCAGCTACTCCCCAATGCTCCGGCCCCGCCTCCGGTTCACTTCTGGAATTTCAGACTTTAAAGTCTGATTACCACTGCGCCTGCGTTGCCGTGTCCTCACTCCCGCTTATGGCACCAGGAGCATACTGCGCATGTCCAGTATGGTCTGTGCCTGCGCCGTGCGCTCCTGGTGACATCAGGGGAAGCGAGGACCCGGCAACTCAGGCGCAGTGGTTTTCAGACTTTAAAGTCTGAAATTCCAGAAGTGAACCGGGGGCGGGGCCAGAGTATCGGTGAGTGGCTGCACGGGCACAGGATGCCTGCAGGGGACCATTAGAAGCCCCGGGTAACTTCAACTCATTTTCCCCCGACCCCTACAGTTTCCCTTTAAAGAGACACTAAAGCGAAAAAAATATATGATATAATGAATTGGTTGTGTACTATGAATAATTACTAGAAGATTAGCAGCAAAGAAAATATTCTCATATTTTTATTTTCAGGTATATAGTGTTTTTTCTAACATTGCATCACTCTATAATATGTCCAGATTACACAACACTCAGCATTCAAAATAAGTCTTTCAGAGCAGTCTGTGAAGTAATAAACTCTCCTCTGCTAGAGGAAAAGTAAACAGTTCAATTACAGTTGAGATAATAAAAGTCAGATAACAGCCCTCTCCACGACCAAGTTGGTCAGAGAGCTTAATAGCTTTTTTGCATAGAGATAACAACTGGAGTTTCTCAACTCTTCCTGCACTGGAAACAATTAGACTGATGTATCTGATCTTAATGTATTTTTTCTTAGCTGTACTACACATACAAATCATAATATCATCATTTTTATTTTCGCTTCAGTGTCTCTTTAAGTAGTTCTATAGCAAACAAAGCAGAGAAAAGTAGGGGAGACTGTTGCATGAATATACACAGAAATATACATATACCCCCATACACACACCTACACACACACACACACACACACACACACACACACACTTACGCTCACACACACACAAACACCCATATACACTACACGCACACATTAACACTCTCTTACACACACGTTAATAAATTGCAAAAGTCTTATAAACAAAGAAGATAATGTATTTAAAAAAATAAGCATATCCTTACATGGAGAGATACGTATAATATGTATGGATCCATCTGAAAATGGCGCCTGCGAATAATGGCGCACGGTGTTGCCGCTAATCCGTTTGCCACTTATCGCTATTTAACGTTAAAGCCTTATTGTTATTTAACGTTAAAGCCTTATTGTTATTTAGCGTTAACACACAGAACCCTCTCTGTACCCATCTCTAACCCCTAAACCCCCCTGGTGGTGGCTAACCCTAACCACCCCCCTGGTGGTGCCCAACCCTAACCACCCCCCTGGTGGTGCCTAACCCTAAGACCCCCCTGGTGGTGCCTAACCCTAAGACCCCCCTGGTGGTGCCTAACCCTAAGACCCCCCTGGTGGTGCCTAACCCTAAGACCCCCCTGGTGGTGCCTAACCCTAAGACCCCCCTGGTGGTGCCTAACCCTAAGACCCCCCTGGTGGTACCTAACCCTAAGACCCCCCCGGTTGGTGCCTAACCCTAAGACCCCCCTGGTGGTGCCTAACCCTAACCACCCCCCTGGTGGTGCCTAACCCTAAGACCTCCCTGGTGGTGCCTAACCCTAAATCTCCCCCAGTGGTGCCTAACCCTAACCTTGACAGTGTTACATTAAATCCATTCACCGTTTTGCAGTTAAATAACGTCTGCAGTTTGGTTTATGTAGGGCGCTATTGATAAATAACGTTACTGTGTGCAATAACGTCTGCTGTTTGGCAAATGAATGGCACTATTGATAAATAACGTTAGTGTGTGTCACTATTGATAAATAACGTTAGTGTGTGCCGTTTTTGTCTTTTTTCCCTGTGCGCCATTATTATGCAGTACTAACTATAAATAGCGATAAGCGTATCTTTTTAATGCGGCACCATTTTTATGCATAGGTGCTGTGCGCCATTATTCACTGATCCGAATATGTATACATGTATAAAGAGCTTTCAACTAAAAGCTGTAAAAATTGTGAAAAACAGTTGAGTTGAGGGAAGAGGAAAGGAGAGAAGACAGTGGGAGGGATGGGGAGATGGGGAGGGGGGCAGGGAGGAGGGAAAGGAATCAGGGAGGAGGGGAGGACCAAGCTTTACTTTTGTTTTTGTTTTGTTTTCGTTTTTTCATTAGTGAAATGTATTCAGGGCTGCCAATACAGCCTAACGGAAATAAATTCACTGAAGTGAACCGAACTGGAGGAAATAGGGTGAGTGAAGTAGATAGATAGATAGATAGATAGATGGATGATGATGGATAGATAGATGGATGATGATGGATAGATAGATAGATAGATAGATAGATAGATAGATAGATAGATAGATAGATAGATAGATAGATAGATAGATAGATAGATAGATCTTTAAGATCAGTGGTAAAATTTGTCTTAGAATCATTCACCACCGCCATCTCCTCCTCCACAATCACCACCATCGCCTCCTCCTCCATAATCTCCGCCTCCTCCATCAAAATCTCCTCCTACTGCCCAGAATAATCCTCCTGCGAAGGCCCAGCCATCATCACTGGAACTGTAGCTGGACGATACTTTCTGTAAGCAGTAAGTCTGTAAAGTAGAGAAACACACAACTAGGGTCAGCTGATTGTTGTCTTACCCATTTTTGTTTTCAAACAAGTTAGTACACCAAGTCTATTTTATCTAGTATATGTTTGTACAGTCACACGCAGAGAAAGGGGTTCTGGGTGCTCAGGCCTTTTTCTATTTTCAATACATGTGCCCCTGCAACTGTGCAAAGGAATGCTCCGCCCCTGGAAGTCCCCCCCCTCCACCCAAAAGTAGCCCCACCCCCTGTCATGAGGAAGCCCTGCCCCCCCCCCCCCCCAAACCCTCCAGACACTCGGAAAGGGGAGGTGAGCTGGAGCAGGGAGCATGATGCACAGATTAAGCCGTGAGTACAGAGCAGGGCTATGTAAGAGGGTGGAGAAGAGGGCTGTTGCAGAAATAATGGAGTAGCAAGGCTGGCTGAGGTAGGTTCTACCCTCTGCCAGGAGGAAGCTCCGCCCACCACCTGGGAGCCTATAAGATTGTATTGGGCCTTCCTCACTAAAAGGGATACTGTAGGGGGGTCGGGGGAAAATGAGTTGAAGTTACCCGGGGCTTCTAATGGTCCCCCACAGACATCCTGTGCCCGCGCAGCCACTCCCCAATTTAAGACTTTAAAGTCTGAAATCCACTGTGCCTGCGTTGCCATGTCCTCGATCCCGCTGATGTCACCAGGAGCATACTGTGCAAGCCCAGTATGGTCTGTGCCTGCGCCGTACGCTCCTGGTGACATCAGGGGAATCGAGGACACGGAAACGCAGGCACAGTGGTTTTCAGACTTTAAAGTCTGAAATTCCAGAAGTTAATTGGAGGCGGGGCCGGAGCATTGGGGAGTGGCTGCGCAGGCACAGGATGTCTGCAGGGGACCATTAGAAGCCCCGGGCAACTTCAACTCATTTTTCCCCGACCACCCTACAGTATCCCTTTAAAGAGGAACTCCAGTGAAAATAATGTAATAAAAAAAAGTGCTTAATATTTACAATAATTATGTATAAATGATTTAGTTTGCTCATTGTAAAATCTTTCCTCTCCCTGATTTACATTCTAACATTTATCACATGGTGACATCTATACTGCTGGCAGGTGATGTCAGTGTAAGGAGATGCTGCTTGCTTTTTTGGCAGTTGGAAATAGCTGTAAACAGTTGTTATTTCCCACAATGCAACAAGGCTCCCACAGTGTGATGTCAGTACCTCAGTGCTGTGAGGCGCTGACATCACACTGTGGGAGGGGTTTCACCACAATATCAGCCATACAGATGTCCCTGATGATCCGTTTGTGAAAAGGAATAGATTTCTCATGGGAAAGGGGGTATTACTCAGCTGCTGATTGGGATGAAGTTCAATTCCTTGGTTACAGTTTCTCTTTCACCCCTTTCCCCAGCAGCACCCACTGCAGCGGGGTATTTTGGGCACTGTCATATGTCCGCTGAGCGCCGTGCGTCAAAACCACCTGCTTCAGCAATGGCTGCCTAATAATGCTGTGTAGGAGGCTGGGAGGAGAAACAAAGTTTGCCTGTTATTAGTAATGATTTGTAATTTTTTGTGTCATTTTTCCCAATTACATCATATGTAATTAAGATTTGAAAATCCGATTAATTTTGTGTAACCCATTTGTAATTTGTAATTTGGCGTAATTTTCTTGTAATTTTTCCGTAATTCCATGCCAATCTAGTGGTCAATAGCAAAGCCTCCATAAAGGCTATCCTAACCAAAATTGTTATGTATGTTAAGGGGAATAGTGGGAATAAGTAAAAAAAATAGTTTTTGAGAATATTGATTTTCAAAATGCAAAGGAAAATTGTTTTTAAACTCAGGAAAATTACAGTTTAAAGACCATTTTTCTTTGCATTTTCAAAATCAGTTACCTCAATAACTACAAGGTACTTTTGAAAAAAAAAAATTTACATTTTAAAAAACTTTTTTTTTTTGCATTTTCAAAATCGATTATCTCAAAAACTACAAGGCATTTTGCAAAAGTTATTTTTTTGACTTATTCCCACTTTTCCACTTAACCTACATAAGTATGGGGGCATTGCTATTAACCACTAAATTCGGCAAAAAATTACACACATATTACATAAAATGACAGTTCAACTATAAAGGTGCCTCCTTGATGACACAAGATTGCGAAACCAGTCGGGAAGGAGACAGGAGGCACCATAATTGTCTCTTTAGCTGTTGACCAGCACATACGCGCAAATTCATATCCTTTTTTGGTTTACATATATGGTTTTTAAAATCAATGGTTTACATTTAGAGTTGCTGTTTGCTGTTTTTCACATTAACCTTCTGCTTTCTATATCCACTTTGATTGAGGGACTGCAGGTTGTGTGGATCCCCGGTGGACTGTGGCCCAGGATTTTGAAGAGGGAGATTCCTGAAAGGTCTTCCTCAGCCACACACAATACAGTATAATAATATGGTAGGACATCATGCTGGGTACATGTCCGATCTGCTCACGATGGACAACGGGATCAATCAGGAGCAGTTTGGATACAGATAATAATGAGGACAGCCGACATTGCTAATGAATGGGGAAAGTGAAGCATTCACACAGTTTGGGCACAGGGCTGTTCTCATACCTGACTCTGTTAAGTTCTCCAGAGTTGCTCCATGCTCTGTACACACACTGCTGCTCCATCCAAAGTCAACTGTAGGCATAGGCTTGAGAGGCGCTGGCGTCTGAGTGCAGAGCACTGAGGGTGTGGGCGCAGAGCAGCGAGGGTGCATTCTCCCAGCAGCACAGAACTCTCACCCAGTGGCGTACCTAGGGCGTTTGACACCCAGTGCTGGTTATTATAAGACACCCCCCCACCACCACCACCCCCTCCCATCTCCCCCCCCCCCCCAAAAGGAGCGAGTGTGGCATACTAAGCGCACCACGGTGGGTAAAGCCAGGTATGGGTGCTCCCTGTATAGTAAAGTGGGCAGCATTTCACCAGGAATCGTAAAGTGGGCAGCATTTCACCAGAAATCGTAAAGTGGGCAGCATTTCACCAGAAATTGTAAAGCGGGCAGCATTTCACCAGTAATTAACGTAAAGAGAGCAGCATTTCGCCATAAAATAATCGTAAAGAGAGCAGCATTTCACCAGAAATCGTAAAGTGGGCAGCATTTCACCAGAAAATAAACGTAAAGTGGGCAGCATTTCACCATAAAATAATTGTAAAGAGAGCAGCATTTCACCAGAAAATAATTGTAAAGAGAGCAGCATTTCACCAGAAAATAATTGTAAAGAGAGCAGCATTTCGCCATAAAATAATCGTAAAGTGGGCAGCATTTCACCAGAAAATAAACGTAAAGTGGGCAGCATTTCACCATAAAATAATTGTAAAGAGAGCAGCATTTCACCATAAAATAATTGTAAAGAGAGCAGCATTTCACCAGAAAATAATTGTAAAGAGAGCAGCATTTCACCCGAAAATAATTGTAAAGTGGGCAGCATTTCACCATAAAATAATCATAAAGAGAGCAGCATTTCACCTGAAATCGCAAAGTGGGCAGCATTTCACCATAAAATAATCGTAACGAGAGCAGCATTTCACCATAAAATAATCGTAAAGAGAGCAGCATTTCACCAGAAATCGTAAAGTGGGCAGCATTTCACCAGAAATCGTAAAGTGGGCAGCATTTCACCAACAAATAATCGTTATGTGGGCAGTATTCACCAGAAAATAATCACTATGTGCGTAGCATTCCCAGAAAATAATAGTTATGTCCGCAGCATTCACCAGAAAATAATCGTTATGTGGGCAGCATTCACCAGAAAAAAATCATTATGTGGGCAACAGTCACCAGAAAATAATCCTGTAAAAAAAAAAGAAATTTACTCACCTGGCCAGCCTCTGACACGGGGAGCTCCCCGACGATCCTCCTGCAGCCAGTGAGTGTAAATCTCCCGCGCTGACAGGCAGGGCTACGGGAAGATGGCGCCCGAAGCCCTGTACTGGAGACACAAATAGTCTCCAGTGCAGGGCTTCGGCAGCCATCTTCCCATAGCCCTGCTTTGCCTCCGGGAGGCAGTCCCTGCAGTGGGCTGCGGGGAGATGAACCGGGCGCAGGTGGGCAGCGGCGGGGGAGAGAGGCAGAAGGAGGGGACTCAGGTGAGGGAGGGGGGGATCTGTCCCCCCTCCCCGCCGCTGTCTTCCACCCCTCTTTCTAGCGCTGGTCTTCCCCTTTCATGGGGGGTCGTGGCGACACCCCCTTGGGTGTCAGTCACCCGGGGCGCCACGCCCCCCTGCGCCCAATGGTAGCCACTGCTCTCACCTCTTCGGGTTCCCTCGCCGCATCTCCAGCTTCTCCTGCAAAGCACTGCTTAGCTTTGTGCATGCAGCTGGTGAATCAACAGTATGTGCTGACGAGTCACATGATGAGAGATGTCAGCTGCAGCCATGAAGACCAGATGCTAAGCAACGTTGAGAAAACGATGAAGATGTGGCGCAGGAACCTGGAGAGGTGAGAGTTCTCCCCTCAGCTTGCAACTCAGGCTACCTTTAATGAGGGAGAAAGGCTGACTATCTATGAGGGGGAGGGGCATAAGGCTACCTATACTGAGGGGAAAGCTGGCTACCTATGTTGGGATTTCTGGGTACCTATACTAGCTATGGGGGTGGGGGAGGGGGTCAGAGAGGAATCGGGCTTGGAGAGGGTGGAGCTGACTATCTATACTGGGTGTAGATCTGGCTACCTATACTGGGGGAGGGGGAGCTGACTACCTATATTAAAGGGGCATCAGGCTACCTATACTGCAGGGGAAGCTGGCTACCTAGACTTGGGGAGGTGGCTGATTAGGCTACCTATACTTATGGGTGCATCTGGCTACGTATACTGGGGAGGAAGCTGGCTGGCAATACTGGAAAAATTACATAACCTATACTGGAGGGGCAGATGGTTAACTATACTAGTGAGGAATCAGGCTATCTATACTGGGGGTTAATCTGACCACCTATACTGGTGAAGAAGCTGGCTATGTATACGGGGGGAGGGGGGGGGGCAAATTAGCTATCTATACTGAAGGGGAAGATGGCTAGGCTACCTACACTGCCGTGGGGGGCGGGGGGCTGATCAGGCCACCTATGCTTAGGGTTGCATCAGGCTAGCCATACTGGGGAGGAAGATGGATAGCTATAGTGGGGGGGGGGGGAGAGGGGGTGTCAGGCAAAACATATTGGGGATTGCATCAGGCTACCTATAATCATAGCTCCCAACTGTCTCTCTTTTGGAGAGACAGTCCCTCTTTGGGAGACTTGTCCCTCTTTCCTCCTCATTTGTCCCTCTTTCAGGACTTTCAGGACTAAATATATATTTATCTACTAAAAAATGTGTTTGATTGACTCTAAACTGTATTCCCATCCTTTAACCACTTCGCACCCAGACCTTGTTTTCCCCTTATTGACCAGAGCAGTTTTGACGCTTTAGCGGTGTCCCTTTTTAATCTGCCATAACTTTATCCCTACTCACGACACCTAAATGATCTAGGTATCGTTTTTTTCAGGACAAACTAGACTTTCATTGGCGGGTATTTTGTCCCGATAATTTTTTTTTTCTGCGCATTTTAGCGGGAAAAAAGAGGAGAAAATGTTAAAATTGCATTATTTCTCAGGTTTTCTTCAATTCTAGTAAAAAATACAAAGTGCTACAGTAGGTAAAAGACATGCCATCAGTATTAAGTCCCCCAAGGATAGATAGCCAGATGTGTGCCCAGTATCAGACCCCCCCCAGTATAGCCAGATGTGCCCCCAATATCAGCCCCCCAGTATAGCCAGATATGCCCCTGCATTTGCGACCCCCCCCACATATATTTATACAGCTGCGTATCACAAATAAGCAAACCTCATTATAGCCAGATGTGTCCCCAGGATCAGTGTTCCCCATTATAGCCAGATGTGTCCCCAGGATTAGCGCCCCCACCCCATTATTGCATATGTGCCCCCCAGCATTAAGTTATGTCCCTCAGGACCATCAGATGTGCCCCATCCCCACCCCATTACCCTGATGGGCCCCAATAATAATTTCAAACCCCCCCCTTCAGATTTTAAACCCCCACCCTCTGTTATGGGCAGCCTGATGTGCCCCCCTCCCTTATCACGATGCCCCCCCCCCCCCAGATCGTAAAAAAAACGCCCCTGCAAGATGAATATCTCACCTTACCTGGTTCCTGCGATCATCCTGCAGCTCCAGCCTCCATTCTCCGCTCTTCACTCAGCCCTGTGACGCTGAATATCCGAGTCCCGGCTTGATGACGTCATCAAGCCGGGACCCGGATATTCAGCGTCACAGGGCTGAGTGCACCGCGGAGAATGGAGGCTGGAGCTGCAGGATGATCGCAGGAACCAGTTCAGGTAAGATATTCATCTTGCAGGGGTGTTTTTTTTTCCGATCTGGCCACGGAGGGGGAAAGATGAATGATCACGCTGTTTGCTACAGCGGTGATCATTCATCCGCGGGGGGGTCACTAATTGGCTACAAGGGAACATGTTCCCTTTTGCCAATTAGTAAGGCAGCTGACAGTGCCGGGGGGTGCGCTCTGAAGCGCACCTGTCCCTGCACAACAGCGCTGCAAGCAGGTCAGTATATCTACGTGGCTGTGGCTTGGAGGGTGCCACAGCTGACGTAGATATACTGTAGTGGAGGGGAAAGTGGTTAAATTGATATATTACTAATGTTAAAAATGTTACTATGAAGGAAAATGAACCGGGATAGAAAGGACCAGTGTGGTATAAATTATAAAACAACATATTTTTCTTATGAAATCTTTATGGTATGCGTGACTAGGGTTGTGACGGGGCGTGGTGAGGGGTCTGGCAGGGGCGTGGCTTAAGTGTCCCTCTTTCTCATCTCAAAAAGCTGGGAGGTATGCCTATAATGGTGAGAAAGCTGGCTACCTATAGTCTTGGGACAGCTCCATGGTTGCCCACTCACCATATAGAGGAAGGCAGCCAGGATCACAGCTTTCAGTGTGGCCTCCATGTCCATCGGGAAGCGGAAGATGACTTGGGAAGACTTCTCTACCTTCTCCTTAGTGATGGAAGCCACAGGGTGGGACCCGTCTATGCTGAGGATCTGAGAGGGGTGACAGAACATTCCATTATTCCATAGAACAGGGGATCTCAAAATACCATCTCTTTGTTTGTGGCACTAATAAATGACATCTAAACAAGAGGAAACTGAAGACTGCTGTTCTGCTGGATAGAATGCCATTCCAGTTTTGTCACACATGGAGCAAGCATGCAGGCAGCAGACTAAGGACACCTAATCTGCATACTGCTTCTGGGACAGTGATTCTGGAGGATCAGCATCAAAGTCAGACAAATAGCATTCTTTAACTAACATCCTTTGCCTTTTATATGTCCTGTCAACCAGGGCAATGGTGATGAGCAGGCAGGGAAAGAAATTGAGCCAATCCCAACCAGCAGCTGTAGATCATCGAAGGCCTATTCAGTGGACCATACTGCAACGGATCCTAATAGATGCAAACGGATCCAATGGTTTGCTTTAGGAAGCTGCTGGACCTTAAAGCGGTATTGTCACCATAAAAATCAAATTTCAACAGCAACTAGTCTGAGTGTATTAAGTGATAAAGATGCTATTCCTGCATTCAAAACTTTTTCTGCTATTATGGTGTGGAGTTATCACATACTTTAGGAGCACTGGCCCTAGTGCCAAACAGTGCCAAAAAGTTGAATGCTGGGAGTTCTTTTTATCTATAATATATTCCTCCTCTTCCATTTATTTCCCTGCCTAGCTGATCACTTGTGTTTACAAGCAAGGCTGAGGTGACTCAGTGATTGGATGTGTACATTAAAAAAAAGACTCTGGGAGGAGGGCAGCTAATGAATACACAATGAGCAAGAGAAAGGAGGGGGGAAAGCAAGAGTCAGGGAGGATATGATGTCAGCATTAGCTTGGCAAAATGGCCACTGCCTAGATTAGGATTTTCTGCTTTTCCTTTGTAAAATTCACAGGAATCATTAAGTGGATAGTGCACTACATCTGTCATGTAAGTAGAAGTAGTATTTATCTACTTATATATGTGTTTTTTATTTCTAGGTTAGCATGGGTGTCGCTTGTTCTTTAAAGGGAGTCTGAAGGGAAATTTAAAATAAAAAAACAGAAGCTTACCTAAGGAGAAGGAAGGCTCTTGGTCCTATAGAACCTTCCCGTTCTCATACTGGTCCCCACAATCCTTCGCATGCTCCCCTGTTAGCAGTCTACAACCCATTGGTCATAGACTGCTCTCTTCCACTTCGGCAGTATTTGGAAGCACTCAGGATTCAGAAGGATGGCCGCTCCGTACTGCGCACTCGCAGTAAAGAACCTCCCGTCTCTGGAAGCTCAAGTGCTTCTGAAGACTGCCGAAGTCTTCCGTAGCTGGAGATTTAAATTGAGAAGTCTGCGGGGGAACGAGGAGCCCGGGAGGAGAATGGGAAGGCTCTATAGGACCCAGAGCCTTCCCTCTCCTTAGGTAAGTGCCTGTTTTTTCTTTTAAATTTCCCTTCAGTGAGAGCGACCACCCAGCATCCTGAAGGACCTGAACCGAGCGGGGATGGTTTATTTCCTGTAAGCCTATGCGGTGGTTTGGGATCTGCATCCCAATCTTGTGGGCATAAACTTTTAGACTTACAATTTACCCTCTTTAATAACCATACTGCACCATTAGGCTCCTGGCTTGCCACCTAGGTGTTCCGAGAGAACGAGCCCACTACAGAAAACACCGAAACCCTTCCACACACTAGCAGATGGCCAGCTGATGTGGGAAAAACGATCAAACCCTCTCCGATCTGAAAGGCATTGATTTTTTTTCCATGCATAGCAAATAGCAGGGGAATCTATTGAAGATCTGTGCCATGCAGTGCGACACTACGGGCCGATCAACAATTTTGATTGATTTTTCATTAAAGTTTATTCAATTTACAATCCTCCTCCTCTGCCGGGCCTCTCCAGTGCTGTCTTCTCCACAAAACCACCAACAAGGGCTTGTCGATGGCTCATGCCTGCACAGGAGCATGGACCCAATCGGGCTACCGCTGAAGGCCGAGAGGGTCTGTGCTACTGCGAAGGCCCGAGAGCTCCAGGGGTCTCAGCACCGGTACAGCCTGGCAGGGGAGGAGGACTGGGGAAGAATCTGGAGGATACAGTTTACTTTGAAAGTGTCTTACAGCGAACCTGAACTCAGAACTTCCTTTCTCCTCTAAAAGATAAGCAACAGCATAATAACCTTTAACCCCTTCCCGACCGCCTAACGTGGATAGGCGCCTGGAAGGCAGCAGCCCCAGGACCGCCTAATGCCAAAAGGTGTCAGGAGCGGTGGGCGGAGATTAGTGGGAGTCACGCGTGCCGATACTTGCGCACATCCCCGCTTGAGTGTCGGTGGTCCACTCTGTCAACAGTCTGCCAGCAGGGATCACCGCTAGGAGACTGTTAGGCGGCAAAACCGCCGTCTATTTACATAGTACAGAGCTGCGATCTACGTCAGCACTGTACCGGGGACAGCCGTGTCACTTGGCTGTCCCCTGGGGAGGCTCAGGAGTGATCCCCTCTCATAGGCTAATGCCTATGAGAGAGGGTCACCGTGATTGGCTGTCAGGGGGATAACAAAAATATATATATTAACATGCCACAAGCGATCAGAGCCCACCAACAGAGAGCTCTGTTGGTCGGATTCACTTGTGTCCTTAGTGTTATGGCTCTGCAGTGAGCTATTAAAACTGCAGAGCACTAAATTGTAAAAAATAGCCTGGGCACTAGGGGGTGTAAGCTTGTGGTCTTCAGGTGGTTAAAGAGAACCTGAGGCGGGTTTTCTACATCTTAATAGGACACAAAGGCATGTTCTCTGCACAATCACATCCCTCTGTGTCCTTCTGGTGCCACTGCCAATCCCCCCCCCCCCCCGGCTCTGCTGTCCCCGCTGAAAAGTACCCCAGAAGGACTTCCGGGTTGTGGCTTAGCTTCCGATTGGAGGAAGCTAGCAGAGGCGGGGAGTGGCGGGGCAGGGCCGGTCCGCCCATGAGGCGGGGTGAAACAAATGCCTCAGGCAGAAATTCTGGGGGTGCGCCACCCGCCTGTCCATGGGTGTGGGGGGCCACTGACCTGGAGGGGGTAGCAGGCAGGAAGGGGGTGGCAAAGTGGTGGGGAGGGGGTCGGACCCTCCCCTCCCTCGCCTGGGTCCCCCGATCTGCGCTCCCCCTCCAGCTTTAAAAAGTTAAGTAGCAGCGTCTACTAGTAAGAGGCATCGGGCGGGGATGAGTCACGTCTTGCGCATTCCAGCGTGCGTTCCACTGTCGTCACTTCCTGCAATGCCGTCCACTTACAATACAGTGGGCGGCATTGCAGGAAGTGACAACAGTGGAACGCACGCTGGAATGCGCAAGAGGTGAGTCATCCCCGCCCGCTGCCTCTGACAAGTAGCGGCTGCTTAACTTTTAAAAGCTGGAGGGGGAGCGCAGATCGGGGGACCCAGGCGAGGGATTTTTTTCTAAGTTTGCCTCAGGCGGCAAAAAGTCTAGGGCCGGCCCTGGGCGGGGGGAGCCATGTAAGGGGGCAGGGGAGGCAATGCGGAGGAACATTGATTGACAAGCTGCAGGTAAACAGAAGGCTTGCGACAAGCATATTGTTGCTAGCCTGTCTGTATTTTTCAGGGCGGACAGCAGAGCCCGGGGGGACTGGTGGCGGCACCAGAAGGACACAGAGGGATGTGACTGTGCAGAGAACATGCCTCTGTGTCCTATTGAGATTTAGAAAATCTGCCTCGGGTTCTCTTTAAGGAAAAACAAGTCTTTGTTACAGCTCCTGCAATAAATCTGCAATGTATCTACTTCCTGCTTTCATGGAAGCAGACAAAGGGTTATCATCCTGTGTTTACCAATTAGCGCTCTGCCAAGCACTGCCGAGATTCCTGAGCTGACACAGCTGAGAGATCAAATTACACTTGTGATTAGAGAGGCTAAACTCTGTAAATACATAAAGGGCGGATTTCTCTATGTTTTCCTTCTGTCTTGTGCAAGAGTTCAGGTCACCTTTAAGAAGCATTGAGCCAGGTAATACGGTATGACTCACACACAACTGAAGGCTAAGCAGCAGCATGACAGCCAAGCAGCTGGTAATATGAGTGACTCACCTGAATGCTGCTGCTGTCGGCATCCGTGGTTACAGGCATCTTGGCGTAAAACACCGGCTCCCTGTTCCCCATCTGGATGGAGACGTTCAGGCTGGTGGAAGAGCTGGCGATTATAACGAACCCAATGGGGTGAGCGGATGGAGCGCTGACCCTCAGCTGTGGGGGGCATATACACAGTATTACCATACAAATTATCTGCTGTGTAACGGTGCATACACACATCCAATTTTGATTGGCTAATTTTACCACTTCTGTGGTAAAATACATTTCTCGATTTATCAGGAACAAGATACAGTGTTTCAGATCAGAGACTTTATGAATGGCTCATCAGAAAATATAATTTACCAGCTAAGATGCCCCTGCCTGTTTATTATATACAGTATAAGTAAAACATATATATCATTTAAAACAAGGATTCTAATCGAGAACATATTGCAGATGTTAAAAAACGTGAGTACATCAGTGAAGTTGCTGTACACTTTAAAGAGAACCCGAGGTGGGTTTGAAGAATATTATCTGCATACAGAGGCTGGATCTGCCTATACAGCCCAGACTCTGTTGCTATCCCAAACCCCCCTAAGGTCCCCCTGCACTCTGCAATCCCTCATAAATCACAGCCACGCTGCTGACAAACAGCCTGTCAGAACTGGCTGTGTTTATCTCTATAGTGTCAGTCTGCTGCTCTCCCCACCTCCTGCAGAACTCCTGTCCCCACCTGCATCCCTTCCCTCCCTGCTGATTGGAGGGAAGGGACGGGGGCAGGGACCGGAGCTCTGCAGGAGGCGGGGGAGCAGTTGAGACTGACACTACAGATGTAAACACAGCCTCACAGCACGGCTGTGATTTATGAGGGATTGCAGAGTGCAGGGGGACCTTAGTGGGGTTTGGGATAGCAACAGAGGCTGGGCTGTATAGGCAGATCCAGCCTCTGTATGCAGATAACATTCTTTAAACACACCTCGGGTTCTCTTTAAGGCCTTGGACTCACAAGAGGATACCTGCGCTTCAGAATTGCCAGCAATTCCGAAAGCGCTAGGAATAGTAATTAATGATGATTGTAATTTCATGTAAATTTTGGTAATTATGATCATAATAACTAATTCATATTGTCAAAAAATTATGCATTAAAAAACCCCAACATTTTGCATAATTCTGCCCAGTTTTCATGTTATTATGTAAAATTGCACATAATTACGAGTAGTTATGGTTAGGTAGCTGATCGGACCCCGGCAGAAGCATTGGGCATCCTGTTGCATTGCAAAAACCAATGAGAATTTTCTCTGTTTTTTTTTTATTTTTTGCAAAGCAATAGGTTGCCTCATGCTTCTGCTGAGCTTTGGTTTGCTTCAGACCAAACAGCGCCGGAGGAACTGAATCCACCAGACAGGTGAGTTAGCGTTGTGCATGTGGTGATACGCCCAGTGGAATTGGACACAGTCTGTTCCCATAAGCTTGAATTACGTCTGATTTACAGCACGTGCGGCGTGAACGCAGTTTGGCTGAGGGAAAATGAGGCCGGGATTCTGCGTTTGTGGTACAGTACGTGCACATTGTGTTGACATTCCAGTTCAAAGTTCACAGTATAAACGCATTCTTTTAATAACATAAGATGCCTTCACCGTCTAATTTTGCATTTTTTGTGGTCTGGAAATGAACAATTTTCTATTGCAGTGCGAACGAGGCCCTAAAGGTGGCCATTAACGATACGATCCCGCGGCTAACCAGTTGTTCCTAATTGCACAGTAATATGTCAGAAACATGTATATCAGAAGCATGCATTTAGCCCGAGAGGGCTGTACATGGCTCTATTGGTTTTCATTTCATTTGCAGCCTATGAGCGCTGTCAATTATTTAATGTCTTTTTGAAAAAAAAAATGTGTATACCATATATGACTAGCAGCACTAGGTAAAAATTATGTTTTTATTGTTAGACTAGCCGTAGGTCTTCCCCCGCGGACCCGTCATCGTCGTAGGGAAGTCTAGTAGGGAATAATTTGTGCACATATTATTTTGTGCTGAAGCCAACACCCTCCTTTGCTGTGCCTGTTTTGAATGCAAGTTCTGTAATAGTGTCCATATTCTGGAGCTCTGCACATCTATGCAGGTAGTTAATTCAGGTGCAGCTTCTGTCTGGAAGGGCTGCCAATGTGTCCTGCTGTACAAAATATATCAGAATTGAAACACTCGGTCATGCTCATTAATGGCCGGATTCCCACTAGCTAAATCGATTAGACTAATGGAATCAATCGATCGGCCGCGGGTTTGTATCGTTAATGGTCACCTTTAGTCAAGGACAGAAAAAGGTGCAGAAGTAAGGTGTGTAGAATACAGTTCCGCAATTGTGAACTAAATAGCTTAAGATTTGCTATATATGGGTTTTCTATGAGGATAGATATCAATATTGAGGTAATTTTTATATTTTAAAGCACTTCACGATTGCTCTAAATTTTTGATGGTAGACAGTTTTACAGCAATAACAGACTTACATAGGACTCCCCTCCTCCTCCTCCGCAGCAGCCACCACCAGAGTCCAAGCGCAAGGAGACCACATCCCTCCTATGAGGGTCTCGGAGGCGAAGGTTCAGTGATGGTCCGCAGCACTCTGACTTCCGACGTACAGAGAACAGAGTGTGCCCATTGCTGGTCTGAAAAACTGAACAGGTCAGATTAGTGAGTGTCACACAGCTCCGCCTGCTGGCCAGAGCAAAGATTGCACAAAAAAGCTCCACAGGTCTATTTTACTACATAAGTATAGTCACATAGTTGCCATTAAAAGGTGTCTAAATTTTTGAAAAAGGAAACTTGGGTCCCTGCGATTGGCAGAAGTATGTGTGCCACCATAGGCGTCTTATGAAATACCTTTATCGTGGGTAAATTTGGGCTCCCGCAGTGCCAGATAGGTAACCTGTGCTGGGGCCGCCCGCAATGCAAAATACAGCTATAAATAGCGAGTGTTTACCGCGGGTGCCCTATTTTTCTCGCATTTCCGGTATTTAAATTGGCACCTATGGCGGCTTCCAAAAATTAGCACTTTTTCTATGGATTGATGGGAGGGGAGGGGGGTTATTAAGGCTAGGCGTAAAAGGGGTGTAATTTAGGTTAGGCATGGTTGGGGGGTGGTTAAGGTTACACATGGGTGTGGGGGGAGTGATTAAGGTTAGGCATTGTTAGAGTTCATTGTGAAAATCATAGGTGTAATAATCACCCCTGCGACTTCTGCCATCACAGGGGGCCCAGGGGCTTTGGGGACCCCTCCTCCTCCCTCTCCCCAACCGCAAGTGCAGCCAACTAGCAAAAATACCTCCCTGTTTGCTCACAAAAACCTTCCCTGCCAGCTCCTCCCTCCATGCAGAGTAGCAGGAGGGTCTGCAGTTTTTTTGCTGCTTCCAGATGCTGCTTCAGAGCAGAACACTTTCTGCTGCCATTCGCCGGCTCCCGATCATGTGACCCGCATGGGGATCGGGGACCAACAGGGCCGGATTTACCATAAAGCACTGCAGACACGTGCCTACAGGCGTCTGATGATGGAAAGGCGGCTCACTCCCCTCCCTGAGCACCTCCCTCCTTCCATATGCAAAGTCCTGATGAGAGAGTAAATGAGAGGTTACTCACCCAGGTCTCAGTATTCCACTGACGAGATCTCCCTTCACTCAGGGGCTCCTCTAGCCACTTAATATTGAGGGCAATTCTGGCTCCCTAATACTAAGGGGCACCTGTAGCTTCCTATGATGGGCAAGGGAAGTAACGAAGGACAGCCAGCACACTTGCGGTGCAGTTTGGCGTAGGGTTTGTAAGTTCGTGGAGGGTGAAGTCTAGGGTGCCAGGACATCTGTGCCTATAGGCTCCTGTGATGTAAATCCGGGCTTGGGGACCAAGGTGGCCCCATGACAGGCAGACATTTTTGCAGGGGGGGCCCCAATAAGTCATTATTATTATGCCACTGGTGAGAATAGATTACCTTTAGAAAAATATCACTGATGTATCACTGATATTTTACTACCGTCATTAGCACTGCAAGAGTAGAATAAGGGTAAATTTACTATATTCTTCTATCGGTTATTTCTAAGCGTCTAAGTTTCCGGGTGCCCTTTTTTTCATACACACCTAAATGTCGCCGGCTTAGCAGTATTATTGGCTGATAACACAGAGGATGCACTCACCTTTATCCTTCAATACCACTACTTTCTCCTGAAATAAACAGAAATAGGTCAAATGACAATTTATTTCCTTTAGGATTCATTTGTTTTATTTTTTTACTGCATAATTATCTCGCTGTGTTATTGTTATTGATTTATACATATTCCATGGCATTAGCTATACAACAGAATATGAAGCATAAAGATGACCATACATCTGGCGACTTGGCAGCCGATTAACCATCTGAATTGATTATTATAATCAGAATCGGATGAAAATCGGTGCCGCCAAGTGCATGCCCGACGACTGGTTGCATTAATCAGTGTTATGATCGCTTCTGCAGCGTTTACTGCTGACTGCAGTGGTATTGCAAACCAAACAGTTCTAATGTCATTACATGCATTTGCTTGCATAGTTTGGTTTGCACTTAAACTAGTTGCTGATTCCATCTGCAGTCGCTCTGAAGTTAATGACAGTTTAATATGCTTTTGTGTAAACAAACATTGTCTGCTGCAGTGGAGGGGCGGTCCCTTTCCTGCAGGCTGCATATCATTGTCTGCCTTTTCCTGCTATCAGCCTGTGATTAATTACCATTCACTTGTGTGGGAATCTGCAGGTCTGCTCCCATTGGATGACCTCAGTATAAAGAACTGCTTCCTGCAATGTCTCATGGGCTATCATAGTTTCAGACTCTATCTGTTACTCTGCTCGTGCCCCACCTCGTTCCTGGTCCATGTGGACTGCGCTGACTCCTGCGAAGGGGTCAGCGAGTCCTCCTAGTTCTGCTCTTGTTCTAGAAGTTGCTACTTGCTTGTCTTGTGTCATATATTGGTTCATCGCCAATATATACGCATACTTGCGCATTTTGTTATTTTCCTTGTATTCGTGTTACGTTAATATATCAGTGTCGCTGATATATACGTACACGAACTGTTTATTTCCTGTGTTCAGTTAGTCAGTTTTCCAGCACGTTTTGGTAGTTTGCGCGTATCGTGAACACCCGTGCTGAGCTAGTTATCCTGTTCCTGGTCCTGTTTGTGGATTGCGTTCATCTCTGCGAAGAGATAACGAATCCTTCTGAATCCTGTTCCTGGTCCTGTTTGTGGATTGCGTTCATCTCTGCGAAGAGATAGCGAATCCTTCTGAGTCCTGTTCCCTGTATTACTTCAGTCTTAGTCAGAGTTCCTGCTTATGTCATATATCGGTTCATTGCCAATATATACATATGTTAGTCAGACGTTACGAATAGTTTCATTGATAGCTGTAATTGTAATACGCTAGGAAAACATACTTATTGTATATTTATCTGTGTTACGTTCATCTATCTCGATCCTGCTATTTCCTGTCTCTCCTGTCCTGTCTTTGTGAGGCACGCCATCGCCGCAACGCATTGGCTGCCTCATTCCAGTCTGTCTGGTTTTGGACGCTTGCTGTCGCTAAGTAATCGCTAGCTAGCAAGCGTTCATTCTGTCTACCTGTCCTGATCTCCTCAGTCCTGGTTTATGCGCTCAGCGCTACTTTGCGCTGAGACGTTATTACGAAAGTGTTTGTGGCTGTTCAGATCTGCACCGGCTCTGTGCACCACAATCTCCTATTGGAGTCAGTCCTCTCCTCCACTAAACTGGGGATATCCTGATCCCTTGTGCTGGTGTGTGTACCTCCTTCACGTCAGCTTATGTGTTGTATGCTGACTGTGGAGATTACACCTCCAAGCTTAACATTATGATAGCCCCATTACCAATCCCCATTGTGGGGGGGGTTCCCAGCAAAAATGACACTGTTTGTTATGGTTCCTGTTCCTTTAAGAAATTTGAGAAGCTCAATTCTGAAACAGAAAATGAGTTTTTTTCTGAATGTGCCAGGTTCCTGGCCAATCCTGAGCTCCAGGCTACTCCTGTTTCAACGTGGGCCCCCCAGCTAGTTTATGTTTTATTTAAGGGAAGATTGTTTCAGTGGGCCTACGATGTCTTGGATCATACCAATTTAAAAGAAAGACCACTGGAATTTCTAGTGTTTGTGATCCATAACTGGCTGCGCAAAACCGATTTGCCTAGCCCTTTTGATAAGCTCCTGGCAGCTTGTCAATCAGCTGCTCCTTCTACTGCCTACAAAAATAATCAGCAAGCAGATAATTGTTCTGATAACTTTTCTTCTGCTAAGGCAGCAGGGTCTAAAGCCAAACGTAAACGCTCCAAAAGAAAAGCGTTACAATCAGCGGAGTCGTTGCCCTTGGCGACTGCGCATCAGATCTGTAATGAGACTCCGCCAGTAGCAGATAATGAAATTCAGTCACCATTCAGGGGAGTCAAATGGACCTATGAAACTACTAATGAACTTTCATTGCTAGCCAGGGAAAATAAAAGTTCTTGTTTAAATGAATTATCTGAATATGATTATGAAGATATATTACAGAGTATTGAACAGATCAATTTATTCGTGCAGCAAGGGAAATTTGCATACACTACAGTTCAACACTTGCTACAGGTATTGGAAATCCTTAGGAATAAGAAATCGGCCAATTACCTGCTAAATAACCCAATGTATGTTTCTGCCACTAACACATTTGCAAACTATGATCAGCCGGAATGCTCAGCTGTTAAATATGCATGGGATCCTCCATTTGAGAAAGGAGAGATGGAAGCCCTGGTCTATGAATGGAAGAAAGATGCAAGTTCATTTTGTCAGTTTTACAGTGCAAAGAGTGAATTAGTATTGAATGCATGCATTAAGTCTGCCTATAACCTAATAAAAACCGGTGTGTGTGGGTATGACTTTGTGGCTCCATTGATCGATGTGTGGAGAATGATTCTGGACGATTTTTATGCGATTCAATCAGTTGATACCAGGGAAGACACACTGTCTAGTGGAGATTGTTCCACTTCCTCAGTTCCTGAGGACTCGCCTGCTTCAGCACCTTTGGCTGATTCAGCGAGTGATTCAGAGCTCCTTTTGTGTGAAATTGAAGTTCCTGTAATTCCACCCTGTACCATGGATAACTCAGTGTTACTTCCCAGTAAGACAGAAATTACTAATACTTCCTTAATCTTGCCATGCACAAATTTCTCAGCAGAGGACCCAGAGGTCCTGCTGACTTCTGAGTCTAGCTTAGCCAGTACTCATGAGTCTTTGTTCAGTGAAACAGACACCAGAAAAATCTTGCCTGTCTCTGCAAATACTTCTGCAGAAATTACCTGTGTTAATAAAGTTCAACTCCTGTCTGATCCAGCAGATGCCAATAGATGCACTACATCAGTTTCTGAGTCCCAGCAATCCTGTCCAGAAATCTCAGAACCCCAACATCTGAATTTTCCAATTTCACAATTGAATGGTGATTTAGATGCGCAAACATTGTGTTTTGATCTTCCTGTTTCTACACCTCACTCTAGTCTCATGAATAACTCACAGCGTCTGCTATGTGAGTCCGAAATCGCAGAATTATTACCGTGTTCAGAAAATGTTCCAGTGAACTTGCCCTGTACCATGAATTGTGCAGTAGATCTCTCCAATGAAACTCAGGTCACAGAATCATTATGCTGTCCAGCAGGTGCTTCCATGGTTTTGCCCTGCAATGTGGACTGTTCGGTGATCCTGTCCAGTGAAGCTGTGGTCACAGAGTCTTATGCTTCACCCAGTACTTGGGATACTTCAAACCCTCTAGCAGAACAGTCTGAGGCACTGCTTACCTCAGTTGGTGTTACAGTAATATTCACTTGTCTAGCAGCTGTTTTGGAATTACAGTCTGCTCTAATAAAACTTGATGAATTTCTGCCCAGCGAAGCAGAAGCCATTGAAATATTGTCCTCGTCAGCAAGTGTGTCAGATACCTTGCCCTGTACACAGTCTGATTTAACCAATGTTGTTGAGTCCCTCTCCAGTGTTGTAACAGCCGAGGAACTCCAGCCCTGTCCTCTGAATGTTTCAAAAGTCTTGCCCTGTAACATGGATAATTCTGACTCGCTGGAAAAAATAATAGAAATCTCAGAATTTCAGTCCGGGTTAATGAGTGTTTCTGAAACCCAGCCCTGTATCCTGGAAAATTCTGGTTCTCTGGCCGGTGTGGCAGAAATTCCTGAGTCCCCTTCCTGTCCAGTGAGTTACTCAGTTTTGCCTAGTTCAGTGGGGATTGCTGCACTACTGACTTGTTTTGCAGCCCTTCATGAGCTCCAATCCAGTGTATTTGATGAGTCTCTGTCTAGTCCAGAAGAAGTTATGGGAACCCTGTCTAGTTCGGTGCATACATCAGAAGATTTGTCCTGTCTTGTAAATGCCCCTGAACATGATTTGTTAATAACTTTGCTGGAATCAGAGACATCTAAGTCTAATCCTGCATTTTTTAGTGACAATCCAGTAACTGTGAAGTCTAGTCATGATGATTTTTTTTTGCCCAGTCCTGGTTTCGGTCCTACCTTGACTGACTTTGAGGTTTGCAGTTCCTTGACATGCCCAGAAGTCTCTCTTGTGCCAGTGTGCCCAGATGTGCTTCGTATGCCAGAATGCCCAAGTGTGTCTGTGTTGGCGTGCTCACACGCTTCCCTAGTGGAGACATGTTCTGATGTTGCCGGTTGGCCTGCATGCCCGGAGATGGTTCTGGTCCCTAAAAACCCTGATCTTGATGTTTGTCCTTGTGACCCTGACTCTAGAGTTGCCCTGGGTTCCATAGGGGTTCTTGATGGTTCTCCATGTGAGCCTAAGGGGCGTTCTGACCTGTGGGGATCTCTTTGGAGCTTCCAAGTGTTCTGGGAGATCTCTGAGGAAACTTGTCCTGGTACCTTGGACTGGTTCAACGGTGGGTTTTGTGTTGGTGGGGACAGTTCCGGTGGGCATTGCAAAGGCTTTGGCGTTTTTGGACAGTCCCGGGAAGGCGGTGGGTATCGCTCAGAGAGTTTCTGGGGGCTTTTCTCTGGAAGTCGTGGTTTTGATGGGTATCACACTGAGGCTTGTAGTGCTGACGGGCATGGTTCGGTAGGTTCTGGTTCCAATTGGTCTAGTTTTGGTGAGACTGATTTGGGAATTTGGTTTTGTCGGACGGATCCGACCTTCATGAATTTTCAGTCAGATCAGTTTGCTGGATTTCCCACTTCTGATTTTTTGGTTTGGGTGGTTCAGGAGAAATATGTCAGTTTTCATAGGCGTCCAGAGGCCGCGTTTAAGGGAGGGGGTACTGTTATGATCGCTTCTGCAGCGTTTACTGCTGACTGCAGTGGTATTGCAAACCAAACAGTTCTAATGTCATTACATGCATTTGCTTGCATAGTTTGGTTTGCACTTAAACTAGTTGCTGATTCCATCTGCAGTCGCTCTGAAGTTAATGACAGTTTAATATGCTTTTGTGTAAACAAACATTGTCTGCTGCAGTGGAGGGGCGGTCCCTTTCCTGCAGGCTGCATATCATTGTCTGCCTTTTCCTGCTATCAGCCTGTGATTAATTACCATTCACTTGTGTGGGAATCTGCAGGTCTGCTCCCATTGGATGACCTCAGTATAAAGAACTGCTTCCTGCAATGTCTCATGGGCTATCATAGTTTCAGACTCTATCTGTTACTCTGCTCGTGCCCCACCTCGTTCCTGGTCCATGTGGACTGCGCTGACTCCTGCGAAGGGGTCAGCGAGTCCTCCTAGTTCTGCTCTTGTTCTAGAAGTTGCTACTTGCTTGTCTTGTGTCATATATTGGTTCATCGCCAATATATACGCATACTTGCGCATTTTGTTATTTTCCTTGTATTCGTGTTACGTTAATATATCAGTGTCGCTGATATATACGTACACGAACTGTTTATTTCCTGTGTTCAGTTAGTCAGTTTTCCAGCACGTTTTGGTAGTTTGCGCGTATCGTGAACACCCGTGCTGAGCTAGTTATCCTGTTCCTGGTCCTGTTTGTGGATTGCGTTCATCTCTGCGAAGAGATAACGAATCCTTCTGAATCCTGTTCCTGGTCCTGTTTGTGGATTGCGTTCATCTCTGCGAAGAGATAGCGAATCCTTCTGAGTCCTGTTCCCTGTATTACTTCAGTCTTAGTCAGAGTTCCTGCTTATGTCATATATCGGTTCATTGCCAATATATACATATGTTAGTCAGACGTTACGAATAGTTTCATTGATAGCTGTAATTGTAATACGCTAGGAAAACATACTTATTGTATATTTATCTGTGTTACGTTCATCTATCTCGATCCTGCTATTTCCTGTCTCTCCTGTCCTGTCTTTGTGAGGCACGCCATCGCCGCAACGCATTGGCTGCCTCATTCCAGTCTGTCTGGTTTTGGACGCTTGCTGTCGCTAAGTAATCGCTAGCTAGCAAGCGTTCATTCTGTCTACCTGTCCTGATCTCCTCAGTCCTGGTTTATGCGCTCAGCGCTACTTTGCGCTGAGACGTTATTACGAAAGTGTTTGTGGCTGTTCAGATCTGCACCGGCTCTGTGCACCACAATCTCCTATTGGAGTCAGTCCTCTCCTCCACTAAACTGGGGATATCCTGATCCCTTGTGCTGGTGTGTGTACCTCCTTCACGTCAGCTTATGTGTTGTATGCTGACTGTGGAGATTACACCTCCAAGCTTAACATTCAGTCAGACACGCTGCAGGTTCGTGCCAATTTTTATCTGTTAAATATGAGTGTTATACTACATTAAATGATCTTTACTGAACGTAGTAGTTGCAGCAATGCTGGATCTCCAGAACAATATTTAGATGTGCAGAGACCCAGGCTGTACACATCTAGTCTAACTTTCTATGAAGTGGCTGGCTACCTAACTCTCAGAACAATTATAGAAAGGGTTTGTTATGTTGGATTCCGTGAGTTTGGACTGGTGAGGTGTGTCTGGCCTGGTAATAATTTGTGTGTACCTTTTATAGATTTATTTTGAGAAAGAATATAAGTTCTGTATATAACCTATCAGTTTGTTATTGGTGTTGTCAATACTAATGAATATAGGTGACGGTCTTCCCTTGTGTTAAAAAAGTGTCTTGTCTGGAACACCAAAATAGCCAGAAATGGCCCTGTCCAACAATATAGGTAGCCAGAGGTGGCCACCAATGTAGGTAGTCAGAGTAGTCCCCAGTGTTAGGTAGCCAAAGCTTCCCCTCCACTATGGATAGTGGTGAGCAGAGGGGTGGAGTGGATCTAGGATCCAGCCACATATGCAATCCATCCTCCTCCTACAGAACTACCTGCACCACGCAGTTACATGATGAAAGACACCGCTGCAGCCATGGAAACTGGAATGCCTAGGAGGAAGAGAGATTGCGTGCGTCACTAGTTCCCAGAGAGGTGAGTCGCTTCACCCCTCCAATCAGCTGGTCACTCTGCATGGGCCATTTCCTCCCTTCTCCACCACTTCACCCTGGGCGGCGACCCACATTGACCTCCCCCTATGAGGGGCCCTGGACCAAGGAAAGAAAAAACATCCCTTTTTGCAATGCAGCAGGAATTTGCATGTAATCAATAATACCAACCCCTGCAAGCCATTCCAGGCCTGGAGGCACTATGGGTTTGGAGTGTTGGCTATCAAAGAATTTGGTGCCATTCTCCCACTGAGGCTGTGTCTGGACAGGGGCTGGACTTTCTGTAAAAAATAAATAAATACAAATATTAAACAGATAGGAAAACGGAGGAAAAAAAGAAGCAAGAAATTTGACCTCTAGTGCCTAATGGACTATTTGCATTCGAAACAACCCAAACACCTATAGTTGGTAGAGGCTGGTGCAGGATTCCTAGGTAAATGTAAACCCACAATTCAAAGGAGGAATCCGCACAAAGACTTGCTGGAACTTCAAGAAAACTTTATTGTCCCATCACACATGTTAGCAATACATCTGACTTTATAACCGATGGACGTTTCAGGGCCTGTATGGTACCCTCTATCAAGGCATGGGGTAGACAAACATGTACACGTTTGTCTGCCCCATGCCTTGACAAAGAGTACCATACAGGCCTCGAAACGATTGTCGATTAAACAGTCTTATGTATTGTACATGTGTGTGATGGGACAATAACATTCACTTGATATTCCAGTAAGCCTGTGTGCTTAATGGACTATATGAGTGTCCCATAGGCACTAATGCAAATATGGGCAATTAGGCACCCAAAGCAGAAATTTGGGCATGCAATAATTATCGTTTTCAAAAATACAACATTATAGTTTTTGACATTTTTTATATTTTTTTTTTGTCATTTTTAGCTTTACTTGTAATTAGTGATGTCGCGAACCTCCGATTTTCGGTTCGCGAACTTCCGCGGAAGGTTTGGTTTGCGGAAAAGTTTGCGAACCGCAATAGACTTCAATGGGGAGGCGAACTTTGAAAAATAGAACAAATTATGCTGGCCACAAAAGTGATGGAAAACATGTTTCAAGGGGTCTAACACCTGGAGGGGGGCATGGCAGAGTGGGATACATGTCCAAAGTCGCGGGGTAAAATCTGGATTTGACGCAAAGCAGCGTTTTAAGGGCCAAAATCACATTCAATGATAAATTGCAGGCCTAAAGTGCTTTCGAACATTTTGCATGTGTATACATCAATCAGGGAGTGTAATTAGAGTACTGCTTCACACTGACACACCAAACTCACTGTGTAACGCACCACAAACAGCTGTTTGCGTAGTGACGGCCGTGCTGGACTGGTGCGCACCATGGCAAGAGTGTAGGCCGTGGCTGTTTTCAAGCCCATATGGTCGCCGGGCTGTGGTAGCTAAATGATAGAACAACAGTGACTGTCCAGCTGATCAAATTTGGTCTGACCACAATGAAGCAACGACCTTATTATCTTTTGTGTGCCACCCCCACCCGAGACACTCAAATAGCCGGCAGTCATTGCTTCATTGTGATACGCAAGCCCCTTCACCGCGGCAAGGTAATGATCACGAAGGGGGATGGGCACATGTACATGCCTTTTGTTTTTTTGTTGCAGCCGCCCGCAGTGCAGCCAGAAAAATTAGGCAGGCATGTACACGCACCAGAAAAATTAGTATAGCAGCCGCTGCTAGCAGCGGCCTTAAAAATTCAGGAATCCGCCTAGAGTCCTGGACCCTGATGGTGGTGGCGGAGAAGGTAGTCAAGCGGCCTGCAGGCAGAGATGCTGTGTGTGGGGACTGACTTAGTCTTTGGTCGTGCAGTAGCCCTCCGGGATCCATGCCTCATTCATTTTGATAAAGGTCAGGTATTGAACACTGTCGTGACTTAGGCAACTTCTCTTCTCAGTGACAATGCCTCCAGCTGCACTGAAGGTCCTTTCTGACAGGACGCTTGCGGCATGGCAAGAGAGAAGTTGTATGGCAAATTGGGACAGCTCTGGCCACAGGTCAAGCCTGCGCAACCAGTAGTCCAAGGGTACATCGTCGCTGCTCGCAGTGTCTACATCCACACTCAAGGCCAGGTAGTTGGCTACCTGCGGCCTGCCAATCCAGGCGTTGGTGGAGGGTGGATCCGGAAGGACTATGGCGAGGCGTTGGACTAAAGAATGTCCGCATGTCCGACATCACCCTGTGATCGCTGGAGCGTCCTGTCCTTGCCTGCGTGGACTTGGGAGGAGGAGGATTACTGCCAGTGGTACCTTGATTGCATTGTGCTGTCACATCACCCTTAAACGCATTGTAAAGCATCATTGACAGCTTGTTCTGCAAGTGCTGCATCCTTTCCACCTTCTGTTGAGTTGTTAACAAGTCCACCACTTTGTGCCTGTACCGAGGGTCTAGTAGCGTGGCCACCCAGTACAGGTCATTCGCCTTGAGTTTTTTGATACGGGGGTCCCTCAACAGGCTGGACAACATGAAAGAGGCCATCTGCACAAAGCTGGATGCAGACGTACTCTCCATCTCCTCTTGCTCTTCCTGAGTGACGGCACGCAACTCCTCTTCCTCCCCCCAGCCACGAACAATACCACGGGAACGTGGAGCAGCAGAAGCCCCCTGTGACGGCTGCTGCGGTTGTTCTTCTTCCGCCGCCTCTTCCTCCTCCACAGAAACACCTTCCTCATCATCATCATCATCCGAGTCTGACTCCTCTCCTTCCCCACACGACTCCTCTTCTTCCTCCTCCTACACCCTCTGTGCTGCCGCAGGTGTTGAGGAAACATCTGGTTCGGATGAAAATTGCTCCCACTACTCCTCCTGCTGTAACTGTTCTCGTTCATGCTCCTCCACAGCTGTATACACCACTCTACGCATGGCACGCTCCATGAAGTAAGCGTAGGGGATCAAGTCGCTGATGGTGCCCTCAGCGCGACTCACCAGTTTGGTCACCTCCTCAAAGGGCTGCATGATCCTGCATGCATTTCGCATCAGTGTCTAGTTGTTGGGCCACAACATCCCCATCTTCCCAGATTGTGTCCTTCTACTGTAATTATACAGGTACTGGGTGACGGCTTTCTCCTGGTCTAGCAGGCGAAAGAACAGGAGCAGGGTGGAATTCCAGCGAGTCAGGCTATCGCAAATCAGGCGTCTCACCGGCAAGTTGTTTCTACGCTGAATGTCCGCAAAGCGTGCCATGGCCGTGTAAGACCGCCTGAAATGCCCACACAACTTCCTGGCCTGCTTCAGGACGTCCTCTAAGCCTGGGTACTTGGACACAAATCTTTGCACAACCAGATTCAGCACATGTGCCATGCAGGGTACATGTGTCAGCTTTCCCAAATTCAACGCGGAAATGAGATTGCTGCCGTTGTCACAAACCACGCTGCCGATCTCCAGCTTGTGCAGGGTCAGCCATTGCTCCACCTGTTCGTTAAGAGCAGCCAGGAGAGCTGCTCCAGTGTGACTCTCCGCTTTGAGGCAAGACATGTCTAAGACGGCGTGACACCGTCGTACCTGGCATGCAGCATAGGCCCTGGGGTGCAGGGGCTGTGTAGCTGGAGAGGAGACAGTGGCACCAGCCAAGGAGGAGTAGGAAGATGACGACAGCGAAGAGGATGTAGCAGGCATAGAGGAGGTGGCAGGAGGCCTGCCTGCAAGCCATGGAGGTGTCACAAGTCGGTCCGCTGCGCAGCCACGTACTCCCTGCTTGCTGCCATCGGTCACCAGGTTGACCCAATGGGCTGTGTACATAATGTAGCGGCCCTGCCCATGCTTGGCAGACCAGGCATCCGTGGTCAGGTGGAGCCTTGACCCAACGCTCTTTGCAATAGATGACACCACTTGCCTCTCAACTGCACGGTACAGTTTGGGTATGGCCTTTTGTGAAAATAATTGCGGCCTGGTATCTTCCGCTGCGGTGTCCCAATGGCCACAAATTTATGTAAAGCCTCTGACTCCACCAGCTTGTATGGTAATTGCTGGCGAGCTAATAGTTCCGCCACGCCAGCTGTCAGACGCCGGGCAAGAGGGTGACTGGCAGACATTTGCTTATTACGCTCAAATACTTCCTTTACGGACAGCTGGCTACTGCTGTGGGCGGAGGAGAAGGAACCGCTCAAGGGCAGAGTCGGTGTGGAGGAGGGTGACTGTGAAGGTGCAAGGGAGAAAGTGGATGAAGACAATGCACCTGAAGGAGGAAAAGGAGAAGGAGGGTGGCTTTTCTTTTGGGTGCTGCTTTTCCTCAGGTGTTCTTGCCATAGCTGTTTGTGCCTTTTCTCCAGGTGCCTTCGTAAGGCACTTGCCCCTACGTGAGAGTTGGCCTTTCCACGACTCAATTTTTGCTGGCAGAGACAACAGATGGTTTTCCTCCGATCTGAGACACACATGTTAAAAAATTTCCAAACCGCTGAGCCCCCCTGGGGTGATGGCGCTATGGTGGCATCAGCAGCTGACGTTGAAGAGTATGTTGGCTGGGTGTCCATAGCTGGCGTTACATGGCGCCGGACACTGCCCCCAGCTATTTCGGAGGACGAGCTCCCTCTGCTTCTATCATGGACTCGTCTCCTCCTACTCCTCTCTGTCTCCCCCTCTGAACTATGCCCCTTGGTCATCTCCTCTATTGGGAACATACGTCACATCCATATAATCGGCATCATAATCCTCCTGCGCAGCTTCGCTTTCCTCAGACACCTCCACAACTGCACCAACATCAGGTGGTTCATCATCCCCCTCCTCACACGTTACGTCCATACTATCGCCACCTAACTCAGACGTATGAGGTGGTGTACCTGCGCCTTCTTCTTGTTGTTGCAGTAGTGGCTGTGAATCAGTGATTTCACCACCATCACCATGCACAGACCTGCCGGTGCCAGGTGGCCTTACTCTGGGTCTGCCTCTACCTCTTCCTCTACCTGGTTTGTGACCTGGGTTCACTCAACACAACAGGTAGTTAGATGCAGTGACCTGGGTTCACTCAACAGAAAGCTAGGTATATGCAGTGATGAGGTGGGTTAAGTAAACACAACAGGTACTGGGTATATGCAGTACTGGCTGGGTAGTACAATGTGCAGCTCCCTGTCACAAACACAGGTAGTCACTGAATGTGCTGGGCTGCTGGCAGTGGCACACACACTATGAATTAGCAAGGCTGTGCATGCAACAAAAGTGTCAGTTTGACACACAGAAAAAAATAAAAAGTACAGGATTAGCTCTAAAAAGGGGTGCTATAAAAGCAATAATAATCAGCCAGGAGCAAGCTAAGCAGTCAAGAACCTAACTAATTTGTCCCTAGGAGAACAATCTGCAGCAGCTCGCCCTAGTCTGTCTAATAGCAGGCAGACGAGTGAGTGTAATGGCCGCCCGAGGCTGCCTTATATAAGGGGGGTGGGGCTCCAGAGCTCAGTGTAGCCTGACTGGCTACAATGTGCCTGCTGACTGTGATGCAGAGGGTCAAAGTTGACCCTCATAGTGCATTATGGGGTGAATCGAACTTCCGCAAAAGTTCGCCTGGTGTAGGCGAACGCGAACCACCAAAGTTCGCCTGGAACCGTTCGCTACATCTCTACTTATAATAAGAACTCTGGAGGGTGAGCCAGAGTTTTAACATTAGTTCACTGTGATGGATACTTAATAACCCGGTCCTTACCTGAAGACATGCTGATCTGCAGACAGGACTCAGGCTACATCTGTAATGGAAATAGGGATAACAGTAAAAAATGTAATAAAATATTTAAATGTGAACTTATTATAAAATATGTGTTTTTTTTTGTTAACTGTATTTAACGCTTTCTGGTAAATAGGAGAGGTGGCCTTCAGTAACATTCTACAGCTGAATCCTCCACATTTTATAGACTCAGGTGTGTCCCCAGCCACATGGCCTGGCCAAGGAGGAGCTTTTGCAGTTGGTGATCCTGATCAGACTACTGCTGCAGATCGACATCGATATACAGTACTGGTGCGAATAAAATGTAAATATTCACTCCACAAGGTGCTAATGTTTGATGCATTTCATGTGTGTGGGGTGCTGTTTGCTGCATTGCATGTGTAGGGACCACATTTGTTGCATTTCATGTGTGGGT
The DNA here is from genome assembly GCF_040937935.1 of Hyperolius riggenbachi. NCBI lineage: Eukaryota > Metazoa > Chordata > Amphibia > Anura > Hyperoliidae > Hyperolius > Hyperolius riggenbachi. The sequence goes on from NC_090648.1 coordinate 29,722,044, forward strand.
TAACATTTTCTGCATTTTATGTCTGGGGTAATGACTGCTGCGTTTCATATGTGGGGTAATGTTTTCTGTATTTCATGTCTGGGAGGTATTGACTGCTACATTTCATTTCTGGGGTAAAATTTGCTGCATTTCATATGCTGAGGTGCCATTTGTTGCATTTCATATGTGGAGGTAATGTTTGCTGCATTCCTTATTTGGGAGACATTTGCTGCATTTCATATCTGGGGTAACGTTTTCTGCATTTCATATCTGGGAGGCGTGGTTTGCTGCATTTCATATCTGGGGTAATGTTTGCTGCATTTCATATTTTTGGAGGTAGCGTTTGCTGAATTACATATATGGGAAGTGTGACCTCACCCTTCAATTCCTGTTTCCTTTGACACAGCTAGCTATTCAGCACCTCAGTGAGACCTTGTTCACATTGCGTTCCTTCCACGTTGGGCGTTTTTTGAAGTAATTTTTCTTTCTGATTCCCGGCGATTACCTGCATGCTGGTTTTTTTTGTGAACCGCTTTTCTAAGCGGATTTGTCGCGCGATTGCATTTTTTCACTTCCTGACGTTAGTCAGGAAGTGAACTCCTTGATCCGGAAAATAATAAATACAATGTATTTATTCTTAAAAATTAAAACGCAATCTCTGCACAAAGCCATTTTGTGAGCATTTGCGTTTTTCCTATACCTTCAATTGAGGCAAAATCGCCTCAAAAATGGCCCATGCACCGCTTTTCTGAGCGGATCGGAAACGAACCACTCAGATTTGAACTGTCTCAAAGAGAATCATAGTGTAAGCGCTTTCAGGGCGATTTTGTTTTGAAAAATCACCAGCACTTAAAAAATTAGAAAACCGCCTTTCGTGTGAACGAGCTCTTACTGAGGAGCTGCAAAACTCTCAAGAGAGGAAAATCCTGAGTGTCTACAGATTGAGTGCTCACAACCTCGAAATAGAGTCTAGGAGACACAGACAGACGTACAAACCCAGGGAGGAGAGACTATGCCAATACTGTGACCAGAAGACCCTTGAGGATGAAAGCCACTTCCTGCTGCACTGCCCTAAATATACTGCAACCAGGGACACTTACTTTAAGAAATTGTTGGAACTTTTCCCAGACTTTCTTACATTGGAAGATGAGAGAAAAACATATATCTTACTGGGAGAAGAGGAATCCACAGTGACAATCGCTGCACACTTGTCACAGCATGCCACAGAGTGAGAGGAGCATAACGGAAATGTAAACCTAAAACATGTCCACAGACTGCTTAGCCATTGTCCCCCTACCCCACCCCCTCCCATGTCCCCTATTTCCCCTTGCTTTGGCAATACCTGTAATGAATCTTGGTCATGCCAATAAAGCTATCTTTGATTTGATTCTGAAGGCATTCAGCACTGCAGACAAAGGGCATCATTCACAAAGCTTTTTTACCTGTTTTCCTCTGTTTTCACTTTGTCTATGTTATTTTTTTAAGCTTCCAATGAGCAAAAATATAATATAATTAAGGTAAGAAAAGTAATATTGAAATGAGGTTAATCAGGAACAACTTACTTTGAGTGATTATTTTGCTTGTGAATGCGCTGAAAGGTTATTTTTATCAAATAGGTGACAAATAAGTTATTTATGAGAAGTTTTGTGAGTAGAGTGCAAAGTAACCTTTTATACTGGTTGGCGATTTTGATTGTATGTACAATCAATACAATCTACAATCTCGTTCAGAGATCGGGTAAGCTGCCACCACTTCTCAAGATCGTGAGAAGATGTGATTCTAATTCTAGCTAGTTCTGTAGGAAAAAGGTTATTTCAACAACCTAACTGGGCATAACAATATAATAATAAAACAATTATGGTAACACTATCTGAAAGGCAGGATTCTCTGCAGAGGATATTCAGAACAAACGCTAGAGTGAAACTATAATTGTTTACGTGGCTGGATAGTGTACTGGTTAAGGGCTCTGCCTTTGACATGGGAGACCAGGGTTTGAATCCTGGCTAGGTCAAGTACCTATTCAGTAGAGAGTTCAAGGCAAGACTCCCTAACACTGCAGGGTGGCCTCCTGAGCACGTCCCAGTGGCTGCAGCTCTTGAGAGCTTTGAGTCCGACAGGAGAAAAGTGCTATACAAATGTTCGGATTATTATTATTATTATTTTAAAACAAAATTATGCATCAAATATTACACAACAAGGTCAAAAATTATGTAACAGACGAGCTGAGATTTACGGAAAAAACTAAACGTAGCATAGATTGAGCAGTCTATGGAATGACATATGGTGTCCACATCCCTCTGACTTCTGGTGTCCTTTAACCACTTCAGGACCTAAGGCAGGCTTACACCCCCCTAGTGACCAGGCCATTTTTCATTACACAGGGCCAGGGCAGTTTCTAGGCTAAAATGCACCCAGGGCGAGGATGTAAAAATTGCGCCCCCACGCGGAGCCAGGTATAGGTGCCCGCAATATAGGTTAGCCAGGTTCAGTTGCACTCAGTATAGGTAGCCAGCTATAGGTCCCCCTGGTATAGGTAGCCTCGCATAGGTGCCCCAGTATAGGTTAGCCAGGTAGGTGCCTCCAGTATAGGTAGCAAGTATAGTTGCCCGCAGCATAGGTTACATAGGTAGGTGCCCCCAGTATAGGTTAGATGGGTAGGTGCCCCAGTATAGGTTAGATGAGTAGGTGACCCCAGTATAAGCTAGATAGGTAGAAGCCCCAGGTATAGGTTAGATAGGTAGGTGCCCCCAGTATAGGCTAGATAGGTAGGAGCCTCCAGTACAGGTTAGATAGGTAGGTGCCCCAGTATAGGCTAGATAGGTAGCTGCCCCCAGTGTAGGTTACATAGGTAGGTGCCCCAGTATAAGCTAGATAGGTAGGTGCCCCCAGTATAAGCTAGATAGGTAGGTGCCCCCAGTACAGGTTAGATAGGTAGGTGCCCCCAGTAAAGCTTAGATAGGTAGAAGCCCCCAGTACAGGTTAGATAGATAGGTGCCCCCAGTATAGGTTACATAGGTAGGTGCCCCCAGTATAAGCTAGATAGGTAGGTGCCCCCAGTATAAGCTAGATAGGTAGGTGCCCCCAGTACAGGTTAGATAGGTAGCTGCCCCTAGTATAGATTATATAGGTAGGTACTCCCAATATAGGTTAGATAGATAGGTAGGTGTCCCCCACCCCCACATAATGGAGGTCTTGGGTTGGCACTGACAGGACAACAAACCTACCTTAGTTGGTAAGCACCCCACCCCCAGTGGCACATGCAAGTCCTCCCAAACCCCCTCAGCCAGAGAGAACCCCCCAAGTAATTGTGTCACAGCCACCTTAGAATCCCCCAAATGGCCCATACAGGTCCTCCAGATTTATATTATTCAATTCACTGAGAAACCAGCATGACTGACATAATTTATGAAACTTAAATAGAAAATACATGCAGCTCACAATGAAACAAAAGTTTTGTGTGCAATGCTAGACAATACACTAAATTGCAGAGCATTACTTTAGGTAAGATTTCCATCCATTATTGTGTACAGCATTGTTTGTGTGAGACATGCATCCCTGCCTTGGCTGTCAGGGCTCTGCATAATGTCACACACAGTAAGCAGAGGAATTCTGTGCCATCTGCTCCTGGCTGCAGAGGTCATATACCTCCGGAGCAGACGACACAGTCTCACAGGATTACACTGGAGATTTATACCTGGCTGGCTGGCTTGAAAAGAAAAATAATGCGGACATCCTGGACAGAGCAGAACGCAGCTTTTTGTCCTGTTGCTGCTTCTGCCTGGTCTTCTTAACGGAGACAGAGGGGCGGGCTCGGTCGGCTGGCTGCCTTACTCTCATTGGCTGGAGAAAGGCACCAGCTCAAAAATGAGAGTTAGTGATTGGAGGGCGGGAGGGAAGGGAGAAAAAAAAGAAGCCTTATGCTTCTCACACAGTGCAGCCGCCGGGGACCTGGCTGCTTATATCTGCTGTACACACGTGTGCACAGAAAATAGCGTAAAAACTGAGCGGCTCCCTAGCAGTGTCCTCCATCCTGCGCCCACCTTCCTTCACCTGCTGGCCTGCGCTCAGTGCAGTCGCACTGCCCGCACGGTGGTAGAAACGGCCCTGCACAGGGCTGTGCAGCTTTGTTACGGTGCTGCACCGCCCTACAACTCAACACACAAATTATTTTCACCTCCTTTTAGTGTCCTTAATAGGACACTCTGTCGGACGGAAGTCTATGATCGCTGCTGCAATCTTTATATATCTATATATATAATAGAGTAAGTGCCTCAACCTTCGAGCAAGAAGAAGAAGTACTTTGCATGAGAAAATGAATGCGTGCTCAATCACCAAGTTTTAGGCTTCTTTTCCACGGACTGTTGAGCTGTGTGCTCAGCAAGCAGTTACCAGGCAGCAGTAAGCAGTTACCAGGCAGCAGCAAGCAGTTACCAGGCAGCAGCAAGCAGTTACCAGGCAGCAGCAAGCAGTTACCAGGCAGCAGCAAGCAGTTACCAGGCAGCAGCAAGCAGTTACCAGGCAGCAGTGAGCAGATACCAGGCAGCAACAAGCAGTTTCCAGGCAGTAGTGAGCAGTTGTAAGAGTTTGAGAGGCATGTTACTGCCTATCAACTGTCCGTGGAAAAGAGGCCTACCCTAGCAAGTCTAGCTTTGCAAATCTTTTTTCACGTTAATTTTCGCCTAAGGCCAGTCATTTTCGCATTACTTGCGTATGATTGCGGACATTTTCCACATAAGGGCATTAGCGCCCGCATTCAAAGAAGTTTCTTGCGCATTATTGCGGGCATTTTTCCGTATAAACGTCCGCATAGATTGAATTTCCATGCGGATTATTGTGGACATTTTTCCGCATAAGGGCATAAGCATCCGCATACAATGAATTTTCGATGCTGGTCGAAAACGCAAATATTTCTGAAGATTTTCGTGAAAATTCGCCAAAAAACGAAAACGGGATTTTTGAGGCGAAAATTCGCAAGCAACACTGCTACATGCTACATTAGCACTATCCAGGAGCGCCACGGGGAGGATTCCCAATGCCCCCCTTTAATACAACCGGGGGGACCACAGGGTCCCAGGCTCTCTCACTGCCTGGGAACCACAGCGACACCCCGGAGGGGGAGGCGCAGGCGACCCCCCCCCCCAAGCGTGGCCAGCGTCGGGGAGAGCCGTCCACACCCACCTCCCAATATTAAAAACAGGCATTTACCTTAACGTCCATTGCGTTCTGCTACATGCGCATTAACTTGGGGGCACCACATGAGAAAGGAGTGAAGCATGGGTCACCCCGAGCTTTAGAGCTCAGGGCTGGCTCACATACAGCACTCCAGAGGGGGGGGGGGGGGACAGGTGCAGACAACTCACTCCAGGGCTCACACCACCGGAGCAAGCCATCCACCACCTGCCTCCAAAGGATACAAACTGCAAAAAATACTTTCCATGAGAAAATTAATGCGCATGTAGCAGAACGCAATGGACGTTAAGGTAAGTGCCTGTTTTTAATATTGGGAGGTGGGTGCAGACGGCTCTCCCTGGCGCTGGCCACGCTTGGGGGGGGGGGGGGGTCGCCTGCGGCACCTAGCCTCCCCCTCCGGGGTGCCGCTGTGGTTCCCGCAGTCCCTCCGGTTGTATAAAAAGGGGGCATTGGGAATCCTCCCTGTGGCGCTCCTGGATAGTGCTAATGTAGCATGTAGCAGTGTTGCTTGCGAATTTTCGCCTAAGTCATTTTCGCATCGAAAATCCTGTTTTCGTTTTTTGGCGAATTTTCACGAAAATCTTCAGAAATATTTGTGTTTTCGACCAGCATCGAAAATTCATTGTATGCGGATGCTTATGCCCTTATGCGGAAAAATGTCCACAATAATCCGCATGGAAATATAGACTATGAATGTATTTTGTAGGTACTGATCTTTTGCAGGAACGGATCTTTTGCAGATAATGATCTTTTGAATGTGTACAGCAACTTTGTGTGCAGCATCTTGCAAAGATTTCTATCTAATGGGGAGTGCAGCTCAATAGAATAGACTGCGTAGGTGTGGCTCTGATACTACATGGAAGGGGGTAAAATTGGTCTGTGATCTTTCATTTTTCCAAAGACTTTTATCTGATGTGTGTACCCACCTTTATTCTTCTTGCTTCAAGGTTGAGGCACGTACTCTATTAGATAGATAGAAGATGCGGCGTATGCTAAGACGCGGGACGGCTAGTATATATATATATATATATATATATATATATATATATATATATATATATATATAAACAAGAGGGAGGATTTTCCCTCCCTCCCGCCCCCTCCCTCCCCCCTCCCCTCTGTGCATCAGCCTATGAGAGGGACACAAATTAGAGCCGCTATGAGGGACAGCCGAGTGTCCCTCGTACAGCGCTGCAGGAGATAGCAACGCTGTACAATTGTAAACACAGGGGATTTCTTTCGCCTGTCGGCTCAGCCGTGGTCGCGTGAATCGACCTCCATGATCCGGCAGGGAATGATCGCGCATGCACGTTCCCTGCTAAACTGCAGCTCCATCAGGACTTGACGCCAATCGGCGTTAGGCGGTCCTGGGGCTGCCGCCGCGGTCACGCTCGTTGGCGTGATGTGGTCGTTAAGTACAGTGATTAAAGACCACTACTATAAAACATTAAATAATAAAACAGGATTATCACCATTCAATGCACATAGAGGCATTGCTCACATCTAAAACACCAGCATTTCTAGATTTTTTGTGCAATATTTTTTTGCTTACTTACGCGCTGCGATTTTTATAAAGAGCTTTTCTAAGCAATTTTGCAGAGCGATTCTTTTTTTTTTTCCACTTCCTGACATCAGTCAGTGAACTCTTTCAGCTGGAAATGAATAAATACAATGTATTTATACATGAAATCGCTACAAAGCGTTTTTTCAAGCTCTTTGCATTATCCCTATATCTTACATTGAGGCAAATCGATTTAAAAATGACCCAGGCACTGCTTTTCTGAGCGTATCGGAAACGAACCGCTCAGATGTGAACTCTCTCATAGGGAATCATTCCACAAGCGCTTTTAGGGCGATTTTGAAAATCGCTGGTGTTTAAAAAAAAAAAATGCCCTAGGGCCTGTACACACTGAAAAACGCAAGCAAAATCGCAAGCGCATGTAGTTTTTAAAATCGCAAGTGCATGTAGTTTTAAAAATGCATCATATGCATTTTTAAAAACGCATGCGCTTTTGCCTGCGTTTTTGATGCGTTTGCGTTTTTCTTGTAATTGCTGATTGGCTAAAGAATCCTTTGTTTTTTTTTTCTAGTTTACACTTCAACAGGAATCAGGAAATTGCAGAGACTTCTTTGATACTGACTTCTGAAAAGCGCAGGCAAAAACGCAAGCGCATGCGCTTTGAATGAGTTTTTTCAATCGCTGTGCTTAAAAAAGCACAGCAGGCACTGCGATTGCGTTTTTCTAAAAACGCATCACACCAGTGTGTACAAGTCATCATGATTTTCATTCTTTTTCAAAAGACTTTGCGATTTTAAAAATGCAGCGCAAGCGCAGCAGTGTGTACAGGCCCCTTAGAGGTGAACAAGCCCATAGAGGGTGTTCATTATCAGGATAGCACCAATGCAAAGCTAATAAGATGGATGAAGAAGGGCACTTAGTGGGGCCCTCTTTAGTGCGGTCCCAACCTCTGCATCCCCTATTACTAGGCCACTGGTCGCCGTCACTTACAGTAATAAAGTAATAAGTGATAAAAACTATCCAGGTTTTCGCAGGAAAGGGAGGCTGATACTGTGTGAAATATGAAGTGTCCAGACATCAATCATACTTGAAACAATGTTCTGAAGCTAGGTTATGGATTTAATCTATCTAAAAGGAAAACAAAACTTAATAAGAAAACAGTTTTGCTCAGAGTTCCGCTTTAAAGAAAACCTGTACTAAAAAAAAACATCCCTGGGGGTACTTACCTTGGGAGGGGGAAGCCACAGGGTCCCAATGAGGCACCGCCCATCCCAATAGCTGCAGGCAATCCAGCGCTGGCTCCCCCGAAGCGTCCCACAATCCTCCCCCGACAAGCGCTGATTTATTTACCTTGCCGGGATCCAGCTCAGGCGTAAGGCGGAAATAACCGTACCCGATCGTATCATCCTATGGTGCAGTATGAAGCCGCAATGTACACATATGAGGTAAGTCGCATGGCTGGGGTCGGGTCCTGATCCTGGGTAACAGTGCAGGATCGAAGCTGCATAGATACATTGCTAGGGACATGATCTGTTACTATACGGGGTAGGTGAGGGTGATGTAGCAGCACATGAGGAACATCACATTGGGGGGGGGGGGCAGAGTAAGATGGGTGGATTAATGCCCTCAGCATATCGAGGCCCTGCCGTACACACACTATAAACTCTCGGCAGAGGGGTAGGTATTGGCGAAGCAGAAGAGATAGGCACCTGCACACCTGGGCGCACCATGTGCCTCCATAGGCCATAATGTGTATTATGGCCATAGCAGCACTCAGAAGCTAATTTGTGTGCCGGTAAAAAAAGACGGGCTCAAATTACTTAAAGGACCACTATCGTCAATAAAGTAAGCAGTTAAAGGGACACTTAAGTCAAACAAAAAAAATGAGTTTTACTCACCTGGGGCTTCCAATAGCCCCCTGCAGCTGTCTGGTACCCTCGCCGTCTCCCTCCGATCCTCCTGGCCCCGCCGGCAGCCACTTCCTGTTTCGGTGACAGGAGCTGACAGGCTGGGGACGCGAGTGATTCTTCGCGTTCCCAGACACATTAGCACCCTCTATGCTGCTATATGGTATATGATATATGCTATAGCAGCATAGATGGCGCTATTGTGGCCAGGAACGCGAAGAATCACTCGCGTCCCCAGCCTGTCAGCTCCTGTCACCAAAACAGGAAGTGGCTGCCGTGGCTGCCGGCGGGGCCAGGAGGATCGGAGGGAGACGGCGAGGGTACCGGACAGCTGCAGGGGGCTATTGGAAGCCCTAGGTGAGTAAAACTCATTTTTTTTTTGTTTGACTTAAGTGTCCCTTTAAAGTCTGACAGAACCGACAGGTTTTGGGCCAATCCATCTCCTCATGGGGGACTCTCAGAGTTTTATTTGATTTCAAGAGCATTTCCTGAACAGCAGTTGCAAAGTATATATCTGACAAAATAGTGTGCAAGTGAGTAGGGAGGCTGGCTGCTATCTTACTATTTTGGCAGTTAAGCTGCTGTTCAGGAAATGCTGTTGAAAACAAAGAAAACCCTGAGAATCCCACATGAGGAGATGGACTGGCCCAAAACCTGTCAGTTCTGTCTGATGTTAACTGCCTACTTTTTGTGGTCCTTTAAAAACACTGTAATTTGTCCTCCAGCAATAGCTGGCAGCCGAATTACGTCTTTCCCCCTCTATTCATGGTGGCCTGGAGGGGGAATAGTGATTAGCACCACCGGGACTTTTGCAGCAGCAGGGTGAGTCGTTTATCGTCTTCATCCTGCGCCCAAATTTGTGGCGCCGTTTTTACATGACATGTATGCGTTATTGGCCGCCTTGGCCAAATTGAAGCATGTGTATGTAGATTGTCAGAGCACTGCCATCAATCAAAGCTGGAGAGACATACCTGTATGACGTGCTGGCCTGTAGAGTGTCAGCTCCTGGGTCTCAGCGGTCAGTCTGCACACACACAGGAGGAGAGATGGAAAATGACTGTGATCTCCTCTCCTCTGCGTTTTCTCTCTTCTCCTCTGACCACTCCCCATATCAGTAACCCTTTCATCTCCTCCCCTCCTCTGCAGCAAGAGGTGACGTCATCCTGACAAGAGGACCTGTATGATGCCAGCATCGGGTATGGGGGACAATCCAGCACAGGCAGATGCCAGACAGAGGTGTGGCATTTAAAGAGGAAGTGCGACTGCAGCAGAATGACCTGTTTCCTAAACAGCTCTGAGGCTGTGTCCCTCTATATTTGTTGTCATAACATTATTCTCACCCTATGGGCCTGATTACATCGCAGCTTCAAGAATGGACCAGATCATACCTACAGAAGAAAGAAGGTTACAGGACACAAGGCAGAGGGATAATATACAGTATAGGTGTGTGTGTGTATATATATATATATATATATATATATACACATACAGTAATTTGGTCTGAGAGTGCTTTGCAATACAGACAACATCTTGATGTACAAGCAAAAAACGTATAGGCTAGGTTCACATATAACAACGTTTTTCCTGGCGTTTTACGCAGGTGTGTTTGTGATAGGATGCGTTTTTCATGCGTATTGCGTGCGTTGTACGCTTTCGCGTTTTCTATGCATTTTATTTAAAGGGGCACTATGGTGAAAAATTGTAACATTTAAAATATGTGCAAACATACACAAATAAGAAGTATGTTTTTTCCAGAGTAAAATGAGCCATAAATCACTTTGTGTGCTGTCACTTACAGTAGGTAGTAGAAATCTGACAGAAGTGACAGGTTTTGGACTAGTCCATTTCTTCATGGGGGGGGGATTCTCAGGGATTTATTTATTTTCAAAAGCACTTAGTGAATGGCAGTTGCTCTGTCCAACTGCCAAAACCTGTGTAGAAAGCAGGGTAGCTATCCAGCATCAGGGGCGTAGCAATAGGGGGTGTAGAGGTAGCGACCGCATCGGGGGGCCCTCCCTCAACCACAGTATTAGCTCTCTATTGGTCCTGTGCTCATAATAATCATTTTATAGAGACTTTGAATAGTGGTAATCAGTAACACGCTGTTCCCCATCCCCTTCTTGCACCTCTGACACTGTAGTTGCCATTGGCAGGTTTTGGTGCGCCGCATCAATTGTTATGTATAGAGTGCTTGGGGGGGCCACAATTTAAAACTTGCATCCGGGCCCACAGCTCCTTAGCTACGCCACTGTCCAGCATCATAGTTTAAATGCCTTTTAGGGAATATCTTTATAAAGAATTAAAGCCTTGCTGAGAATCCCCTATGAAGAAATGGACTAGTCCAAAACCTGTCACTTCTGTCAGATTTCTACTACCTACTGTAAGTGACAGCCACATAGGAGAAAAAGTAATTGATGGCTTATTTTACTCTGGAAGAAACGTACTTCTTATTTGTATGTATTTGTACATATTTTAAATTTTAAAAATTCAAAATATGGCCCTTGTCCCTGAGTGCTGATGCCACAGAATTGCCATAGCTGAAGTCCGAGCTGGCCCTACCTCCTGCCCTCCCCTGAGTGCTCTCAGGCCACACCCACCACACATACCACGCCCTTTGATTTCCTCAGCAGCTACCTATAGCCTGGTTGCCTTGGAGCACGCACATGCCCATTGAGGGGAACCATCAGAAGACTAGAAGAACTTAGATGCCCATGGAAGGAATGCGAGTGGCAGCAGAAAGGAATAACATTAAAGGACAACTGAAGTGAAAGGTATGTGGAGGCTGCCATATTTATTTTCTTATAAGCAATACCAGTTGCCTGGCTGTTTTGTCACTAATTATGTATATTAGTGTACACCATTGTCTGTACTATTATGTACCCCATGTTAGTTTCTTACTTTGTACAGCGCCACGGAATATGTTGGAGCTTTATAAATCACTAATAATAATCAGGTGTTCCTGACATCATTGTCAGACCTGACTAGATTAGCTGCATGCTTGTTTCTGGTGTGATTCAGACACTACCTTGGCCAAATAGATCTATAGGGCTGCCAGGCAACTGGAATTGTTTAACAGGAAATAAATATGGCAGCCTCCATATTCTCCTCACTTCAGTTGTCCTTTAAGACTCCTCACATGCAACTTCACTGTCTTTCCATATCATATATCCTTCTGTGCTTGGCCTACAAATACCGATTTGTACATGACCTGCCCGACCTACATTTCTGATCTCCTTCTCAGGCACATACCAGCCCACCCCCTCTGATCCTCCAACAACCTGTGCACGTCAGCCCACACGCAACTGCAGGACTTAACTAGGGCTGCTTCCACTCTCTGGAAATCACTCCCACCAGTCATCAGACTCGTCCCCTCCAATTATTCCTTCAAACAAGCCCTCAAAACTCACCTCTTCATGCTTAGCTTGCCCCCCCCCCCCATTCTGTACCATAATATGTTCTGCTCTACAGATGCACCAAATGGGACTCTACTCCCATCCTTTAGATTGTAAGCCTCTGTGGCAGAGCCCTCCCCCCAGTGTTTCCAGCTTGATCAAGCACCCTCATTGTCGGGTATCTCTCTCACGGGCTAGAATGGACTTGATCTGTTGTAACCTAAGATTTACCCCCGCCGTATGATCTTGTATCTTGTTCCTACCTTGTGTATTAACCCCATTTATCTACTGTATTGTGCATTGCTGTGCAATAGATTGACGCTTTATAATAACACAATAAAAGATAATAATAAATAATAGGTGATTATTCCTGTTGTCTTGCCATCAACAAGGCATCAGGGCTGTGGAGTCGGAGTCAGAGTCAAAGCAAATTTTGGGTACCTGGAGTCGGAGTTTTCATAAGCTGAGTCATCGGATGAGGTTTGTACCCACTTCATAGTCCTGTAAGGGCTGCGGAGTCAGAGTTAAGGAGTTGGAGCAATTTTGGGTATCTGTCGGAGTCGGTGGTTGCTGATTCTGTCAGATGTTTAGTGTAAGTGACAGCAACATAGGAGAAAAGTAATGTACAGCTCATTTTACTCTGGAGGAAACGTACTTCTTATTTGTGTGTGCTTACATGTATTTTACATTTTATGATTTTCACAATACTGGTGGTTAGGTCCATTTCCAGGCTGCATTTCTTTGCATAAATTACCATAAAATTTGTATAAACAAAGTTATTAGTATCTCATTAACCATTACTATCTCAAACAAAGACAAATGCAGCAATAAATGAAAGCAATTTCGTCTGTGTAGAAAACTGTTAGGATCTCTTAAAGGGAGCCTGAAGTGAGTGGAATATGGAGGCTGCCATGTTTATCCTCTAATAGGCAATGCCAGCTGTCCAACTTCTGTGCTGATGCTCCGCCTCTAATAGTATAATCTGATCCGAACATTTACTGTATTTTTTGGACTATAAGGCTCACTTTTTCTCCACCAAAAGTAGGGGAAGAAAGTCACTGCATCCTATAATCCAAATGCAGAGAGTTCCTGACTTGTGAACGCTTGCCACGAACCTCCAACCCGCCGCAATGTCAGGGACTCCCTGTTCTGTGCCCATGCAGAGGAGGACAGGGGGACAAACTGAGGACACAGGGGAAGCAAAGGGGCATAGAGGGGGACACAAGAGGTACAAGGGGGACACAAAAGAGGAATAGAGGAGTACACAAGTAGGAGAGAGGAGGACACCGTGAGACAAGAGGTACAAGAGGGCACGAAGTACAAAGAGGGCATAATCCACAAGATGCCCCTTCACTATGGATGCACCCGGTTTAGTACATTTTTTTTCCCCTGGTTTTTGTACTCTAAACCTATTTGCGCCTTATTGGTCAGGAGCGTCTTATAGTCCGAAAAATACGGTATATCGCGCTTTTCTCCTGTCAGACTGAAAGTGCTCAAGAGCTGCAGCCACTGGGACATGCTCAAGAGGCCACCTTGCAATGTTAGGGAGTCTTGCCTTGAACTCCTTACTGAATAGGTACTGACCATAGCCAGGATTTAAACCCTGAGCTCCCATCTCAAAGGCAGAGCCCTTAACCAGTACACTACCCAGCCACATAGGAGTGAGCATGCAGATTACATGAAACTAGCTAGTTCAGAGGCACTCAATAAATTGTATGTGTAAAAGTACATTTATAATAGGACAGGTATGCTGTCTTACATCTCCTGAAGAATGGAAGAAACCAGGTTAAGTGGAAAGTAATTTTATTAATAGCACTAAAAGGACAACGCGTTTTGCAGGTCTCTGTCCGCTTCATCAGGTCTGCACAAAAACAGTGCTCTAGGCACATAGAAGTGCTCACATTTGCTGGCCACAGACTCACAGGCACTGTTTTGGAACAGACCCGAGGAAGCAGGCAAAAACCCGAAAAACATTTTTTGTGTGTGTGCCATTAATAAAAATACTTTCCAGTTTATCTGGTTTCTTCTGTTCTACAGGAGAGGTAAGGCAGCATACTTCTCCTAGTTTAAATGTACTTTAAGGGCTTGTTCACACCAAGGGCTTGATTCACAAAGCGGTGATAACTCAGTTATCACGCCTAAAAGACTTTAGGCGTGATAACCTTTGCACCACTGAGTTATCACCGATTTTTGCTCTAACTCGCGCGAAGTTTCCGCGCGTACGTGCGTACGTGCGCGCGCAAAGTCCCATAGGGCTTAATGGGAGCTTCGCGCGAAGCGGGGACGCTGCGCGGTGCGCGGTTGCTGCGCGCAAAACTTTGCGCGCGGAAAATTCGCGCGAGTTGCTTCTTATCATGCCTAAAGTGAGTTTAGGCGTGATAAGGGGCTTTTCACTGGCGTGCAAACACTTTGCACCGCTTTGTGAATCAAGCCCCTAGGGTGTTTTCGTGTTTTTTTAAGAGCAGGCGATTTCAGAAATCGCCTTAAAAGCCCTTGTGCAATGATTCCCTATGAGAATGTTGACATCTGAAGGATTCAATTCAGATCCACTCACCAAAGCGCTGCCTGTATCATTTACTGGGCGATTTGCCTATAATGGCCGGTATAGGGAAATCGCAAAACGCTTGAAAAAGCACTTTGCATAGTGATTTCCCAAGTGCTTTAATGAATAAATACATTGTATTTATTCATTTCCGGGTACAAGATTTCACTTCCTGACTGACGTCAGGAAGTGAAAAAAAAAATAAAAAAAAAATTGCTCAGCACTTGAAAAAGCGCCGGCAATTTATGATGTGAACAAGGCCTTACTTACAATAGTACACAGAGAACCCATACATACTTGCACCATAAGGCCTGGTTCACATTGGCAGTTAAAACAGTCCTAGTGTTCCCCAACCCTGTCCTCAAGGCCCACCTACAGTGCATGTTTTGTGGAAATCCACAGAGGTAGATCATCAGCTCTGCTGAGATACTAATTACCTCACCTGTGCATGTTTGTGGTTTTCTGCAAAACATGTAGTGTTGGTGGGTCTTGAGGACAGGGTTGGGGAAGTCCTCTGGTTTTAGAGGACTGTACCTGAACGAATCCTTACAGATGCAAACGGATCCAATGTTAACCAATGGATCCCATCACATTGCTACATTCGAAACGGATCCGCTTGGTTAGTTCTGCACAACGGACTGCAGGTTTGAGGAGGGAGAGTACCTGTCAATGCTGCCAATAATAAAACAGATTGGACACACAGAGTGTATCCCGAGGTATAACAATTCTAAAACAATATTTGAACTTTCATCTCTGGAAAAAAAACCTGTATAGTAACCCCCCAACACGCATACACACATCCCTATACCACACACACACACCCAATACACACATACACCATCCACACCCTAATATATATATATATACACACACACACATGCACTCTAATATATAAACACACACACATTAAATTTTTTAATTATTTCTTTTTATACCAAAATATTTTTACAAAAAGCAAATTTGTATATAGAGAGTTACGTATATGTAAATATGTAGAAAAATATTCCATCTAAAAGCTGTTAAAATGGTGGAAAAACAATTGAAGAGACAAAGTAGGAAAGGGGAGTGAGTGTGGGCAGAAGGAGAGAAAAAGAAGGGGGGGGGGGGGGGGGGGCAAGAGGAGAAGGAGGGAAAAAGCAGAGAGGAAGAAGAGTAGGAAGCAGAGAGGGGGGATGCGAAGGAAGCAGAGAGGAAGAGGGAGGAAGCAAAGAGGGAGGAAAAGAGGAGCAGAGAGGGAGGAAAGGAGGAAGCAGAGAGGGAGCGAAAGGAGGAAGCAGAGAGGGAGGAGGGGAGGAGGCAGAGAGGGAGGAAAGGAGGAAGCAGAGAGGGAAGAGGGGAGGAGGCAGAGAGGGAGGTTAGAGGGGGAGGGAGGAAGCAAAGAGGGAGGAAAGGAGGAAGCAGAGAGGGAGGAGGGGAGGAAGCAGAGAGGGAGGAAAGGAGGAAGCAGAGAGGGAGGTTAGAGGGGGAGGGAGGAAGCAGAAAGAAAGAGGGAGGGAACAGAGAGGGAGGAGAGGGGGGGAGCAGAGAGGGGGAATAGGAGGGAGCAGAGAGGGAGGAGAGGGGGGGAGCAGAGAGGGGGAATAGGAGGGAGCAGAGAGGGAGGAGAGAAGGAAGCAAAGAGGGGGAGGGAGGAGAGGAGGAAGCAGGGAGGGGAAGGACGCTGTACAAAGTAAGAAGCAAACACGGGGCACGTAATAATACAGACAATGGTATACACCAATATACAAAATACAGAATTGGTACGAAATTGCTAATTACAGTAACAAAAATAATGATGAATAAAATGTTTAACAAATTCCAAGACATTATGAATTAAAATCACTGAAGAGAACGGAACTTCAGAAAATGAGAGAAAGAGATATACAGACCAAAACTTAAGGATCAGTGTGGTAAAATTAGTGTCCTGCTCCACAACCACCGTCTCCTCCACAACCACCATGTCCTCCTCCACCATCTCCTCCACCACCACCATGTCCTCCACCACCATGTCCTCCTCCACCATCTCCTCCTCCCCAACCTCCATCTCCTCCTTCCCAACCACCATCTCCTCCTCCACCAAAATCTCCGCCTCCTCCCCAGTGAACTCCTGACAAGGCCCAGCCATCATCGCTGGAACGGTTGCTGGTCGATACTTGCTGCATCCAGTAAGTCTATAAAAGTAAAGAAATACACAACTAGGGTCAGCTGAATGTTGGCTTACTCATGCTTTGTTTTCAAACAATAAAGTGGATTGTGGAGCCACACGCTTTGGCTAAACCCTTGATCAGGTGGGGTGTGCAGAGAGCCCCTCCCAGATAGGATCTTCACAGTGCAATGACAGATTTTGAAATCTGCACCACTTCCATGATATCTCAACTGCTTTATTGATGATCCCCCCCCCCCCCCCCCCCACAAAAAAAGCTTAAAAAAGACCCCAAAAAATGTCTGGCAGCTACAATGTTTCAGACTCTTGCCCTTTTTCAAACCATGTCTCAGTTCATTGTTACTTTTTGTTTGTTTTTGCAATGGAACCTGAAGTGATAGAGATATGGAAATATGAATTTTAAACAATACCGGTTGTCTGGCAGTCATGCCGATCCTCTGCCTCTAATACTCTCAGTCATTTGCCCAAACAAGCATGCAGATCAAATATTTCTGACAAATATCGACAAGATTACCTCCATGCTTGTTTCAGGTGGGCAATTCAGACACTGCTGATGCCAGAATGATCAGCAGGACAGTCGGGTAACTGACATTGTTTAAAAGGAAATAAATATGGCAGCCTTCATATTCCTCTCAGTTCAGCTGTCCTTTTAAAGTATCCTTTTCATATGCTGTTTGGATTGAGACTCAGGCTTGAGTCGTAAACCATGCTGCCTCTTCCTGCCTCACTGAGCTACTCCCATTGGTCACCCGTCGCCCTCTGTAGTCATGTGATATTGGGGACAAGATTAGTAAGCATTTGTCTTAAGGTGACCCCACGCTTATCTACAGTGTAATTAAAAAAACATTATTTGAAGGCATCTGTACCTGCATGTTATGTTTCCAGCTTACCACCAGGTGGCACTGGTTGCTCAAAAGTTTCACTGTTCTAGGCTGGTGACCTATAACCTCAGTTACTCCCCACTCACCATAAAGAGGAAGGCAGCCAGGATGACGGTTTTCAGAGTGGCCGCCATGTCCATCGGGAAGCGGAAGATGACTTGGGAAGACTTCTCTACCTTCTCCTTAGTGATGGAAGCCACAGGGTGGGACCCGTCTATGCTGAGGATCTGAGAGGGGTGACAGAACATTCCATTATTCCATAGAACAGGAGATCTCAAAATACAGTCAATTGTTGCATAAATGACACCTAAGCGAGGTGATATAATTTGAAGGCTGACATTGTCCTGTACTAAATGTCATGTAAGGAGAACCGGCAAGGAAAAAAGATGGCCCCTGTGGGGTACTTACCTCAGGAGGAAGAAGGCTCTGTATCCTACTGAGGCTTCCCCCGTTCTCCTGTGTAGCCCTGATCCACCGCTGGTACCCCCAAAAATCCACCAACAAGTGGCGGAGGTGCGCAGATGCCGTAGCGTCGTCTGCAGCATACGGCCATATTTATCTATGAGATCCAGCAGAGACACAGTATCAGCTTCCCCCTTGTTGTCGCAGATCAGAACAGGCATACTCCCTGCAAAACTAAGGAGAGAGGAGAGTGCCAAGTCCCGCCTGCAAAGGTTTTGGAGCCACTTGCAATAGAGATCCATGATTGGCTGCATTTTGAAGAGAGGCTTCATGATTGGCTCAAGTGGTATCAGAGCCACTCACAGGAAGCTACTGGCTGCCTCTATTCAGTGACAGCTGTACTGAACCAGCAATTTGCCCAGATTGGCTATGCAGCCCTAAGGTATACTTAACCTTGTAGTCCACTAAATGTGCAAGTGCTTGTCCTGTACCTCCAATGGGAGGATAGAGTTGGTCTTTTGCTGCAGAGAATGTACCAGGGCATGCTGGACCATTTCTAGGACAAGTGCTTTGCACTGTACCTCCAATGGGAGGACAGAGCTGCTCCTGTGCAGCAGAGGATGAACCAGGGCATGCTGGACCATTTCTAGGACAAGTGTTTGTACTGTACCTCCAATGGGAGGACAGAGCTGCTCCTGTGCAGCAGAGAATGTACCAGGGCATGCTGGGCCATTTCTAGGACAAGTGCTTTGCACTGTACCTCCAATGGGAGGACAGAGCTGCTCCTGTGCAGCAGAGGATGAACCAGGGCATGCTGGGCCATCTCTAGGACAAGTGCTTGTACTGTACCTCCAATGGGAGGACAGACCTGCTCCTGTGCAGCAGGGAATGTACCAGGGCATGCTGGGCCATTTCTAGGACAAGTGCTTGTACTGTACCTCCAATAGGAGGACAGAGCTGCTCCTGTGCAGCAGAGAATGTACCAGGGCATGCTGGGATATTTCTAGGACAAGTGCTTGTACTGTATCTCCAATGGGAGGACAGAGCTGGTCCTGTGCAGCAGAGAATGTACCAGGGCAGGCTGGGATATTTCTAGGACAATTTCTGATATAGTAAACTCTTATGTAATAAACCACTTTTCCTGGTCCCTTGGAGTTTACTATAGTAAGACTATACTGTAATTATCCATACTATGCATACAATTCATTATATCATGAGGTTTTGTTTTTTTGGGAGTTTTTTTTGCTTCAGTGTCACTTTAAAGGACAAAACACTTGTAAAGGATTGTCCAAATGAATGTGTGCATGACAAAAGGCGCAGTGAAAAAAGGGTCCGGTTGGATAATAAAATGGTGTTGGAGGATAACAAAATCTGAGAACGATAAACCTAGTTCTCAAACTTGGTTAACGATAAATAATGTTGTAAAAACAGACGGGAAATAATAATAAATAATACCGAAAACATGAATGTTAAAAATCGTTACGTAATTCAACAAATTAATCCAAACCTACTCTCACAAAGAATCCACCCCTGGTGATGCCTAAAGCTAACCCTAACCACCCCCCAGGTGGTGCCTAACCCTAACCACCCTCCTGGTGGTGCCTAACCCTAACCACCCCCCTGGTGGTGCCTAACCCTAACCACTCCCCTGGTGGTGCCTAACCCTAACCACCCCCCAGGTGGTGCCTAACCCTAACCACCCCCCTGGTGGTGCCTAACCCTAACCACCCCCCAGGTGGTGCCTAACCCTAACCACCCCCCAGGTGGTGCCTAACCCTAACCACCCCCCTGGTGGTGCCTAACCCTAACCACTCCCCTGGTGGTGCCTAACCCTAACCGCCCCCCTGGTGGTGCCTAACCCTAACCACCCCCCTGGTGGTGCCTAATCCTAACCACCCACATGGTGGTGCCTAACCCTAACCACCCCCCTGGTGGTGCCTAACCCTAACCACCCCCCTGGTGGTGCCTAACCCTAACCACCCACATGGTGGTGGATAACCCTAACCACCCCCTAGTGGTACTTAACCCTAACCACCCGCATGGTGGTGGATAACCCTAACCACCTCCTGGTGGTGCCTAACCCTAACCACCCCCCTGGTGGTGCCTAACCCTAACCACCCCCCTGGTGGTGCCTAACTCTTACCACCCCCCAGGTGGTGCCTAACCCTAACTACCACCCTCCGGTGTTGCCTAACCACCCCCCAGGTGGTGCCTAACCCTAACCACCCCCCAGGTGGTGCCTAACCCTAACCAATCCCCTCTGTTGGTGCCTAACCCTAACCACCCCCCAGGTGGTGCCTAACCCTAACCACCCCCAGGTGCTGCCTAACCTTAACCACCCCCAGCTGGTGCCTAACCCTAACCACCCCCCAGGTGCTGCCTAACCCTAACCACCCCCTAGGTGGTGCCTAACCCTAACTACCACCCTCCGGTGTTGCCTAAACCACTCCCTCTGCAGAAACACCCTTTTACACATAGAAACCATAATATCTTGAATAACGTAAAACCTGTACATACAAACGAAATAGGACAAAAACTATAATGTTGCAAGCTTCCAAAACGATAACATACTTCAAAAACGGTAATGTTCTAATGTTAACGATATTTATCGCGGCGCCCTTTTTGCTGCTTTTTCCACTGTATAAACTTTAATTGCATTAGAGTCTATGATGGCGCCCTTTTCGGCCACCCTCAGCCGGCGCCCTTTTTTCCTGCTACCAGATAAATAGCTACACCCCTCCGCTAGTGTGTGTGTGTGGCGGGGATCAGCAAAGAGCTCTTCTGGACTATACACCTAAGATCCTTTATACATGTTGCACTAAGCCTTGACATGGACTACCTATACAGCGTTAGGCAGACAAATAGACAAACAAATACTGATAATCTATGTTATACGGGTGACTTAAAGAGAAACTCCGACCACGAATTGAACTTTATCCCAATCAGTAGCTGATACCCCCTTTTACATGAGAAATCTATTTCTTTTTGCAAACAGACCATCAGGGGGCGCTGTATGGCTGATATTGTGGTGAAACCCTTCCCACAAGAGTACGTACTCCTGTCAGTTTCCTGTCTGTGTACCCTGTTGCATTGTGGGAAATAGCTGTTTACAGCTGTTTCCAACTGCCAAAACAGCATGCAGCAGCTACATCACCTGCCAGCAGTAAAAATGTCACCATGTGATCAATGTCAGAATATAAATCAGGGATTTAATATATTTTACAATGGGCAAACACTGACTAAATCATTTATACATACGGTAATTATTGCAAAAATGAAGCACTTTTTTAATTACGTTATTTTCACTGGAGTTCCTCTTTAAAGGGACTCCGAGCAGTGCAGAAACTATGGAAAGATGCACATCATTTTAAAGCTCTCTTTCTCCTCTTTCCAACGATATATAAACCGCCACCCTACGCCTTTTAGTTTTCGCTATTTTCGCGATTGAAATTGCTGCGGCCGCGATTTCGATCGCAAAAATAGAGAAAACTAAAAGGCGTAGGGCAACGATTTAGGTGTCGTCAGAAAGAGAAGAAAGAGAGCTTTAAAATGATATCCATCAAGCCATAGTTATATTGTATTACACAGGGCGACTTTTTGTCAAAGTCAGCAGCTGCATTCAGCAAAATGGAGCTGCTGACACTGGGGAAAGTGTCGTCCTGTGTAATACAATATAACTATGGCTATGCAGCAGAGAATGTACCAGGGCATGCTGGGCCATCTCTAGGACAAGTGCTTGTACTGTACCTCCAATGGGAGGACAGACCTGCTCCTGTGCAGCAGGGAATGTACCAGGGCATGCTGGGCCATTTCTAGGACAAGTGCTTGTACTGTACCTCCAATAGGAGGACAGAGCTGCTCCTGTGCAGCAGAGAATGTACCAGGGCATGCTGGGATATTTCTAGGACAAGTGCTTGTACTGTATCTCCAATGGGAGGACAGAGCTGGTCCTGTGCAGCAGAGAATGTACCAGGGCAGGCTGGGATATTTCTAGGACAATTTCTGATATAGTAAACTCTTATGTAATAAACCACTTTTCCTGGTCCCTTGGAGTTTACTATAGTGAGACTATACTGTAATTAGCCATACTATGCATACAATTCATTATATCATGAGGTTTTGTTTTTTGGGAGTTTTTTTTGCTTCAGTGTCACTTTAAAGGACAAAACACTTGTAAAGGATTGTCCAAATGAATGTGTGCATGACAAAAGGCGCAGTGAAAAAAGGGTCCGGTTGGATAATAAAATGGTGTTGGAGGATAACAAAATCTGAGAACGATAAACCTAGTTCTCAAACTTGGTTAACGATAAATAATGTTGTAAAAACAGACGGGAAATAATAATAAATAATACCGAAAACATGAATGTTAAAAATCGTTACGTAATTCAACAAATTAATCCAAACCTACTCTCACAAAGAATCCACCCCTGGTGATGCCTAAAGCTAACCCTAACCACCCCCCAGGTGGTGCCTAACCCTAACCACCCTCCTGGTGGTGCCTAACCCTAACCACCCCCCTGGTGGTGCCTAACCCTAACCACTCCCCTGGTGGTGCCTAACCCTAACCACCCCCCAGGTGGTGCCTAACCCTAACCACCCCCCTGGTGGTGCCTAACCCTAACCACCCCCCAGGTGGTGCCTAACCCTAACCACCCCCCAGGTGGTGCCTAACCCTAACCACCCCCCTGGTGGTGCCTAACCCTAACCACTCCCCTGGTGGTGCCTAACCCTAACCGCCCCCCTGGTGGTGCCTAACCCTAACCACCCCCCTGGTGGTGCCTAATCCTAACCACCCACATGGTGGTGCCTAACCCTAACCACCCCCCTGGTGGTGCCTAACCCTAACCACCCCCCTGGTGGTGCCTAACCCTAACCACCCACATGGTGGTGGATAACCCTAACCACCCCCTAGTGGTACTTAACCCTAACCACCCGCATGGTGGTGGATAACCCTAACCACCTCCTGGTGGTGCCTAACCCTAACCACCCCCCTGGTGGTGCCTAACCCTAACCACCCGCATGGTGGTGGATAACCCTAACCACCTCCTGGTGGTGCCTAACCCTAACCACCCCCCAGGTGGTGCCTAACCCTAACCACCCCCCAGGTGGTGCCTAACCCTAACCACCCCCAGGTGCTGCCTAACCCTAACCACCCCCAGCTGGTGCCTAACCCTAACCACCCCCCAGGTGCTGCCTAACCCTAACCACCCCCTAGGTGGTGCCTAACCCTAACTACCACCCTCCGGTGTTGCCTAAACCACTCCCTCTGCAGAAACACCCTTTTACACATAGAAACCATAATATCTTGAATAACGTAAAACCTGTACATACAAACGAAATAGGACAAAAACTATAATGTTGCAAGCTTCCAAAACGATAACATACTTCAAAAACGGTAATGTTCTAATGTTAACGATATTTATCGCGGCGCCCTTTTTGCTGCTTTTTCCACTGTATAAACTTTAATTGCATTAGAGTCTATGATGGCGCCCTTTTCGGCCACCCTCAGCCGGCGCCCTTTTTTCCTGCTACCAGATAAATAGCTACACCCCTCCGCTAGTGTGTGTGTGTGGCGGGGATCAGCAAAGAGCTCTTCTGGACTATACACCTAAGATCCTTTATACATGTTGCACTAAGCCTTGACATGGACTACCTATACAGCGTTAGGCAGACAAATAGACAAACAAATACTGATAATCTATGTTATACGGGTGACTTAAAGAGAAACTCCGACCACGAATTGAACTTTATCCCAATCAGTAGCTGATACCCCCTTTTACATGAGAAATCTATTTCTTTTTGCAAACAGACCATCAGGGGGCGCTGTATGGCTGATATTGTGGTGAAACCCTTCCCACAAGAGTACGTACTCCTGTCAGTTTCCTGTCTGTGTACCCTGTTGCATTGTGGGAAATAGCTGTTTACAGCTGTTTCCAACTGCCAAAACAGCATGCAGCAGCTACATCACCTGCCAGCAGTAAAAATGTCACCATGTGATCAATGTCAGAATATAAATCAGGGATTTAATATATTTTACAATGGGCAAACACTGACTAAATCATTTATACATACGGTAATTATTGCAAAAATGAAGCACTTTTTTAATTACGTTATTTTCACTGGAGTTCCTCTAACTACCACCCTAAAAGGCGTAGGGCAACGATTTAGGTGTCGTCAGAAAGAGAAGAAAGAGAGCTTTAAAATGATATCCATCAAGCCATAGTTATATTGTATTACACAGGGCGACTTTTTGTCAAAGTCAGCAGCTGCATTCAGCAAAATGGAGCTGCTGACACTGGGGAAAGTGTCGTCCTGTGTAATACAATATAACTATGGCTTGATGGATATCATTTTAAAGCTCTCTTTCTGACGACACCTAAATCGTTGCCCTACGCCTTTTAGTTTTCTCTATTTTCGCGATCGAAATCGCGGCCGCGGCAATTTCAATCGCGAAAATAGCGAAAACTAAAAGACGTAGGGTGGTGGTTTATATATCATTGGAAAGAGGAGAAAGAGCGCTTTAAAATGATATGCATCTTTCCATAGTTTCTGCACTGCTCGGAGTCCCTTTAAATTTCTTACTTTAGTGTATGTTCAGGTTCTTGTGGACACCGTGTTACATAGCATTTACCTGTACACAAACTTCAGTTTGTTTGCAGCTGAGTGAATGCCTGGCCGTGCATAAAAGTCTGCAGCTTTCCACACAGTCGACAATCCCTCGTCGAATACGTTGAGGACCCTGTGCTGGAATGGTGGGCCACAGGATGTTTCAGGAAGCCTCTAGCAAGGCAAATATTTATTGTTTCGTTTTTGCCTAGCTTCATGTATACTTTAGGCTGGTTTTAGTTGTGCATTGTAATTCTCCCAAAGTGGGAGAGGCTGCCGCAGGAGATTCTCGCCAACAGGGTTATATGCATAGGCCCGCCCCCCGCTCAGTGACGTACTCCCTGCTGGACAGGAAGTATGTCACTGGGATTCCCGTCGATCCCCGTATGCGTCACACTCCGTTGTTTACACTTACTGTGTCGACATAGACTTGCATTGCGGAAGGCACAGATCATGCGGTAACTCACTCTTGACTTGCAGCAATTTAAAGGGAACCTGAGACGAAGCTAATGAAAAAAAATGAAAAAGATTTTATACATACCTGGGGCTTCCTCAAGCCTGGATCGCTTCCACGCCGCCATCCTCCGCTGCCTCTATCACCGCTGCCGGGTCCCGTCACTTCCGGCGGACGCGGCCAATTTTCCGCATGCACAGGGGCTCCCTCCATATCCTTACGCATGCGCCTGCGCAGTATGGAGGCACATGTGTAAGAATATGGAGGGAGCCCCTGTGCATGCGGAAAATTGGCCGCGTCCGCCGGCAGTGACGCACTGCGCTTGCGTCGACTGGCCGAAAGTACGGGACCCGGTACCGGCGGATCCAGGCAGCGGAGGATGGCGGCGTGGGAACGATGCGTGCTTATGGAGCTGGAGGAAGCCCCAGGTATGTATAAAAGCTTTTTCCCAACGTCTCTGGTTCTCTTTAAGTACTTTTGTTGCGCCATATGCATTAACCTCTTGAGGACCACAGGTTTATACCCCCCTGGTGGCCAGGCGATTTTTTACAATTCCTGCACTGTGCAGCTTTAATGGTTTATTGCTCAGTCATACAACTTAGCACCCAAAGGAATCTTTTCTTCCCACTAAAGGAGGATCTCTTTTTGAAAACAAAACAAAACACACCCTATTTCTTTTAATCCCTCCCTTCCCCCTTAAATTGGCCCTAGACTGCGATCCATACGCTACACTACACATACATAGGCATCAGCCTATGATAGGGATTAGATTGTGAGCTGTTACTAGGGACAGTTAAAGTGGACCTGAACTCAGAACTCCTCTCTGCTGTAAAAGCTACACAACAGCATGATAACCTTTAAACAAAACAAAAAAAACATTTGTTACAGCCGATCCAAATCCTAAAATAAACCTGCAGTGTGTCTACTTCCTGAATCATGGAAGCAGACATATTGGTAACATCCAGTGCTTTCAAATGGGATTATCTGCAATGTCTGCCATGGCAGTCATGTGACACAGGGAAGAGATCAGATTACAATTTGTCAGAGGGAGTCACGATCCACCCCTCAGCGCTGCCTGGCACTGATTGGCCAGGCTGCGCAAGGGGTCTGGGGGGAGGGCTGCGCAGCACGGTGGGTAGCGGCGGATCGGCGGCGAGCGGCGGCAATCGGAAGTTACACGCAGCTAGCAAAGTGCTAGCTTCGTGTAACTAAAAAAAAATTATGCAAATCGGCCCACCAGGGCCTGAGAAATCCTCCTGCGCGATATACCCCGATTATCGCCCAGGAGGTTAACCATTACACTGTCCACCTTAAGTGATAGGGGCTCTCTTTGTACAGCGCTGTGCTAGACTGCAGCTCACTGGCTGGCAGGCTGTCACAGCGACCCCCTCTGCGTTGTGCAGGGAACACGTGCACATGCAAATGCTTGTTCCCTGCAGGGGCGTAACTAGAGATCACAAAGTCCCCCTGCAGAAATTTGGAGGGGCTCCCCTCCCCCCCCCCCCCACACACACCTCCTCAGGGCCGTTTTGGGGGCTGGAGGGGGTCACAGCATGAGGGGAGGGCTTAGCCACACATCAGGAGGGAGGGAGGGGGACAGTCCCCCCTTCACCTCGGGCTCAACCCTCAGCGCTCCCCTCCAGCATTAATTAATGGCAGCAGGCGAGTGGGCACGAACACATAACACCGTGTTCCACCACCGAGGTCCGATCACTAAGTGCCTCACGCTACTTCCTGTTTAAACAGGAAGTAGCGTCAGACACTTAGAGAGAGGAAGCTTCGGCATTGGAATGCAGGCAGGTATGTGTTCCTGCCCACTGCCTGCTACTGCTGATAGATGCTGGAGGTGAGTGCAGAGGGGAGAGCCTGAGGTGAGGGGGCCGATGTGTGGCCAAGCTCTCCCCTCATGCTGTGACCTCTCCTTCCTCCCGAAATGGCCCTGAGCGGGCCCCCCGTGGGTGCAGGGGTTACATCCCTTATTGTTATGCCCCTGGTTCCCTGCTAATTTCGCCTCTTGCAAGACCCTGCACTACGCACCGGTCCCAGGAGAGCCACGCTCCTGCCACCGAGGCGATCGGGAGCTGCTTAAGTATGAAAGGTAATGGGCAGATCAGGTGTCCCATGTGTGACATTGCCGAGGACATAGGACCGGCACAAAAGTTCAGCAGCTGGTAAGAGGAGTGACTCACATGAATGATGCTGCTATGGGCAGTCCTGTTTACAGGCACAATGGCGCAAAACACCGGCTTCCTGTCCCCCATCTCGATGGTGACGTGTAGGCAGGTGGAAGAGCGGGTGACTTCAACGAACCCAATGTGGCTAACGGACGGAGCTTGGACCATTAGCTGTGGAGGGCAAAGACACAGCATTACCATACAAATTACCTGTATTACAAATATTGCTATTATAATAATATTTATTGATTTCTAACAATAATGAAAAGGTTTAAACTGTTAGCAATGTAAAGATTAATATTAAACCACTTCAGGATGAGAACAATGTTCACATATCAGCGCTATTAACAATCATTAGCCAATAACTTTATTACTACTTATCACACCCAATTCTTTTTTTTCCCCAAGACAAACTAGGCTTTTAGTGTGTGATCATTTTGTTTAGTAATTACCTTATTTTCTATGCATTTTGAAGGGAAAATAAGGGGGGGGGGGGTGAGGGGAATCACTCTATTTCTCAATTTACATCCATTATAGCTGTATAATAAACAGTGCTGACTATAAGTTAAACCAACAAACTTTATGTGCTTATCCATCCTGGTTATTACAACATTTAGATAATGTTCCTAGTACAATGCACAGTGACAATATTGTATTTAGAAATAACGGTGTCCGGTTTCTGTTTTTGCTTTCTCATTGCACACTATTGAAGATTGCAAGACCTTATTTGCAAAAATAATAGTAATATACCCCCATGGCATACATATTGGAAAAAAAAGTTCCTAAGTTAACAATGGGGTTTATTCACTAAGCTGCGCTGCTACAGCAATGCAGCTTAATTACAGCAGCAAGTGGTAATAATTCTCAGCGCATGCTATGCAGCCATAGTGTGCGCTGCTAAATTACATTCTGCTCTGATAGTCTAACGAGCGCTTAGTTACACTTAACGAGTGCTCCACTGAACCTGCCTGGAGCTCCAGTGGGTCCAGAGGTTTTAAAGAACGAGAGAATTTTGTTCTTTTAAGCCACTGGACCCACTGGGGCTCCAGGCAGGTTCAGTGGAGTTTAATGAAGCGCTCATTAAAGAGAAACAATGACCAAGATTTGAACTTCATCCCAATCAGTAGCGGATACCCCCTTTTACATGAGAAATCTATTCCTTTTCACAAACAGACCATCAGGGGGCGCTGTATGACTGATATTGTGGTGAAACCCCTCCCACAAGAAACTCTGAGGACCGTGGTACTCCTGGCAGTTTCCTGTCTGTGAACCCTGTTGCATTGTGGGAAATAGCGGTTTACAGCGGTTTCCAACTGCCAAAAAAAGTATGCAACAGCTACATCTACTGACATCACCTGCCAACAGTAAAAATGTCACCATGATGTGATAAATGTCAAATTGTGAATCAGGGATTTAAAAGATTTTACAATGGGCAAACACTGACTAAATCATTTATACATAATTATTGTATAAATGAAGCACTTTTTTATTATATTATTTTCACTGGAGTTCCTCTCTAAAATACTGGAGCCAGGGCCGTTGTAGTAACAATGGGGCCCCGGGCAAAATTAACCCCGGGGACCCTTAATAGACACCCCCCAACCAAAAATCGGCAGTAGGGACCCTTTGTTGTAGCCAAATTGCCACCCAAGGCCCTGGAGGCAGGGGCTGACACCACCTGGCTCAGCTAATAACTCTACAGGGGCACCAGGGAACAACAGTTAATTTGGGGGGAGACACCTTGGGGGCCCCTACAGGCTCTGGGGCAATTGCCCCCTTTGCCTCTATGGTAGCGCCGGCCCTGACTGGAGCAAAGCGTAATTTAGCTGCACACGCTATGGCTGACTAGCTGAGAATTATTACCACTCGCTGCTGTCATCAAGTTGCACTGATGTAGCAGCGCAGCTTAGTGAATCAACCCCAATGTACTGTATATGTTCTTTTATATTCTGTCACTTTGTTTCCATATATGTTCTTTTATATTCTGTCACTTTGTTTCCATATATGTTCTTTTATATTCTGTCACTTTGTTGCCATTTTACAAGTCTTTTATTTTGATACAAAATATTTGAAAATGTAATTGCTTTCAATTCAGTTTGTGACAAAAACAAACAAACAAGCAAAAAAAAAAAAAAACACACAATATGGGCCACAACCCTAAATCTCTCTCTTTTCTACTACTTATCACAACTAAAATGTTACCACATGTCTCTTGTAGTTTTGCTAAAACTTTCACAAGTTTGATTAGGGATGCTCATTCGGATTCCGCGGAAATGCAATTTCCGAAATTCCGATCGGAAATTGCACTTCCGCATCGAAATGCGGAAATCGGTAATGCAAGTGCGGTAGGCGGATTTCCGCCAGAAATCGCGGAAATTCCACCTGACTTTAACATCAATTTTCTCAAAAACTATAAGATCTTTTTGAAAACATTTTTTGCATCATGTTCACAAGATTCAGTTTAATAAGCCCTGCAAATTTGGTGTTTCTAGGACTTAAGGGGGCTTTGCTATTAACCGCTAAAGTCGGCAGATTTTTACTGTAATGTAAAATGCAGAAATCTGCATCTGCCTATTTTCTGCATTTTACATTACAGTAAAAATCCGCCGACTTTAGTGGTTAATAGCAAAGCCCCCGTAAGTCCTAGAAACACCAAATTTCAGGGTTTATTAAACAGAATCTTCTGAACAAGATGCAAAAAAAAGTTTTCAAAAAGACCTTATAGTTTTTGAGAAAATCGATGTTAAAGTCGGGGTGGAATTTCCGCGATTTCCGCAATTGGAGCTTTTAGACAAAGACAAGACAAATAACATTTATATTGCGCTTTTCTCCTGGCGGACTCAAAGCACTAGAGCTGAAGCCACTATGGTACACTCTATAGGCAGTAGCAGTGTTAGGGAAACTTGCCCAAGGTCTCCTACTAAATAGGTGCTGGCTTACTGAACAGGCAGAGCCGAGATTAGGACCAGCCTATTTTCCTTAGATCTGTGCTGCGTGGGCTCTCCAGCCCACAGCACAGATCGTATTTCAGCCAGGGCGATTAGACTTCCTCAACCTTTTTTCCCCACTAGGGGGATGTCCTGCTGGGGGGGTCTGATCACCGCCGGCTATCTCTGCCTTGCGGGGGCTCCTCAAAGCCCCCCTCCGCAACGTTTTTCGCCCTCGCTCCCTTTCCCTCACTCCCCTCCTTGCTGTGGGCGGCAAAGGACGGCGATCCGTCCTGCGCCGCCTAGGATAGGCTTCTGCCTATCAGACTGCAGCGATCCCCGGCCAATTAGAGGCCGGGGATTGCCGATCTGCTTTGCGGCGCTGCTCCGCAGCAGAGCCGTATGATGTAAACAGCGGGGATTTTTTTCCCCGCGTGTTTACATTTCGCCTGCGAGCAGCGATCGGCAGCTCGCAGGTTGCTCACGGAGACACCCTCCGTGAGCTGACATGGAAAGGCCGCTCGAACGAGCAGCTGTTTCCATGCAAAACCACTTGCGACCTGCCAACGCCTATCGTCGTTAGGCGGTCGTTAAGTGATTAAACCCCGGTCTCTTGTGTCAAAGGCAGAGCCCTTAACCATTACACTATCCAGCCACCACATACCTCCCTCTGCAATCCAGACATCTGTAGCCGTTCTTCCTATCCTCGAAGGCTCTGAGTTACTCTGGTGAGATCACTGTCACTGATCTCACCAAAGTGTTACAGCGCCACCCGGTGGATGGAGGGAAAATTGCAGGTGAGTGAGTGCAGGGGCTGCTGCTGGCTTCCTGGCAGTATGATTGTTTCCTGATTTTAGGGTCTGAAATGTTCCTAAAATCTGGAAATAATCCTGCCGCCAGGGAGGTTAAGTGGTTAATAAAGCTATGCAGTGACGTAGCTAAGGAGCTGTGGGCCCCGATGCAAGTTTTACATTAGGGCCCCCCAAGCACTCTATACATAACAATTGATACGGCTCACCAAAATCTGCCAATGGCAACTACAGTGTCAGAGGTACAAGAAGGGGATGGGGAGCAGTTTGTTAATGATTACCACTATTCAAACCGCGTCTAGTGAAAAATGGCGCCGGCAAAAAAATGGCGCCCCCTTCTGCCCGATATATGTTTAAAACGATATTTATCGTTTTAAAGGTTAAAATAGTGCAGAACGAAATTTAAAACTGTTTTTTTTTTTTTTTTTTGGTCCTGCCTGAACGATATTTATCGTTTTAACCCCTGCTTTGCTGCCGTTTTGAAAATATCTGCCCGCCGGCTTTAATGTTTAATAGCAAAGCCCCCTTAAAAGCTAAAAACACCAAATTTGCAGGGAATGTTAAGAAGAAAATTGTGAACAAGAGGAAAAAATTTTTTTTCAAAAAGACCTTATAGTTTTTGAGAAAATCGATTTTGAATATTCTTCTTCTGACCGTGGGAAAATGAAACGCCCGCCGACTTTAGCGGTTAATAGCAAAGCCCCTTTAAATGCCACAAACACCAAAATGTGTAGGGAATGTTAAGAAAAATAGTGGGAACACGAAGAACAAAAAATTGTTCAAAAAGACCTTATAGTTTTTGAGAAAATAGATTTTAAATCTTCAAAGGAAATGTAACTATTTAAATCGCGTACTGACATTCCCGTGGAAACTTTTTCCGCCGACTTTAGCAGTTAATAGCAAAGTCCCCTTAAATCCTAGCAACACCAAATTTGCAGGATATGTTAAAAAGATACTGGGAAACAATATTTTTTTAAAAAAAATTGAAACATTTTTTTTTTTTTTTTTTTAAATTAAAATTTTTGGGTTATGTTCAGAGTGTGGGAAAAGTTTTGAAAAAAATGACGTGGGGTCCCCCCTCCCGAGCCTCTGTAACCCCTTGTCTCCCATGCAGGCTGGGATAGCCAGAATGCGGAGCCCCGGCCGACTCAGGCTTCGCACCCTGAGCTATACCAGCCCGCATGGTCCATGGTATGGGGGGGCTTCGGGGGGGAGGGGCGGCCAAGCCTTCCCCTCCCCCCCCGGAGCCCTTGTCCAATCCATGGACAAGGGGCTCTTCCCCACCTCCGGTGCCCCAGGAGGAGGTGGGGGCGACGACTCCCTGGGGGGGGGGGGGTTCATGGTGGCATCTGGGAGTCCCCTTTAAGAAGGGGAACCCAGATGCCTGCCCCCCTCCCAGGAGAAATGAGTATAGGGCTACTTTGTACCCCTTACCCATTTCCACAAAGGGTTAAATGAAATAAAAACACAACAACGAGAAAAGTCCTTTAATGTTCAAAATTAACCAGAAATACTTACCTGTACCTTTAAGAAAAAAATCCCACGTCAATTAGGTCCCACGACAGTATCCTCCATCTTGCGACCTTCTGTTACATGTTGATTGAAGATCTCCGCCGCCCCGACGCCACACACGCCGCCTCCGCCGCACTCACTGCTCTTAGCTATACTTAGTATAGCTAAGAGCAAAAAGCATCTTTAAATTTTAGCTCCAATGGTCCCCATTGGTTCCTTAACAGACCAATGGGGATCAGGAGGATCCCCATTGGTCGATAAGGAACCAATGGGGAGCCTTGGAGCCAAAATTTAAAGATGCTTTTTGTTCTCAGCTATACTTAGTATAGCTGAGAGGTGCGTCTATGCATCTATATAGACGCATTAGCGCTAGCTGCCGCTGCCCTCCCTGCCTCCCCCCACCTGTCACCCTCACCCATGCTGGCACCCATGGGTGCATTGGGTGCCAGCATGGGTGAGGGTGACAGGTGGGGGGAGGCAGGGAGGGCAGCGGCAGCTAGCGCTAATGCGTCTATATAGATGCACTTTCAGCTATACTAAGTATAGCTGAGAGCAGTGCGGCGGAGGCGGCGTGTGTGGCGTCGGGGCGGCGGAGATCTTCAATCAACATGTATCAGAAGATCGCAAGATGGAGGATACTGTCGTGGGACCTGATTGGCGTGGGATTTTTTTCTTAAAGGTACAGGTAAGTATTTCTGGTTAATTTAGAACATTAAAGGACTTTTCTCGTGGTTGTGTTTTTATTTCATTTAACCCTTTATGGAAATGGGTAAGGGGTACTCCTGCACCCCTATACTCATTTCTCCTGGGAGGGGGGTGGGCATCTGGGGGTCCCCTTCTTAAAGGGGACTCCCAGATGCCACCATGAACCCCCCCCCCCCCCCCCGGGAGTCGTCGCCCCCGCCTCCACCTGGGGCAAGGGAGGCGGGGAAGAGCCCCTTGTCCATGGATTGAATCAAATGAATCGATTCATTTGATTCAATACAAAAAGAACCGGCTCATTTATGAGCCGGTTACTATACCTTAGGATGCGTCCTGTGCAGGACGTATAGCGCTGGCTCCCGCGATCTCTCCCCACCTGCCTGCACCTGTCACCCTCACCTAGGGTGGCACCCGGTGCACCCATGGGTGCACCAGGTGCCAGGCTAGGTGAGGGTGACAGGTGAGGAGGCGGGGAGGACAGCGGGAGCCGTGCTATGCGTCCCTACGCAGGACGCATTGTAAGGTATAGTATTTTAATTGGCGTGGGAGATCTTCAATCAAGTTAATTGAAGATCGCAAGATAAGAGGATATTGTTATTCGTTGGATCATTTCCGAGGATATATTGTCGTGGGAACATTTTTTTAAAGGTACAGGTAAGTATTTGTGGTTAATTAAGATTATTAAAATACTTTTCTCGTGGTTGTGTTTTTATTTCATTTAACCCTTTATGGAAATGGGTAAGGGGTACTCCTGCACCCCTATACTCATTTCTCCTGGGAGGGGGGTGGGCATCTGGGGGTCCCCTTCTTAAAGGGGACTCCCAGATGCCACCATGAACCCCCCCCCCCCCAGGGAGTCGTCGCCCCCACCTCCTCCTGGGGCACTGGAGGTCGGGAAGAGCCCCTTGTCCATGGATTGGACAAGGGCTCCGGGGGGGAGGGGGAGGCTTGGCCGCCCCTCCCCCCCAGAGCCCCCCCATACCATGGACCATGCGGGCTGGTATAGCTCAGGGTGCGAAGCCCCAGTCGGCCGGGGCTCCGCATTCTGGCTATCCCAGCCTGCATGGGAGACAAGGGGTTACAGAGGCTCGGGAGGGGGGGACCCCACGTCGTTTTTTTTTAAAATTTATTTCCCACACTCAGAAGATTAAAAAAAAATTGATAGCAATTTTTTTTTTTAAAAATGACGTGGGGTCCCCCCTCCCGAGCCTCTGTAACCCCTTGTCTCCCATGCAGGCTGGGATAGCCAGAATGCGGAGCCCCGGCCGACTGGGGCTTCGCACCCTGAGCTATACCAGCCCGCATGGTCCATGGTATGGGGGGGCTCCGGGGGGGAGGGGCGGCCAAGCCTCCCCCTCCCCCCCGGAGCCCCTTGTCCAATCCATGGACAAGGGGCTCTTCCCCGCCTCCCTTGCCCCAGGTGGAGGCGGGGGCGACGACTCCCGGGGGGGGTTCATGGTGGCATCTGGGAGTCCCCTTTAAGAAGGGGACCCCCAGATGCCCACCCCCCTCCCAGGAGAAATGAGTATAGGGGTGCAGGAGTACCCCTTACCCATTTCCATAAAGGGTTAAATGAAATAAAAACACAACCACGAGAAAAGTCCTTTAATGTTCTAAATTAACCAGAAATACTTACCTGTACCTTTAAGAAAAAAATCCCACGCCAATCAGGTCCCACGACAGTATCCTCCATCTTGCGATCTTCTGATACATGTTGATTGAAGATCTCCGCCGCCCCGACGCCACACACGCCGCCTCCGCCGCACTGCTCTCAGCTATACTTAGTATAGCTGAGAGTTGCGTCTATGCGTCTATATAGACGCATTAGCGCTAGCTGCCGCTGCCCTCCCTGCCTCCCCCCACCTGTCACCCTCACCCATGCTGGCACCCAATGCACCCATGGGTGCCAGCATGGGTGAGGGTGACAGGTGGGGGGAGGCAGGGAGGGCAGCGGCAGCTAGCGCTAATGCGTCTATATAGATGCATAGACGCACCTCTCAGCTATACTAAGTATAGCTGAGAACAAAAAGCATCTTTAAATTTTGGCTCCAAGGCTCCCCATTGGTTCCTTATCGACCAATGGGGATCCTCCTGATCCCCATTGGTCTGTTAAGGAACCAATGGGGACCATTGGAGCTAAAATTTAAAGATGCTTTTTGCTCTTAGCTATACTAAGTATAGCTAAGAGCAGTGAGTGCGGCGGAGGCGGCGTGTGTGGCGTCGGGGCGGCGGAGATCTTCAATCAACATGTAACTGAAGGTCGCAAGATGGAGGATACTGTCGTGGGACCTAATTGACGTGGGATTTTTTTCTTAAAGGTACAGGTAAGTATTTCTGGTTAATTTTGAACATTAAAAGACTTTTCTCGTTGTTGTGTTTTTATTTCATTTAACCCTTTGTGGAAATGGGTAAGGGGTACAAAGTAGCCCTATACTCATTTCTCCTGGGAGGGGGGCAGGCATCTGGGTTCCCCTTCTTAAAGGGGACTCCCAGATGCCACCATGAACCCCCCCCCCCCCCAGGGAGTCGTCGCCCCCACCTCCTCCTAGGGCACCGGAAGTGGGGAAGAGCCCCTTGTCCATGGATTGGACAAGGGCTCCGGGGGGGAGGGGAAGGCTTGGCCGCCCCTCCCCCCCGAAGCCCCCCCATACCATGGACCATGCGGGCTGGTATAGCTCAGGGTGCGAAGCCCCAGTCGGCCGGGGCTCCGCATTCTGGCTATCCCAGCCTGCATGGGAGACAAGGGGTTACAGAGGCTCGGGAGGGGGGACCCCACGTCATTTTTTTCAAAACTTTTCCCACACTCTGAACATAACCCAAAAATTTTAATTTAAAAAAAAAAAAAAAAAAATTTTTCAATTTTTTTTTAAAAATATTGTTTCCCAGTATCTTTTTAACATATCCTGCAAATTTGGTGTTGCTAGGATTTAAGGGGACTTTGCTATTAACTGCTAAAGTCGGCGGAAAAAGTTTCCACGGGAATGTCAGTACGCGATTTAAATAGTTACATTTCCTTTGAAGATTTAAAATCTATTTTCTCAAAAACTATAAGGTCTTTTTGAACATTTTTTTTTTCTTCGTGTTCCCACTATTTTTCTTAACATTCCCTACACGTTTTGGTGTTTCTGGCATTTAAAGGGGCTTTGCTATTAACCGCTAAAGTCGGCGGGCGTTTCATTTTCCCACGGTCAGAAGAAGAATATTCAAAATCGATTTTCTCAAAAACTATAAGGTCTTTTTGAAAAAAAAAATTTTCCTCTTGTTCACAATTTTCTTCTTAACATTCCCTGCAAATTTGGTGTTTTTAGCTTTTAAGGGGGCTTTGCTATTAAACATTAAAGCCGGCGGGCAGATATTTTCAAAACGGCAGCAAAGCAAGGGTTAAAACGAAAATTATCGTTTGGGAGCAATACAAATATAAACGATAAATATCGTTTTTAAAGCCGGCGCCGTTTTTTAGCTGTCAAAAACGAAAAATAACTAGCGATAGTGGTTCTCTATGGGGCGCCGTTTTTTAACTACGATAACTGGCGCCATTTTTAACGGACCCCATTCAAACCATCTATAGAAGTGATTATTATGAGCACAGGACCAATAGAGAGCTAATACTGTAGTTGAGGGAGAGCCCTTTGGGGCCCCTCTGGCTCAAGGGCCCCGATGCGGTCGCAACCTCTGCACCCCCTATTGCTACGTCCCTGAAGCTATGCCTGTCAGCAGCACAGCTCTCCCTACTCTGCCTAGTACGGCAAACAGTTCGGGCCATTACTAATGGTAGACAGTTGTACAGTAAGGAAAAAAGACTTACACGGGACTCCCCTCCTCCTCCGCAGCAGCAACCACTGGAGTCCAGGCGCAGGGAGACCACATCCCTCTTATGAGGGTCTTGGAGGCGCAGGCTGAGTGATGGTCCGCAGCATTCCGACTCCTGACGTACAGAGAACAGTGTGTGTCCATCTTTGTTCTGAAAAGCTGAACAGGGTGAATCGGTTAATCACAGCGCCCTCTGCTGGCTGGAGCACAGACTGCAGAAAAGCTTCACAAGTCTATCTTACTCAGGGCCGGATTTGTACTTTTTACCACCCAAGTCCACTGTCTGTCACCAGCCGCCCCCTTCAGTAAAGGTAGCGAGATTACCCCTCCCCCCAGTATAGGTATCCTGATAACTATACCCCCCCCCATTATAGGTAGCCAGATGATCCCTCCCCCTTTTCCTCCAGTATAGGTAGCCAGACGACTCATAATCCCTCTTTTTCCCACTCCCCCTTTCAGTATAGGCAGCCAGCTGGCCTTCACACCGCAGCAGCCATCAGTGTCACTCATTTATATGCTCGTCTCCAGTGCAGAATCTTCCTTTTACTTTCCGTCTCCAATGCTGCCCAAGTCCAGAGCAGCCGGCCACAATGCAAATGTGCACAGAGAGCTAGGTGGCTGCTGCACAGGCGGCTAGCAGCAGAGTACCGCGGTCAGGTGCTCGCCTGATCTCCCTTCATTGCAGCATTTGCAAGCTTGCAAATGATGCACCAGTTTAGCCTACTGCTTTGGTGCCCTTGCTACTGTGGTGCCCTAGGCCGTGGCCTTGGCCTAAATCCGGCCCTGATCTTACTAAATAGTTATGCTCAGGTTACCAGTAAAAAAAAATAAAAATAAAAAGTGTCTAATCTTCACCGGTTTAGCAGGTTTATTGGCTGATAACACAGAGGATGCACTCACCTTTATCCTTAAATATAACTTCTTCCTCCTGAAATAAACAGAAATAGGTCATAGGACAATGCATTCACTTTATGATTCATTTTTGTGTGTCATTCTCTAATTGTACAGATATTATAGAAGAGCGATTACAGGCAAAGCAAGTATGCGGACAGTGCGTCTGATTAAAGGACAACTGACCTGAGAGGGATGTGGACGCTGCCATATTTATTTCCTTTTAAACAATGCACATTGCCTGCTCACCAATCAGCATAAATGTCCAATCTTTATTGTAGAACTTGGACAATGGACAATCAGCAATACAACAGCTCATGCATATCGGAGCAAACATGTACCTTAGTCATAGCGAAAAACAAAGTGTGCTCAATGCTAATTTATAGGGCAGGTGTGCTCCACCTCACAGGCAACTTGTATTGTTTACATGGAAATAAATATGGCAGCCTCCATATACCTCTCACTTTAGTTTTCCTTTAAAGGGAACCTAAACTGAGGAGGATGTGGATTTTTCCTTTTAACATAATACCAGTTGCCTGACTCTCCTGCTGATCCTGTGTCTGTAATACTTTCAGCCACAGCCCCTGAACAAGCATGCAGATCAGGTGCTCTGACTGAAGTCAGACTGGATTAGCTGCATGCTTGTTTCAGGTGTGTGATTCAGACACTACTGCAGCCAAAGGGATCAGGACTGCCAGGCAACTGGTATTGATTAAAAGAAAACATCCATATCCCTCTCAGTTTAGATTCCCTTTAAAGAGACAATACATATAAAGACATGTTTGCGCTGATATGCATGGGCTGTTTGTTGTATTGCGGATTGTCCATCGTCCGAGTTCTACAATAAAGATTGGACTTTTATGTTGATTGGGGAGTGGATTCGATTTTGGTGTCTACAATTTCAAGTTAAGCAGCCGTCTCGTGCTCCCGACAGGCGTCTCCCAAAAGATAACAAGACAATGCACAAGAGGCATCATTGAGGGGGGGGGGGGAGATAAAAAATACAAAAGGACCAAGGAGGCAGGCCGTTTCCCCTATAATCAGTTATCCCAGAGGTCAGGAACCTTGGTGTCTGAGAGAGCCATGAACACATTTTTAATATGTCATTCCGTGAGAGCCATAAAATAGGTTTCAAACTAAATACAA
This sequence comes from Hyperolius riggenbachi, assembly GCF_040937935.1. Taxonomy (NCBI): domain Eukaryota; kingdom Metazoa; phylum Chordata; class Amphibia; order Anura; family Hyperoliidae; genus Hyperolius; species Hyperolius riggenbachi. Next base: position 29,761,030 of record NC_090648.1, read on the forward strand.
ATGCCATTGGAGTGGCCGTTAGTTTTGGGGGAACGCGCGTAAGTTAGTAGTGCATGCTACAGCAGTAGCGTGCCTACTTTGAAAAAAAGTTACTTGCGCTGCCACACTAAGCTGCGCTGCTTGAGCAATGTAGCTTAATGAATCAGCCTTTACTGATTTGTCTGCGAGCCACAGGGATACTCAAATCACGAGTTCGGATGAAATCCTATTAGGTGTTATTCGGATTTCATCCACTTAATTGCAGCAGCTGTGCGGGTGGCCGAGGAGGGGGGGGGTTAACCTTATCCTTCAGACGTCTTCTTTGCTCGTCCCTCGGCGCCTCCCACGCTGTGTTCCAATCCGGTGTCAAGTGATTACATACACTTCCTCCTTCCGGGTTGATGGAGGAAGTGTATAGTCACGTGACGCCGGATTTGAAAGCAGCGTGGGAGGCGCAGAGGGACGAGCAAAGAAGATGTCTGATGGGTAAGGTTAACCCCCCCTCCTCTGCCACCCGCACAGCTGCTGCAATTAAGTGGATGAAACCTAAATAACACCTAATCGGACTTCACCCGAATTCGTGATTTGAGCAAGGCTGGTGAGGCAGATGTAGCCATCAAAAGAGTCACATCTGGCTCCCGAGCCATAGGTTCCCTTACCCCTGAGTTATACTAACCTCTACAAGAGACTCCAGACCTGGAGGCACCACCGGGGTGGGTTTGGACAACTGGCTATGGTATATGGTGCTGCCAATCGCCCACTGCGGCTGTGTCTGGACGGGGGCTGGGTCGCCTACAAAAAAGATGAAATATAAAAATGTGTTAAACAAGTAGGAAAACAATCCAATAGCTCCTCTACTGAAAAACCACACCAAGTATTAGATTACCTTCCAAAACCAATCATTGGACATGATTCACAAAGCTTTTTCACCTTATCTATGTTACTTTAAGCTTCCAAAGAGCAGGAATATAATGTAATTAAACAAGTCATCAAGCTAATTAACCAACCCCCCTTATCTACTTACCTGGGGTTTCCTGACATGTCCCACGCTTCAGCTCTGCTCTCAGCCGCCAGCCCGGGGTTCCCGCCGCTGCAGAGGGGGACCTCAAGGTCGTCCTCTACTGTGCCTGCGTCACTGTCAATCAAGTCCACATTGTCTGCAGTGTACTGCGCAGGCACTGAATTACTGCACCTGCGCAGTACAGTCCGGAGAACATGGACTTAATTGACAGCAGCACTCGCGCAGACGCAGTAGAGGGCGGCCTGGTGAGACACCGTCGGGGACCCCGGGCCAGTGGGTGAGAGTCGAGCTGCGGCGTGGGACGTGTCGGTTGCAAGGGGCTGGAGGAAGCCCCAAGTAAGTAGATCGGGGGTAGGTTAATTAGCTTGATGACTCCTTTAAGGTAAGAAAAGTAATATTGGATAGAGATGGTCCGAACAGTACGCCGGCGAGCAGTATTCTGTGAACATCGGCTGTTTTCGCATTCACGGCGAACATTTGGCATGTACCATTTTGCCCCCTATATGTTATCATTGAGCTAAACTTTGACCCTTTACCTCACAGTCAGCAGACACATGGCAGCCAATCAGCTAGCACCCCCTCCTGGACCCCCCACTCCCCTATGAAAAAGCAGTTGCGGTGGCCATATTGCATTCCTCCTTTGCTGGCTGCTGACTGTTAGTGAGAGCAGGGTCAGACTTGCTGCAGATAGGTAGGGAAAGCATTAGCTAGGCCTGTGTTCTTGTTCCTCACTTGCTGTGAAAGCATCCCAAACAGCCTTATTGAGGGCTAGCAGATCGGTCCCCTGTGTTTTTTTGTGTGTGACACTCCACAGCCACCTGACACCCAGAGCTGTGTGCACAAAACTGCTGTTGCCTCATTGTTGCAGGCACAGAACCACTCCTGTGCATTATTATTTCACTGTATTCGGATAATACTATTGTATCTGTCTGTGTGTGACACTCCACAGCCCACTGACACCCAGAGCTGTGCATCATGCGATTCCTGCCCTTTAGGGATTAAAACCTAACTTTGCGTCTACTCTGTAATTTTTGGTGAGACTTTTGGCATGGATCCCCCTCTGGCATGCCACAGTCCAGGTCCCTTCAAACAACCTTTCATCACTTTTGTGGCCAGAAACAAAAGATTTGCCTGTTCACGAACAGTTTTTAGAAGTTCGCATTCGCGAACAGAAAATTCTGTGTTCGTGACATGTCTAACATTGAAATGAAGTTAATCAGGAACAACTTACTTTGAGTGATTGTTTGTAAATGGGCTGAAAGGTTATTTATATCAATTAAGTGATAAATGAGTCATTTATGGGAAGTTTTGCGAACAGAGTCCATTATTTCAAAGTATTGAGCTTTGGCCCTCTTCAAAAATCTTAGAGGTTCTGCTTTTCCACGACATCATCCATGTCCTCTTTGTATTAGCAGTGGTCGGCCATCTTGCCTGATCTGGCTGCAAAAGTAATTGCAGTTACCTAAAATAGGCAGCACCGGGTTGTATTTGGGCAACTTAACCATTTCCGGACCGCAGTGATAGAGATCTACGCCCTGTTTTGATGGGCTCCTGGCTGGCAAGGCGTAGATCTCTATCACCGGCGCCGCCGCTCCCCGCCGCGATCGCGCGCACCGAACCGGCTGCACTTAGCTGTCTTATGACAGCTAAGGCTTCCGGGTATCGGCAGGAGCCGTCACTGATTGGCTCCCTGCCGTGTGATCGCTGTGAGCCAATCACAGCGATCACCCTCCGAAAGGCAACATAGTTGCCGTTCCGCCTCCCTCTCCGCCTCCCTCTCCCTGTCACTGTGGATCTTGTGTGACAGGGAGAGACGCACAGCCTGCAGCCGTGACAGGCTGTGCGATTTTAGTGTAAAAATAAACTTTTTTCCAGCTCTCCCCCCCCCATGTATCCCTTGATCCCCTCCCAACCACCTATATATAGATCTATATATATATATATATAGATCTATATATATATATATATATATAGATCTATATATATATAGATCTATATATATATAGATCTATATATATATAGATCTATATATATAGATCTATATATATATAGATCTATATATATATAGATCTATATATATATAGATCTATATATATATAGATATATAGATCTATATATATATAGATCTATATATATATATAGATCTATATATATATAGATCTATATATATATATAGATCTATATATATATATATATAGATCTATATATATATATAGATCTATATATATATAGATCTATATATATATAGATCTATATATATATAGATCTATATATAGATAGATCTATATATAGATAGATCTATATATAGATAGATCTATATATAGATATATATATATATATATATATATATATATATATATATATTACTGGATTGTGATTTTAAACACTTGCCGGCCGCCCCTACCTAGGGGCGGCGGCAAAGTGGAGCCCGCAACGACCGCGCAATACGCCGATCGGCGGCGGCTCGTTGCGGACTAGCTGCCGGGGATCGCACGCTGGATGTGCCCACCCGCGACGTCAACCCGCCAGCCAATTAGCAGCGGCGGCGGGTTGTTAACCCCCGATCTTCCGCATGTAAAGCGGATAATACGCTTTGTAATGTATACAAAGCGTATTATACAGGCTGCCTCCTGCCCTGGTGGTCCCAGTGATTGAGGGACCACCAGGGCAGGTTGCAGCCCTCCTAGTAAGTACCCAAGCACACTGATCCTGCCCCCTGATCGCCCACTGCACCCATCAGACCCCCCCTGCCCACCCCTGGGACACCTGTTTGCACCCAATCACCCCCCTAATCACCCATTAATCACTCCCTGTCACTATCTCAACGCTATTTTTTAGATTAGGTCCTAAACTGCCCCCTGGGGGCTCCTGAACACACCCCCCCACACCCTTAGATCCTCCCTAGACCCTCCCCCCTGTGTACTGTATACATCTATTCTTCCCTATAATCACCCACTGATCACCTGTCAATCACCCATCAATCACCCCCTGTCACCACCTGTCACTGCCACCCATCAGATCAGACCCTAACCTGCCTTTTGTGGGCACCTGATCACCCACCCACACCCTCAGATTGCGTGCAGACCCACCCTCAGATCACCTCTGAAAGTGCATTGTTTACATCTGTTCTCCCCTCTAATCATCCACTGATCACCCATCAATCACCCCGTCACCACCTGTCACTGCTACCCATCAGATCAGACACTAATCTGCCCCTTGCGGGCACCCAATCACCTGCCCACACCCTAAATTAGCCCCCCAGACCCCCTCTGATCAACTCGCCAGTGCATTGCTTGCATATATTCTCCTCTGTAATCACCTACTGATCACCTATCAACCACCCCGTCACCCCCTGTCACCACCTGTCACTGCTACCCATCAGATCAGGCCCTAATATGCCCCCTGCGGGCTTCTGATCACCCGGCCAAACCCTCACCCGCCCCACCGCAGTGACAGAAATTTTTTTTCTGATCACTGCTGGTACGACTTAATTGCCATGTCCAGGTCATGATTTGAGAACATTCCTGCACTTCAGTGCCAATACAACCTGTCATCTAAGAAGCCACCCTGCTTATGACCGGTTCCACAAAATTCGGCCCCTCATAGACCACCTGTCATCAAAATTTGCAGATTCTTATACCCCTGAACAGTCATTTTGAGGCATTTGGTTTCCAGACTACTCCTCGTGGTTTTGGGCCCCTAAAATGCCAGGGCAGTATAGGAACCCCACAAGTGACCCCATTTTAGAAAGAAGACACCCCAAGGTATTCCGTTAGGTGTATGACGAGTTCATAGAAGATTTTATTTTTGTCAAAAGTTAGCGGAAATTGATTTGTATTGTTTTTTTTCACAAAGTGTCATTTTCCACTAACTTGTGACAAAAAATAAAATCTTCTATGAACTCACCATACACCTAACGGAATACCTTGGGGTGTCTTCTTTCTAAAATGGGGTCACTTGTGGGGTTTCTATACTGCCCTGGCATTTTAGGGGCCCTAAACCGTGAGGAGTAGTCTAGAAACCAAATGCCTCAAAATTACCTGTGAATAGGACGTTGGGCCCCATAGCGCACCTAGGCTGCAAAAAAGTGTCACACATGTGATATCGCCGTACTCAGGAGAAGTAGTATAATGTGTTTTGGGGTGTATTTTTACACATACCCATGCTGGGTGGGAGAAATCTCTCTGTAAAGGGACAATTGTGTGTAAAAAAAATCAAAACATTTTAATTTACAGAGATATTTCTCCCACCCAGCATGGGTATGTGTAAAAATACACCCCAAAACACATTATACTACTTCTCCTGAGTACGGCGATACCACATGTGTGACACTTTTTTGCAACCTAGGTGCGCTAAGAGGCCCAACGTCCTATGAGTACCTTTAGAATTTCACAGGTCATTTTGAGGCATTTGGTTTCTAGACTACTCCTCACGGTTTAGGGCCCCTAAAATGCCAGGGCATTATAGGAACCCCACAAGTGACCCCATTTTAGAAAAAAGACACCCCAAGGTATTCAATTAGGTGTATGGGGAATTCATAGAAGATTTTATTTTTTGTCACAAGTTAGTGGAAAATGACACTTTGTGAAAAAAACAATAAAAATCAATTTCCGCTAACTTGTGAAAAAAAAATGAAATCTTCTATGAACTCCCCATACTACTAACGGAATACCTTGGGGTGTCTTCTTTCTAAAATGGGGTCACTTGTAGGGTTCCTATACTGTCCTGGCATTTTAGGGGCCCTAAACCGTGAGGAGTAGTCTAGAAAATAAATGCCTCAAAATGACCTGTGAAATCCTAAAGGTACTCATAGGACTTTGGGCCCCTTAGCGCAGTTAGGGTGCAAAAAAGTGTCACACATGTGGTATCGCCGTACTCAGGAGAAGTAGTATAATGTGTTTTGGGGTGTATTTTTACACATACCCATGCTGGGTGGGAGAAATATCTCTGTAAATGGACAATTGTGTGTAAAAAAATCAAAAGAAATCTCATTTACAGAGATATTTCTCCCACCCATCATGGGTATGTGTAAAAATACACCCCAAAACACATTATACTATTTCTCCTGAGTAAGGCGATACCACATGTGTGACATTTCTTTTGCAGCCTAGGTGCGCTAAGGGGCCCAAAGTCCTATGAGCACCTTTAGGCTTTACAGGGGTGCTTACAATTTAGCACCCCCCAAAATGCCAGGACAATAAACACACCCCACAAATGACCCCATTTTGGAAACTAGACACTTCAAGGTATTCAGAGAGGGGCATGGTGAGTCCGTGGCAGATTTCATTTTTTTTTGTCACCAGATAGCAGAAATGGAAACTTTTTTTTATTTATTTTTTTTGTCACAAAGTGTCATTTTCCGCTAACTTGTGACAAAAGATAAAATCTTCTATGAACTCACCATGCCTCTTAGTGAATACTTTGGGGTGTCTTCTTTCCAAAATGGGGTCATTTGGGGGGTATTTATACTATCCTGGAATTCTAGCACCTCATGAAACCTGACAGGTGCTCAGAAATGAGAGAGATGCTTCAAAATGGGAAAATTCAATTTTTGCACCATAGTTTGTAAACGCTATAACTTTTACCCAAACCAATAAATATACACTGAATGGGTTTTTTTTAATCAAAAACATGTTTGTCCACATTTTTCGCGCTGCATGTATACAGAAATTTTACTTTATTTGAAAAATGTCAGCACAGAAAGTTAAAAAAATCATTTTTTTGCCAAAATTCATGTCTTTTTTGATGAATAGAATAAAAAGTAAAAATCGCAGCACCAATCAAATAGCACCAAAAGAAAGCTGTATTAGTGACAAGAAAAGGAGGTAAAATTCATTTAGATGGTAGCTTGTATGACTGAGCAATAAACCATTTAAGCTGCAGTGGTCTGAATGGAAAAAAGGCTCTGGTCCTTAAGGGTGAAAAGACTGCGGTCCTTAAGTGGTTAAAGTGTTCCCTGAGGTGTGATTAATGGGTGTATTTATACTAGGGATGGGACCTCGAATCTGGCGAATCCACGAATCCCTCGAATCTTAAGAAAGATTCGAGATTCGTGGATTCAAATCCCCATGCCATTTTAGGGCATACGAATCCGACGAATCCGCCGCATCCGCCGCAACGTTTCGCCGCCGCGATCGCTGTGTATACATTACCTGCGCCGCTTGTGACGTCATCGCGACCTCCGCCGACCTCGCGTTCCATCGCAGTGTGATGCGCCGCCACGTCATCACGACCACTGACAACCTCGCGTTCCATCACCGCGTGATGACGTTGACGCCGCTCCGCCTATAGCTCAGTGAAGGCCCGAGGTGTGGACGGTGTGGACGTCGCTCTCGCGTAGAAGACCTGGCTGAGACTGAAGACGGACGGACGGACTGAGGGAGAGAGAACAACAGACAGGTACAGTATGGGGGCAGGGGGGGCATAGGCACTGAACTACCTATGCGCCACTAAACTACCTATGCTGGGGGGCACTAAACTACCTATGCTGCTGGGGGGCACTAAACTACCTATGCAGGTGGGGGGGCCACTAAACTAACTATCCTGGGGGGCACTAGATTACCTACCTATGCTGGGGGGCACTAGATTACCTACCTATGCTGGGGGGCACTAGATTACCTACCTATGCTGGGGGGCACTAGACTACCTACCTATGCTGGGGGGCACTAGACTACCTACCTATGCTGCTGGGGGGCACTAGACTACCTACCTAAAGGCCCCTCTACCTACCTACATACCTACCTATACATAAGGCCCTATACCCTGCTACCTATACTAAAGGTCCCTCTACCTACCTACCCACCTACCTAAAGGCCCCCCTATACGTACCTACCTACCTAAAGGCCCCTATACCTACCTACCTACATACCTACCTACATACCTACCTATACTTAAGGCCCTATACCCTGCTACCTATACTGAAGGTCCCTTTACCTACCTACCTAAATGCCCCTATACCTACCTACATACCTACCTATACTTAAGGCCCTATACCCTGCTATCTATACTGAAGGTCCCTTTATCTACCTACCTAAAGGCCCCTATACCTACCTAAAGGCCCCTATACCTACCTACCTACAAACCTACCTATACTTAAGGCCCTATACCCTGCTACCTATACTGAAGGTCCCTTTATCTACCTACCTAAAGGCCCCTATACCTACCTAAAGGCCCCTATACCTACCTACCTACCTACATACCTACCTATACTTAAGGCACTATACCCTGCTACCTATACTGAAGGTCCCTTTACCTACCTACCTACCGACCTACCTATACTGAAGCCACATGTACCTTACTACCTATACTGAAGGCCCCTATACCTAGCTACCTACCTATACTGAAGGCCCATATACCCTGCTACCTATACTGAAGGCCCATATACCCTGCTACCTATACTGAAGGCCCATATACCTTGCTACCTATACTGCAGGCCCCTATACCTTGCTACCTATACTGAAAGCTACCAATATTGAAGGCACCCATACCTAGCTACCTATACTGCGGGCACCTATGCCTGGGTACCTATACTGCGGGCAACTATACCACGGATCACACAATTCTTATGTGCAGGATTCGTTAGATTCGGGATTCGAAAGGTTCGAGATATTCGAGAACCTTTTTAGATTCGGATCCGGATTCGGATTCGAAGAAATTGTGGATTCGTCCCATCCCTAATTTATACTTACATGGGGCTTCCTCCAGCCCCATGAGGCACGTGGGCCGCCTCGCCGTCCTCTCCGGCCCCTCCGTTCTCTTGCAATCTTCCACGGTAATCTGGCCAGTAGTGTTTCTGCACATGCGCGGCCATGCACACTCCCATGTCCGGGAGCGCACTGCCCCTGTGCAGTACTACTGCGCAGGCACAGAACACTCCCTGGCTGCCGGAGCATGAAGAGGGAGTGGGTGCGTAGAAGAGCACGACTAGCCAGATTTCCGGTGAAGATTGCAAGAGCCATCAATGGCAAAAGATATATGAGCAGCAATAGGGATAGCCCATTCCTACCTTTATCTGATCAGCAGACGCCTGCCAGCAAATCAGGTGCAATGGTAGGCACCCTTTGTCTGCCATATCAAATCTAGCAGGAATTGCATAAATTTAGCAGCATTCAGGCGGAGGCTTCAGTCGAATGTAATCATAGATAATGTCACTTAGCAGGGACACCGCGTGCAGGTAACCCTCCCCCCCACACACACACTTGATCCCCTCCCTAACCACTCACCTATCAACCACATCCTGCAAGCTGCAAAAAGAGAAATTTAAAACCACAAAACACAGGTTCACACGACAGTCAGGGGTCGCGGAATCTGCCACACACCGGGACCCCTAAACTACCATGCGATAACTAGAGGGAGATACAGGTGAACCCTGGACCTATCACCACCAGAAGAATCATCCTCACTGCTAGTGCCTCTAATCAGAATGCTGACTGCAAAACACATGAAAAGCAAATGCACACTCCCAGCTAGCACATTCCTACCTTGTATCTGATCAGCAGACGCCGGCCAATTAGGTGCAATGGTATACACCCTTTGTCTGCCGTATCAAATCTAGCAGGAATTGCATAATTTTAGCAGCACTCAGGTGGGAGGCTTCGGTTGGACATAATTGTGGATTATTCATAGATTGCCGCTAGGACACTGATGATGGAGCGGAACTCCATCCTTCAAACGGGGGATCGGCGCGCACGATCCCCTGCAATTTCTGCCCCCAGAACTTAACGCCAATTGGCGTTACGCGGCCCTGGGGGAGCTGCTGCATTCACCCCAATTGGCGTGAGGCGGTATTTAGGTAGTTAAAGATTTCAAAGGTTGGAGAGTGGCGGATGTGTCATGGAGAGGCATTCTAGAAGAGGGCTGAGGCATGTGAGAAATCTTGTATACAAGATTTTGCAGATCTGCACATGACAAAACAGGGTCATGTGCAGATCTGATTTTGCGGTTGAGTTGGTATATGGAAACTAAGCAACGATCATCTGGCCCCTCCCACCACCTGCTGCTGCTGCTGCTAAGAGATTGTTGTTTTGTGGTCAGCACTGCAGCATTTTACAAAGTCCACTATCCAGCTTTACTTACAATAAGATCCCAGGGGGAGGCGGTCATTTAGGGCCTTAAAGGATACCCGTGGTGACATGCGACATGATGAGATAGACATGGGTATGTACAGTTCCTAGCACACAAATAACTGTGCTGTGTTCCTTTTTTTTTTTTCTTTCTGCCTGAAAGAGTTAAATATCAGGTATGTAGGTAGGCTTGGATCAGTGAATAATAGCGCACAGCGCCTATGCATAAAAATGGCGCCGCATTAAAAAGATACGCTTATCACTATTTATCGTTAGTACTGCATAATAATGGCGCACAGGGAAAAAAGAAGAAAAACGGCCCACAGTAATGTTATTTATCAATAGCGCTCATATGCCAAACAGCAAACGTTATTTAACTGCAAAACGGTGAATGAATTTAATGTAACACTGTCAAGGTTAGGCACCACCAGGGGGGGTGATTAGAGTTAGGCACCACCAGGGGGGGTGATTAGGGTTAGGCACCACCAGGGGGGGTGATTAGAGTTAGGCACCACCAGGGGGGGGTGATTAGGGTTAGGCACCACCAGGGGGGGTGATTAGAGTTAGGCACCACCAGGGGGGGTGATTAGGGTTAGGCACCACCAGGGGGGGGTGATTAGGGTTAGGCACCACCAGGGGGGGTGATTAGAGTTAGGCACCACCAGGGGGGGTGATTAGAGTTAGGCACCACCAGGGGGGGTGATTAGGGTTAGGCACCACCAGGGGGGGTGATTAGAGTTAGGCACCACCAGGGGGGGTGATTAGGGTTAGGCACCACCAGGGGGGGTGATTAGAGTTAGGCACCACCAGGGGGGGTGATTAGAGTTAGGCACCACCAGGGGGGGTGATTAGGGTTAGGCACCACCAGGGGGGGTGATTAGAGTTAGGCACCACCAGGGGGGGTGATTAGGGTTAGGCACCACCAGGGGGGGGTGATTAGGGTTAGGCACCACCAGGGGGGGTGATTAGAGTTAGGCACCACCAGGGGGGGGTGATTAGGGTTAGGCACCACCAGGGGGGGGGTGGTTAGGGTTAGGCACCACCAGGGAGGGTGGTTAGGGTTAGGCACCACCAGGGGGGGTGGTTAGGGTTAGGCACCACCAGGGGGGGTGGTTAGGGTTAGGCACCACCAGGGAAGTGGTTAGGGTGAGGCACCACCAGGGGGGGTGGTTAGGGTTAGGCACCACCAGGGGGAGGGGTTAGGGTTAGGCACCACCAGGGGGGGGGTTGGTTAGGGTTAAGCACCACCAGGGGGGTGGTTAGGGTTAGGCACCACCAGGGAAGTGGTTATGGTGAGGCACCACCAGGGAGGGGGGGGGGTCTAGGGGTTAGGGTTATGTACAGAGAGGGTTCTGTGTGAACACTAATTTTCAATAAAATAAACAGAGCTAAATAACGAGAAGGCTTTAACGTTAAATAGCGATAAGCCACAAACGGATTAGCGGCAACACCGTGCGCCATTATTCGCAGGCGCCATTTCCAGATGGATCCAGTAGGCTAACTCAGTCCTGAAGCAGACAGGCAGTGACTACAGTGTGACCCTCACCGATAAGAAATTCCAACTATAAAACACTTTCCTAGCAGAAAATGGCTTTTGAGAGCAGGAAAGGGATACAAAAAAGGGTTCAATAGTTCATAGATTTTAGTTTCGGCATGCTTCAATGAATGCGTCATTGAACAAAAACAATAAAACAATTAAAAAACTTAAAAAGTAGATTTAAACATAAAATAAAACTGTGGAATACCTTAAAAAGTCATGTTAAGGAGAAGGAAGATAGATACAATTGTTTATTTCATTAGTTTATTTTCGCCTTGGATGCCCTTTAACATTTGTACACTGAGATTGCTCTTACCTGAAGACATGCTGATCTGCAGACAGAACTCAGGCTAAATCTGTAATGGAAATAGGGAAAGATAATAGTAAAAAAAAAAAAAATAGATTTACATTTATGTATTTTTATATCTAGTATAAGTGTTTTAGATTTCCAAGCAACCACAGGAAACACCAGTACACATTCCAAGTTCTTTGGCCCAAATGGCCACCTGGTTTAAAAGAAGAACTGTAACCAAGAATTGAACTTAATTGAACTTAATTCCAATCAATAGCTGATACCCCCTTTCCCATGAGAAACCTTTACCTTTTCTTAAATAGATCATCGGGGGTTTGTATGTGGGGAAACCCCTCCCACCGTGTGATGTCATGACTATGGTCCTGACAATTTCCTGCTTGTCAACCTCATTGCATTGTGGGCAATAACGGCTGTTTGGAGAGCTCTGCATAGCTAATTGGCCTTGGCCTAGTCAGGGGTGTCAAACTCAATTACAAAGTGGGCCGAAATTGAACACTGGGACCAAGTTGGGGGCCAACCTCAATGTCTAGTAGTCACTGTCCTCCCTTATAAAGTTGCCTCCTGTCTAATGGCCCCCTCCAACCCTTATACATTTCACAGGTGTCTAGTGGTCCTCTTCCCTCCCCTATACAGTTTCCTGGTGTCTAGTGGCCTCCCTCCCCTACATAGTTTCCTGGTGTCTAGAGCTTTCCCCTCCCTCCACCATATGGCTTCCCTGGTGATCTAGGGCTTCACCTTTAGTATAGCTTTCCTGGTGGTCTAAAGTAAGCAAGACATAATGCAAAGTGGGGAAACCACTTGGGGGCAAAATTTGATGGCTCTGAGGGCCAGATTTGGCCCCCGGGCCGGAGTATGACATGTATGGCCATGGCTAAACATCACTGGGCTACATTTAATATACAGGAAGCGTTCCTGATGCTGAAAATTACCATAAAAGTGGGTATCCTGAATAACTTACAGGCATTTTGCAATATGTCACTACAATGCCTCTTGTCAATAACATGCAAATAGGTCTTAGGATAGGATTATGCAAGTTGTGTATGCAAATGTATACAGCCTGAAAATGGACCAATCAATTCTCACCAAGGTAGTTTTTGATTGGTTCATTTTCAAGCGGATTAAAATTGCATGCAGCATTTGCATAATCACCTTGGAATGATTTGCATGTCAGTGACCGCCCCTTGTCATCTATAATCCCTGATGTGATGCAGGAACTGTGACTCTGACAAGATAGTTGCTATAATGGTGAATTGCATCAGTTGCACAACAGGTTCTATTGTCTGCTGCTGGCTCCTCAGGTTATGAAGACACGTTTCTCACAAAGGCTGGATTATCTCAATAATTCTTATTTTTGGCTTGATACGTATGCATCAGTCATTGTCACGTTTACATACTTACCATTACTACCTACCTATGTTTGTATCTTACTATTGCAAGGAGAGAAACAGGGTATCTCCTCATAACCAAGCAAGACCTGACTTATAATGGTCGCAGATAGCAGATGTGCCCCCAGTATTAACCCTTTCACGTTCCACCGTTTTTACACCTTAAAGGGAACCTGAAGCGAGTACAATTATTTAAAATAAACACATGACGTACCTGCAAATGAATATTACATACTAACCTCACCGTCAGTTCCTCTCAGAAGCTCACCATTTTCTTCTTACAGTGATCCCTTCCAGTTCTGACAATATTTCGTCAGAACTGAAATATACCAGTTGCTGTCAGTTATATATCAGCAGCTGTCAGTTACAACTGAATGAGCAAGGTAATGTCCATGTTTCCCTATGTAATGTCCATGTTTCACCTAAGTGGGTGATATTACAGTTTAGCAGTGTGCTGACCAGGAAGCGGTTATGGGGTAATGGCCATTTTTAAAATGGCGGACGGAGAATTCCATTGATCACAGTGGACAAATGGGACACAGGAGAAGAGAAAGAGATTGAGGAGTAGACTACACAGGAGGTGAGTAGGACGTGTGTATGTGTATTTTGACATTTTATTTTCAGTTCAGGTTCTCTTTAAAGTTCCTGACATTGTTGACACTTTAGCTGTGTTGTTTTGAAACAGCTGTAACTTTTTAAGTGTCTATGCCATCTTAGCGATACAAGTCTTATTTTTTTTTTCAGTACAATCTGGGCTTTCTTTGGGTAATTTTTTCTCCCAAAACTGTTTTGTTTTATAGTCCATTTTTGAGGAAAAATTAGGTGTAAATGCAGAAAACATTTTTTTTTTCATTTTTCCCCCTCCCTGATTTTCACATCGCACATCCCACAGTTATAAAACATTTACATATAAATTATTTGGCCCTTCCCAATTAAAATGATACCCCATATGCCACATTCTACTTCTAGCTGAGCATGTGGCGGACAGTTATCCCCAATCTGCGCGTCTGTGGTGATCTAATGCGTTCGCTAGGGCGACTGTTCAGGGGGCCAGAGTGCTGTGCAGATGCATCACTAGGCAATGGCAGAGCGTTACATCTGTAGAGCGTTGGGGCCTGAAAATTTCGCCATAGCGATTGCTCCAATCGCTACTGGCGGCAGTCATTAAAGGTTTATAAACAGGCTTAGGTATTGCCGGGGTTAATAATAGGGTAATAGGCTAAGTTTGGGTTAAACATTAATGGTGAATGAAAAAAAAAATACTTATTTTATTGGGTCCATGTCACTTTCAATTTTTTTTTTTTTTTTTTTACTTTTACAATTTTTTTCTAACTTTATTGAATGATTGTTGCTAGCTAACAGCAACAATCATTCACAGAACCATTGACGTGACCGGGCATGGTCACGTGCATGGCGGCAGCAGGCAGCGGTATTTAATGTAGGACGTAGATTCTATGTCCTGGAACACACAGGGGGACTCATTTAGGACGTAGAATCTACATCCTAAAACCTAAAACAGTTAAGCAGTCACTTCCCCAGTATAAGCAGCAGATGTGCCCCCAGTATTAGGTAACCTGCCTTTCCATCATCAGGCTCCTGTAGGCACGTGCCTACAGTGCCTTATGGTAAATCCGGCCCTGCTCCCTCCCCAGTATAGATAGCAGATGTACCCCACAGTATTAGGTAGCCCTCTCCACAGTATAGATAGCAGATGTACCCTCCCCAATATTAGACAGCCCCCTCCCCAGTATAGATAGCAGATGTATGCCACAGTATTAGGCAGCCCCCTCCCCAGTATAGATAGCAGATGTACCCCTCAGTATTAGGTAGCCCCCTCCACAGTATAGATAGCAGATGTACCCCTCAGTATTAGGTAGCCCCCTCCGCAGTATAGGTAGCAGATGTACCCTCCCCAATATTAGACAGCCCCCCTCCCCAGTATAGATAGCAGATGTACCCCTCAGTATTAGGCAGCCCCCCTCCCCAGTATAGATAGCAGATGTACCCCTCAGTATTAGGTACCCCCCTCCTCAGTATAGATAGCAGATGTACCCCACAGTATTAGGTAGCCCTCTACACAGTATAGGTAGCAGATGTACCCCTCAGTATTAGGCAGCCCCCTCCCCAGTATAGATAGCAGATGTACCCCACAGTATTAGGTAGCCCTCTCCACAGTATAGGTAGCAGATGTACCCCTCAGTATTAGGTAGCCCTCTCCACAGTATAGATAGCAGATGTATGCCACAGTATTAGGTAGCCCTCTCCACAGTATAGGTAGCAGATGTATGCCACAGTATTAGGTAGCCCCTCCCCAGTATAGATAGCAGATGTACCCCTCAGTATTAGGTAGCCCCTCCCCAGTATAGATAGCAGATGTACCCCTCAGTATTAGGTAGCCCCCTCCCCAGTATAGATAGCAGATGTACCCCTCAGTATTAGGCAGCCCCCCTCCCCAGTATAGATAGCAGATGTACCCCTCAGTATTAGGCAGCCCCCTTCCCAGTATAGATAGCAGATGTACCCCTCAGTATTAGGCAGCCTCCTCCCCAGTATAGGTAGCAGATCTACCCCTCAGTATTAGGTAGCCCCCTCCCCAGTATAGGTAGCAGATGTACCCTCCCCAATATTAGACAGCCCCCTCCCCAGTATAGATAGCAGATGTACCCCACAGTATTAGGCAGCCCCCTCCCCAGTATAGATAGCAGATGTACCCCTCAGTATTAGGCAGCCCTCTCCACAGTATAGATAGCAGATGTATGCCACAGTATTAGGCTGCCCCCTCCCCAGTATAGATAGCAGATGTACCCCTCAGTATTAGGTAGCCCCCTCCCCAGTATAGGTAGCAGATGTACCCCTCAGTATTAGGTAGCCCCCTCCCCAGTATAGGTAGCAGATGTACCCTCCCCAATATTAGACAGCCCCCTCCCCAGTATAGATAGCAGATGTACCCCACAGTATTAGGCAGCCCCCTCCCCAGTATAGATAGCAGATGTACCCCTCAGTATTAGGCAGCCCTCTCCACAGTATAAAAAGCAGATGTATGCCACAGTATTAGGCTGCCCCCTCCCCAGTATAGATAGCAGATGTACCCCTCAGTATTAGGTAGCCCTCTCCACAGTATAGATAGCAGATGTATGCCACAGTATTAGGCAGCCCCCTCCCCAGTATAGATAGCAGATGTACCCCTCAGTATTAGGCAGCCCCCTCCCCAGTATAGATAGCAGATGTACCCCTCAGTATTAGGTAGCCCCCTCCCCAGTATAGGTAGCAGATGTACCCTCCCCAATATTAGACAGCCCCCTCCCCAGTATAGATAGCAGATGTACCCCACAGTATTAGGCAGCCCCCTCCCCAGTATAGATAGCAGATGTACCCCTCAGTATTAGGCAGCCCTCTCCACAGTATAGATAGCAGATGTATGCCACAGTATTAGGCTGCCCCCTCCCCAGTATAGATAGCAGATGTACCCCTCAGTATTAGGTAGCCCCCTCCCCAGTATAGGTAGCAGATGTACCCCTCAGTATTAGGTAGCCCCCTCCCCAGTATAGATAGCAGATGTACCCCTCAGTATTAGGTAGCCCCCTCCCCAGTATAGGTAGCAGATGTACCCTCCCCAATATTAGACAGCCCCCTCCCCAGTATAGATAGCAGATGTACCCCACAGTATTAGGCAGCCCCCTCCCCAGTATAGATAGCAGATGTACCCCTCAGTATTAGGCAGCCCTCTCCACAGTATAAAAAGCAGATGTATGCCACAGTATTAGGCTGCCCCCTCCCCAGTATAGATAGCAGATGTACCCCTCAGTATTAGGTAGCCCTCTCCACAGTATATATAGCAGATGTATGCCACAGTATTAGGCAGCCCCCTCCCCAGTATAGATAGCAGATGTACCCCTCAGTATTAGGCAGCCCCCTCCCCAGGATAGATAGCAGATGTGCCCCTCAGTATTAGGTAGCCCCCTCCCCAGTATAGGTATAAGATTATTATTATTATTATTTATTGTATTTATAAAGCGCCAACATATTACGCAGCGCTGGTCAATAAATATATACAATGATACAAGGATGACATACATAGGGTTATACACATAGAACAAAGTTATACATACAAATTGTACAAAATACATGATCATGCAATATGGGCTGGTTAGGTAGGCCCAGTAATACAAGTACAGGCTGTCATAGGACAGGAGCACATGATCCTGTAGATTACACTAGGGAGTGGAGGACCCTGCCAGAGGCTTACAATCTAAAGATGTACCCTCCCCAATATTAGACAGCCCCCCTCCCCAGTATAGATAGCAGATGTACCCCACAGTATTAGGTAGCCCTCTCCACAGTATAGATAGCAGATGTATGCCACAGTATTAGGCAGCCCCCTCCCCAGTATAGATAGCAGATGTACCCCTCAGTATTAGGTAGCTCTCTCCACAGTATAGATAGCAGATGTATGCCACAGTATTAGGCAGCCCCCTCCCCAGTATAGATAGCAGATGTACCCCTCAGTATTAGGTAGCCCCCTCCCCAGTGTAGGTAGCAGATGTACCCTCCCCAATATTAGACAGCCCCCTCCCCAGTATAGATAGCAGATGTACCCCTCAGTATTAGGTAGCCCCCTCCACAGTATAGGTAGCAGATGTACCCCTCAGTATTAGGTAGCTCTCTCCACAGTATAGATAGCAGATGTATGCCACAGTATTAGGCAGCCCCCTCCCCAGTATAGATAGAAGATGTACCCCTCAGTATTAGGTAGCCCCCTCCCCAGTATAGGTAGCAGATGTACCTTCCCCAATATTAGACAGCCCCCTCCCCAGTATAGATAGCAGATGTACCCCTCAGTATTAGGTAGCCCCCTCCACAGTATAGGTAGCAGATGTACCCCTCAGTATTAGGTAGCCCCCTCCCCAGCATAGGTAGCAGATGTACCCTCCCCAATATTAGACAGCCCCCTTCCCAGTATAGATAGCAGATGTACCCCACAGTATTAGGTAGCCCCCTCCACAGTATAGATAGCAGATGTACCCTCCCCAATATTAGACAGCCCCCTCCCCAGTATAGATAGCAGATGTACCCCACAGTATTAGGTAGCCCCCTCCCCAGTATAGGTAGCAGATGTACCCTCCCCAATATTAGACAGCCCCCTTCCCAGTATAGATAGCAGATGTACCCCACAGTATTAGGTAGCCCCCTCCACAGTATAGATAGCAGATGTACCCTCCCCAATATTAGACAGCCCCCTACCCAGTATAGATAGCAGATGTACCCCACAGTATTAGGTAGCCCCCTCCCCAGTATAGGTAGCAGATGTACCCTCCCCAATATTAGACAGCCCCCTCCCCAGTATAGATAGCAGATGTACCCCTCAGTATTAGGTAGCCCGCTCCCCAGTATAGGTAGCAGATGTACCCTCCCCAATATTAGACAGCCCCCTCCCCAGTATAGATAGCAGATGTACCCCACAGTATTAGGTAGCCCCCTCCCCAGTATAGGTAGCAGATGTACCCTCCCCAATATTAGACAGCCCCCCCCCCAGTATAAATAGCAGATGTACGCCACAGTATTAGGTAGCCCCCTCCCCAGTATAGGTAGCAGATGTACCCTCCCCAATATTAGACAGCCCCCTCCCCAGTATAGATAGCAGATGTACCCCACAGTATTAGGTAGCCCCCTCCCCAGTATAGGTAGCAGATGTACCCTCCCCAATATTAGACAGCCCCCTCCCCAGTATAGATAGCAGATGTACCCCACAGTATTAGGCAGCCCCCTCCCCAGTATAGATAGCAGATGTACCCCTCAGTATTAGGCAGCCCTCTCCACAGTATAGATAGCAGACGTATGCCACAGTATTAGGCTGCCCCCTCCCCAGTATAGATAGCAGATGTACCCCTCAGTATTAGGTAGCCCTCTCCACAGTATAGATAGCAGATGTATGCCGCAGTACTAGGCAGCCCCCTCCCCAGTATAGATAGCAGATGTACCCCTCAGTATTAGGCAGCCCCCTCCCCAGTATAGATAGCAGATGTACCCCTCAGTATTAGGTAGCCCCCTCCCCAGTATAGGTAGCAGATGTACCCTCCCCAATATTAGACAGCCCCCCTCCCCAGTATAGATAGCAGATGTACCCCACAGTATTAGGTAGCCCCCTCTACAGTATAGATAGCAGATGTACCCTCCCCAATATTAGACAGCCCCCCTCCCCAGTATAGATAGCAGATGTACCCCACAGTATTAGGCAGCCCCCTCCCCAGTATAGATAGCAGATGTACCCCTCAGTATTAGGTAGCCCCCTCCCCAGTATAGGTAGCAGATGTACTATCCCCAATATTAGACAGCCCCCCTCCCCAGTATAGATAGCAGATGTACCCCACAGTATTAGGCAGCCCCCTCCCCAGTATAGATAGCAGATGTACCCCTCAGTATTAGGTAGCCCTCTCCACAGTATAGATAGCAGATGTATGCCACAGTATTAGGCTGCCCCCTCCCCAGTATAGATAGCAGATGTACCCCTCAGTATTAGGCAGCCCCCTCCCCAGTATATATAGCAGATGTACCCCTCAGTATTAGGCAGCCCTCTCCACAGTATAGATAGCAGATGTATGCCACAGTATTAGGCTGCCCCCTCCCCAGTATAGATAGCAGATGTACCCCTCAGTATTAGGTAGCCCCCTCCCCAGTATAGATAGCAGATGTATGCCGCAGTACTAGGCAGCCCCCTCCCCAGTATAGAAAGCAGATGTACCCCTCAGTATTAGGCAGCCCCCTCCCCAGTATAGATAGCAGATGTACCCCTCAGTATTAGGTAGCCCCCTCCCCAGTATAGATAGCAGATGTACTCCACAGTATTAGGTAGCCCTCTCCACAGTATAGATAGCAGATGTATGCCACAGTATTAGGCAGCCCCCTCCCCAGTATAGATAGCAGATGTACCCCTCAGTATTAGGTAGCCCTCTCCACAGTATAGATAGCAGATGTATGCCACAGTATTAGGCTGCCCCCTCCCCAGTATAGATAGCAGATGTACCCCTCAGTATTAGGCAGCCCCCTCCCCAGTATAGATAGCAGATGTACCCCTCAGTATTAGGTAGCCCCCTCCCCAGTATAGGTAGCAGATGTACCCTCCCCAATATTAGACAGCCCCCCTCCCCAGTATAGATAGCAGATGTACACCACAGTATTAGGTAGCCCTCTCCACAGTATAGATAGCAGATGTATGCCACAGTAATAGGCAGCCCCCTCCCCAGTATAGATAGCAGATGTACCCCTCAGTATTAGGTAGCCCTCTCCACAGTATAGATAGCAGATGTATGCCACAGTATTAGGCTGCCCCCTCCCCAGTATAGATAGCAGATGTACCCCTCAGTATTAGGCAGCCCCCTCCCCAGTATAGATAGCAGATGTACCCCGCAGTATTAGGTAGCCCCCTCCCCAGTATAGGTAGCAGATGTACCCTCCCCAATATTAGACAGCCCCCCTCCCCAGTATAGATAGCAGATGTACCCCACAGTATTAGGTAGCCCTCTCCACAGTATAGATAGCAGATGTATGCCACAGTATTAGGCAGCCCCCTCCCCAGTATAGATAGAAGATGTACCCCTCAGTATTAGGTAGCCCCCTCCCCAGTATAGATAGCAGATGTACCCCTCAGTATTAGGCAGCCTCCTCCCCAGTATAGATAGCAGATGTACCCCTCAGTATTAGGCAGCCCCCTTCCCAGTATAGATAGCAGATGTACCCCTCAGTATTAGGCAGCCCCCTCCCCAGTATAGGTAGCAGATGTACCCCTCAGTATTAGGTAGCCCCCTCCCCAGTATAGGTAGCAGATGTACCCTCCCCAATATTAGACAGCCCCCTCCCCAGTATAGATAGCAGATGTACCCCACAGTATTAGGCAGCCCCCTCCCCAGTATAGATAGCAGATGTACCCCTCAGTATTAGGCAGCCCTCTCCACAGTATAGATAGCAGATGTATGCCACAGTATTAGGCTGCCCCCTCCCCAGTATAGATAGCAGATGTACCCCTCAGTATTAGGTAGCCCCCTCCCCAGTATAGGTAGCAGATGTACCCTCCCCAATATTAGACAGCCCCCTCCCCAGTATAGATAGCAGATGTACCCCACAGTATTAGGCAGCCCCCTCCCCAGTATAGATAGCAGATGTACCCCTCAGTATTAGGCAGCCCCCTCCCCAGTATAGATAGCAGATGTACCCCGCAGTATTAGGTAGCCCCCTCCCCAGTATAGGTAGCAGATGTACCCTCCCCAATATTAGACAGCCCCCCTCCCCAGTATAGATAGCAGATGTACCCCACAGTATTAGGTAGCCCTCTCCACAGTATAGATAGCAGATGTATGCCACAGTATTAGGCAGCCCCCTCCCCAGTATAGATAGAAGATGTACCCCTCAGTATTAGGTAGCCCCCTCCCCAGTATAGATAGCAGATGTACCCCTCAGTATTAGGCAGCCCCCTCCCCAGTATAGATAGCAGATGTACCCCTCAGTATTAGGCAGCCCCCTTCCCAGTATAGATAGCAGATGTACCCCTCAGTATTAGGCAGCCCCCTCCCCAGTATAGGTAGCAGATGTACCCCTCAGTATTAGGTAGCCCCCTCCCCAGTATAGGTAGCAGATGTACCCTCCCCAATATTAGACAGCCCCCTCCCCAGTATAGATAGCAGATGTACCCCTCAGTATTAGGCAGCCCCCTTCCCAGTATAGATAGCAGATGTACCCTTCAGTATTAGGCAGCCCCCTCCCCAGTATAGGTAGCAGATGTACCCCTCAGTATTAGGTAGCCCCCTCCCCAGTATAGGTAGCAGATGTACCCTCCCCAATATTAGACAGCCCCCCTCCCCAGTATAGATAGCAGATGTACCCCACAGTATTAGGCAGCCCCCTCCCCAGTATAGATAGCAGATGTACCCCTCAGTATTAGGTAGCCCTCTCCACAGTATAGATAGCAGATGTATGCCACAGTATTAGGCTGCCCCCTCCCCAGTATAGATAGCAGATGTACCCCTCAGTATTAGGCAGCCCCCTCCCCAGTATAGATAGCAGATGTACCCCTCAGTATTAGGCAGCCCTCTCCACAGTATAGATAGCAGATGTATGCCACAGTATTAGGCTGCCCCCTCCCCAGTATAGATAGCAGATGTACCCCTCAGTATTAGGTAGCCCCCTCCCCAGTATAGATAGCAGATGTATGCCGCAGTACTAGGCAGCCCCCTCCCCAGTATAGAAAGCAGATGTACCCCTCAGTATTAGGCAGCCCCCTCCCCAGTATAGATAGCAGATGTACTCCACAGTATTAGGTAGCCCTCTCCACAGTATAGATAGCAGGTGTATGCCACAGTATTAGGCAGCCCCCTCCCCAGTATAGATAGCAGATGTACCCCTCAGTATTAGGTAGCCCTCTCCACAGTATAGATAGCAGATGTATGCCACAGTATTAGGCTGCCCCCTCCCCAGTATAGATAGCAGATGTACCCCTCAGTATTAGGCAGCCCCCTCCCCAGTATAGATAGCAGATGTACCCCTCAGTATTAGGTAGCCCCCTCCCCAGTATAGGTAGCAGATGTACCCTCCCCAATATTAGACAGCCCCCCTCCCCAGTATAGATAGCAGATGTACACCACAGTATTAGGTAGCCCTCTCCACAGTATAGATAGCAGATGTATGCCACAGTAATAGGCAGCCCCCTCCCCAGTATAGATAGCAGATGTACCCCTCAGTATTAGGTAGCCCTCTCCACAGTATAGATAGCAGATGTATGCCACAGTATTAGGCTGCCCCCTCCCCAGTATAGATAGCAGATGTAACCCTCAGTATTAGGCAGCCCCCTCCCCAGTATAGATAGCAGATGTACCCCGCAGTATTAGGTAGCCCCCTCCCCAGTATAGGTAGCAGATGTACCCTCCCCAATATTAGACAGCCCCCCTCCCCAGTATAGATAGCAGATGTACCCCACAGTATTAGGTAGCCCTCTCCACAGTATAGATAGCAGATGTATGCCACAGTATTAGGCAGCCCCCTCCCCAGTATAGATAGAAGATGTACCCCTCAGTATTAGGTAGCCCCCTCCCCAGTATAGATAGCAGATGTACCCCTCAGTATTAGGCAGCCCCCTCCCCAGTATAGATAGCAGATGTACCCCTCAGTATTAGGCAGCCCCCTTCCCAGTATAGATAGCAGATGTACCCCTCAGTATTAGGCAGCCCCCTCCCCAGTATAGGTAGCAGATGTACCCCTCAGTATTAGGTAGCCCCCTCCCCAGTATAGGTAGCAGATGTACCCTCCCCAATATTAGACAGCCCCCTCCCCAGTATAGATAGCAGATGTACCCCACAGTATTAGGCAGCCCCCTCCCCAGTATAGATAGCAGATGTACCCCTCAGTATTAGGCAGCCCTCTCCACAGTATAGATAGCAGATGTATGCCACAGTATTAGGCTGCCCCCTCCCCAGTATAGATAGCAGATGTACCCCTCAGTATTAGGTAGCCCCCTCCCCAGTATAGATAGCAGATGTATGCCACAGTATTAGGCTGCCCCCTCCCCAGTATAGATAGCAGATGTACCCTCCCCAATATTAGACAGCCCCCTCCCCAGTATAGATAGCAGATGTACCCTCCCCAATATTAGACAGCCCCCTCCCCAGTATAGATAGCAGATGTATGCCACAGTATTAGGCTGCCCCCTCCACAGTATAGATAGCAGATGTACCCCTCAGTATTAGGCAGCCCTCTCCACAGTATAGATAGCAGATGTATGCCACAGTATTAGCGTACGTTAAAAAGGGGCGCTGGGAAAAAAGGGCGCCGGGTTTTAAACGATAAACATGGATAACGTTTAAAAATATAATGTACTATATTTCGTTTAAAAATAATGTTTTAGAAAGTTATAAATCATTAAATAATGTGCATGAAATTGGCAATTGTGAAAACGTTAATCTTCCGTTTAAAAGTGAAACGTATAATAACGTTTAAAAAAAAAAATAGTAAGTAACCCTCCCTGTACCTACCCCTAACCCCTAGACCCCCGTGTTGGTGCCTAAACCTAAGACCCCCCTGGTGGTGCCTAAACCTAAGACTCCCCTGATGGTGCCTAATCCTAAGACTCCCCTGTGATAAGCATTAATAACGTGTGAAAAAAATATTGTGCTGTTTTTCGTTTAAAAATAATGTTTTAAAAAAGATTGTACTGTTTTTCGTTTAAAAATAATGTTTAAAAAATTATAAATCATAAAATAATGTGTAATCATGAGAAGCAGTTATAAAACAGTAAAATTCTCCGGGCGCTGCTTATAAAACGTTATTTTTCTCCGGCGCCCTTTTTTCCTGTCGGGCGCCCATTAAACGATATTTATTATGGGAGTGAATGGCGGCGCCCGATTTGTCCACTTGCCTCAGGCGCCCGAATTTACTGTTACCACAGTATTAGGCTGCCCCCTCCCCAGTATAGATAGCAGATGTACCCCTCAGTATTAGGCAGCCCCCTCCCCAGTATAGATAGCAGATGTACCCCGCAGTATTAGGTAGCCCCCTCCCCAGTATAGGTAGCAGATGTACCCTCCCCAATATTAGACAGCCCCCCTCCCCAGTATAGATAGCAGATGTACCCCACAGTATTAGGTAGCCCTCTCCACAGTATAGATAGCAGATGTATGCCACAGTATTAGGCAGCCCCCTCCCCAGTATAGATAGAAGATGTACCCCTCAGTATTAGGTAGCCCCCTCCCCAGTATAGATAGCAGATGTACCCCTCAGTATTAGGCAGCCCCCTCCCCAGTATAGATAGCAGATGTACCCCTCAGTATTAGGCAGCCCCCTTCCCAGTATAGATAGCAGATGTACCCCTCAGTATTAGGCAGCCCCCTCCCCAGTATAGGTAGCAGATGTACCCCTCAGTATTAGGTAGCCCCCTCCCCAGTATAGGTAGCAGATGTACCCTCCCCAATATTAGACAGCCCCCTCCCCAGTATAGATAGCAGATGTACCCCACAGTATTAGGCAGCCCCCTCCCCAGTATAGATAGCAGATGTACCCCTCAGTATTAGGCAGCCCTCTCCACAGTATAGATAGCAGATGTATGCCACAGTATTAGGCTGCCCCCTCCCCAGTATAGATAGCAGATGTACCCCTCAGTATTAGGTAGCCCCCTCCCCAGTATAGGTAGCAGATGTACCCCTCAGTATTAGGTAGCCCCCTCCCCAGTATAGGTAGCAGATGTACCCTCCCCAATATTAGACAGCCCCCTCCCCAGTATAGGTAGCAGATGTACCCCACAGTATTAGGCAGCCCCCTCCCCAGTATAGATAGCAGATGTACCCCTCAGTATTAGGCAGCCCTCTCCACAGTATAGATAGCAGATGTATGCCACAGTATTAGGCTGCCCCCTCCCCAGTATAGATAGCAGATGTACCCCTCAGTATTAGGTAGCCCTCTCCACAGTATAGATAGCAGATGTATGCCACAGTATTAGGCAGCCCCCTCCCCAGTATAGATAGCAGATGTACCCCTCAGTATTAGGCAGCCCCCTCCCCAGTATAGATAGCAGATGTACCCCTCAGTATTAGGTAGCCCCCTCCCCAGTATAGGTAGCAGATGTACCCTCCCCAATATTAGACAGCCCCCCTCCCCAGTATAGATAGCAGATGTACCCCTCAGTATTAGGTAGCTCTCTCCACAGTATAGATAGCAGATGTATGCCACAGTATTAGGTAGCCCCCTCCCCAGTATAGATAGCAGATGTACCCCTCAGTATTAGGTAGCCCCCTCCCCAGTATAGGTAGCAGATGTACCCTCCCCAATATTAGACAGCCCCCTCCCCAGTATAGATAGCAGATGTACCCCTCAGTATTAGGTAGCCCCCTCCACAGTATAGGTAGCAGATGTACCCCTCAGTATTAGGTAGCTCTTTCCACAGTATAGATAGCAGATGTATGCCACAGTATTAGGCAGCCCCCTCCCCAGTATAGATAGCAGATGTACCCCTCAGTATTAGGTAGCCCCCTCCCCAGTATAGGTAGCAGATGTACCCTCCCCAATATTAGACAGCCCCCTCCCCAGTATAGATAGCAGATGTACCCCTCAGTATTAGGTAGCCCCCTCCACAGTATAGGTAGCAGATGTACCCCTCAGTATTAGGTAGCCCCCTCCCCAGTACAGGTAGCAGATGTACCCTCCCCAATATTAGACAGCCCCCTCCCCAGTATAGATAGCAGATGTACCCCTCAGTATTAGGTAGCCCCCTCCCCAGTATAGATAGCAGATGTACCCCACAGTATTAGGTAGCCCCCTCCCCAGTATAGGTAGCAGATGTACCCTCCCCAATATTAGACAGCCCCCTTCCCAGTATAGATAGCAGATGTACCCCACAGTATTAGGTAGCCCCCTCCACAGTATAGATAGCAGATGTACCCTCCCCAATATTAGACAGCCCCCTCCCCAGTATAGATAGCAGATGTACCCCACAGTATTAGGCAGCTCCCTCCCCAGTATAGATAGCAGATGTACCCCTCAGTATTAGGCAGCCCTCTCCACAGTATAGATAGCAGACGTATGCCACAGTATTAGGCTGCCCCCTCCCCAGTATAGATAGCAGATGTACCCCTCAGTATTAGGTAGCCCTCTCCACAGTATAGATAGCAGATGTATGCCGCAGTACTAGGCAGCCCCCTCCCCAGTATAGATAGCAGATGTACCCCTCAGTATTAGGCAGCCCCCTCCCCAGTATAGATAGCAGATGTACCCCTCAGTATTAGGTAGCCCCCTCCCCAGTATAGGTAGCAGATGTACCCTCCCCAATATTAGACAGCCCCCCTCCCCAGTATAGATAGCAGATGTACCCCACAGTATTAGGTAGCCCTCTCCACAGGATAGATAGCAGATGTATGCCACAGTATTAGGCAGCCCCCTCCCCAGTATAGATAGCAGATGTACCCCTCAGTATTAGGTAGCCCTCTCCACAGTATAGATAGCAGATGTATGCCACAGTATTAGGCTGCCCCCTCCCCAGTATAGATAGCAGATGTACCCCTCAGTATTAGGCAGCCCCCTCCCCAGTATAGATAGCAGATGTACCCCTCAGTATTAGGCAGCCCTATCCACAGTATAGATAGCAGATGTATGCCACAGTATTAGGCTGCCCCCTCCCCAGTATAGGTAGCAGATGTACCCCTCAGTATTAGGTAGCCCTCTCCACAGTATAGATAGCAGATGTATGCCGCAGTACTAGGCAGCCCCCTCCCCAGTATAGATAGCAGATGTATCCCTCAGTATTAGGCAGCCCCCTCCCCAGTATAGATAACAGATGTACCCCCTCAGTATTAGGTAGCCCCCTCCTCAGTATAGGTAGCAGATGTACCCCCCCCCCCCCAATATTAGACAGCCCCCCTCCCCAGTATAGATAGCAGATGTACCCCACAGTATTAGGTAGCCCTCTCCACAGTATAGATAGCAGATGTATGCCACAGTATTAGGCAGCCCCCTCCCCAGTATAGATAGCAGATGTACCCCTCAGTATTAGGTAGCCCCCTCCCCAGTATAGATAGCAGATGTACCCCTCAGTATTAGGTAGCCCCCTCCCCAGTATAGGTAGCAGATGTACCCTCCCCAATATTAGACAGCCCCCTCCCCAGTATAGATAGCAGATGTACCCCTCAGTATTAGGTAGCCCCCTCCACAGTATAGGTAGTAGATGTACCCCTCAGTATTAGGTAGCCCCCTCCCCAGTATAGGTAGCAGATGTACCCTGTCACAGACCGCGAGCCGGTCTGCGGGTGGGGTAAATCGATCAGCGTCAGAAATCCTCTTACACGGTCATTTGTTCATCACGAAGGGTAACCCGCATTCGCAATTTGATGAACTGACTCGCGAAGGGAGCGTTCTGATACCAACCGAATCACTCCACACACATATACAATTCAAAGATCTGCCACCAAGCGAGTTACACAGCCCGCTACTGTAATTTTACTAGGACTTCGAGAACACTTTAGTAACCCCTAGCAGTATGCAAGAATCTGGGCCAGATCGTTATGTCTGGGCCGGGTTCTCGCATACGGGTTATAAATGTATACTTCTATTAAACACAGGGTAGCGAGTTCAGGAGAATAGGTACGATTGTGTATGTTCAGCAACAGGTCATAACCGCTAAACGATTTTTAAACGTTTAATAACACAAATGCATTACATACAGTTATATACACCTATTAACATATAAAACACAGAGCTTAAAAATAAAAGGAATAAAACAGAAAGTTCTTACTTAGTTAGCTGAGCAGTCCATTTGAATCATGAAGAAAATAGTCCAGTTTAAACGTAGGCATTCAGCTTAAAAGTCCTTTGTACACAACATGCGCCCGGTTCTTCCGTGAGCACATGTCTGGACTTCCCTAGTCGATGTAAATTGAAGAACTGGGTGGAGTTCCTTGCAAACGCTTTTTACTGACCAGAGTTTTGGGGCGGTCACTACCTGGAAAGTAGGTGTGTTGGAGGCAGGGTTACCTCCTGGCAAGTCAGGTTACCACCCACAGACTTGGAGCAAGGAATGTACCAATTATTAATAATTTGTGTAATTCCGCCCCAGATGGGTGCATCGCAGATCCGAGACCATATTCATAAGCAGCATGCGACTCTGTATTAAATGAGACTATACACGCCTAGTCTAACGAATTTGCTCTACGCATGCCGGATAAAGCGGTTTCTCAATTGATTCCTGATAGCTAGAGAAGGATAATTCATGTGAATTATAGACCTGTTTCCTAGGTATCAGGAAATGTAATTTTGGTCTTGCTGTGACAAACCTATTTTGAATTATTAATAAGTTAACGTTCCCTTTGTGTGAAGCTATACGCTTGGAGGGAAATTTTGAATCTCAACCAGTTTGAGCTGGTTTTCCTTTTGGGGAAAGATGAGCTATGTACCAAATGCTGCTCCCCAGGTGGTCTGGCTACTTGTGAAATTCTTTCCTGACACAGGATGTGGGGGAGGTTACTGTACTCAGTAAGAGAGAGGGAAATTGACATCTATTGTGCATTTACCCAAGACTGACAGGGACTGCGCACGACTATTGCGAAAATCGCTGGCGTTTACGCGCACGACCTCCGTAATGTTCGTCACATCTCCCTCCTACCAGCCGGACGCACAGAGTGGGTCTGCATGACCCGCTCTACGCGGCGCTTAGCTACTGACCGGGTTCTCGACTTCTTATCTGACTGCCCGTTAGACAACTCACCAGAAGCGTAAGGCCTCATGGTCCGGTGTGTCCCAGTGTCCGCTTTGCGGACGGTGCGATGCACACCAACAGGCTTACCGCTAAAGGCCTGGCTGGGTTTGCGTAGCGCTTCCTGTAAGGGAGAGAGTCGCTGGCTGACATCCGGGTCACTTCCTGACTCTCGGGTGTCAGCCTGCGAATCTGGAAGCAGCGTGGCATACCCCTGCTCTAACTGACTACACCTTGGCACAACATTTTGGTCAGCACAACCTAGGTGGACATTAGAGTACATTTTAAAAAACGAATTAGCCTTTACCTGGGTGGCGAGGCTTGCCCCTTCTCCAGGAAGGATAGAGGGTGGACCTGTGGGCAGTTTTGCACTGGGTTGCTTCTGCAAGGGGAAGACCTGCAAGGGTGAGACAGGGAAGGAACGGCCTGTCTCCACCAGCTGTTTGTTAACAGCAGACAATGGTGGAGCACTCTGGCTGTCATAGCAGGAGGGGAGGTCTAGGCCCCCAGCTGCCTGCTCTGACACCTGGCCTGCTTCCACTGCCCTGGACGGATATGACCCAGGCAAAACAAGACTGTTACCTCTTAGATTAGAGACTGTCACATTTAAACATACATCATTTTTAGCACTGTGAGATTCAGCATGAAAGCTATTAGCAACATCTGGTACAACATTAACATCACAGTTACGTTCATTTTTCACATGTACACAGGTATCTGGAACAACAGTGACAGGTTTAGAGTCAGACAAACCGTGACTAGACAGCTGTCCATTAGAAACAGGTACCGCTTCCTTCCCTCCTTCCCTAGGAGGGC
Organism: Hyperolius riggenbachi; assembly: GCF_040937935.1. NCBI lineage: Eukaryota > Metazoa > Chordata > Amphibia > Anura > Hyperoliidae > Hyperolius > Hyperolius riggenbachi. Next base: position 29,791,359 of record NC_090648.1, read on the forward strand.
TAGGTACCATTACCCTGGCTGCCTCCCTCTGTCCCACCCCAAGCTTGTACAGTACCTGAGTGGGTCCAGACTGGCAATCCGGGGTGTTGATCACAGGCTCATAAAAGGATCGTAGGGTGCCAAGATCGGTGCCCAACAGCACAGGCACTGGGATGTCATCTGTCACCCCCACAACTTTTGACTGGCGGCCCCTTCCCCAATCGAGAACAACACGAGCTTTGGCGATGCGTGCGTGTGTGCCACCAACTCCCAAAAGTGTGACACGCTCATTAGGCAGGAAATTCTCCCTGGCTACAAGATGAGAGCGAACCAAGGTAAGCTCTGCGCCTGTGTCGCGGAAACCAACAGCGATCTGGTCGTTAACTTCCACGACTTGATGATTTCCGGAAAGTCGAGGATTTGCTGCTCCCATGACGAGGTAGGCGTGTGCAGTAGAGGATGCGCTAGCCACTTCTGCGCTAGGCTCTGGAGACGGCGTCCTCACCTCGGGGCAGGCAGACTTGAGGTGTCCTCGCTGTCCACAGTGGTAACACTTCGGAACATATGTGGCATCAGGCGGATGAGTTGCAGGTGCAGCATCCGGCCTCTGTGGCTGTGGGACCCGATTCCCACGGTTAGCAGGGGGAGGAGAGCTGGGTTGCATAGGTCTCCCCCCTTTCCAGCTCTGGGCTGGAGGTCTGCGGCTGTCCGGAACACGGGTGGCCACAAAAGTGTCTGCAAGTTCTGCGGCAGCTTTGGCGGATTCAGGCTTCCGCTCCAAGACAAACTGCCGGACATCTGGAGTGCAGCAGTTCAGCAACTGCTCCTGTACGATGAGGTCCTCCAGACCTTGGTGAGAGTCTTTTTTGAGGCCCCGTGACCACTGCCTGAACACAGTCAGCAGGCGACTCTCCAGGTCGGTGTAAGAGTCGGTGTGGCCTTTCTGCAGGGAGCGAAACTTTTTGCGATAGACCTCTGGGGTCAACTGGTATTTGGCGATAATTGCAGCTTTTATCGCAGCATAGTCATTGTCTTTCTCAGCGGGTAAGTCCACAAACGCCTCAAGCGCTTTGTCCCGCAAGTTGGGTGTCAGATATCTCGCCCACTGCTCCTGGGGCAGATGATGCTGACGACAAGTCTTTTCAAAGGAGTGTAAATAAGTGTCCGGGTCGGTTCCCTTCTCCATTTCTGGGAATTTAAACTTTGGAGTCCCAAACGGACCTGCTGTGGGCCGGAGTTCCGGAGCACTTTGTGAGGAATTTTGGCCTTGCGCTCGCAGTTTGGCCATTTCAAGGTCATGTCTGCGTGCGGCTTCTCTCTCCTCTCTTTCCGCTACTTGCTCAGCTCGCCACCGGCGTTCTGAAGATTCCCGTTCAGCCTGGCGTTCTAAACGGTCAGCGTCTCGTTCTGCTCTGTCAGCGTTTTCTCTGACAATCTGCATGTACAGCTCAGGATTTGTCTCCAACAGCCTTTGTAATCCAGGTTGCATTCCAGCATCAGGAACACAGAACAGGTTGGCATGGGCGGGCTCCTGCCGGCCACCATGCTCCTCAGCAGTTACAGCGACCGGTTCAGACGCGGTCCCGTTTTCCTCTGGGTCTGGAAGTGGGTTGCTTTGCTCCAACCGCTCACTTTCCTCTGCCCCAGTTACAGCACCGTCTGAACCAGGAGTGTGCTCTCCCAGCATCTGCTCTGGCTGGGTATCCAGTCGCAATAAGTCGTCAATCAATTGCGCTTTCTTTTTTCTATACGTCATAATGCCTTTTTCCTCACACAAGTTTGCTAGGTCTGCCACTGACATTTTCTTGTATCTTGCTACAGCCATTTTTGCCAAATAAAAGATAGGATAGGAAAAGAGATTGGGGGGGAACTCTGTGCTACACGTTTAGTCTATATAAATGGTAATGCACCGGTTATCGACCACAGATTTTTGATCTGTTCTAGCAGGTTAATCAAATAACGTTGCCGTTGATGTTCTGAACATACACAAATCCCAAAAAGCTGCCAAACACTGTCACAGACCGCGAGCCGGTCTGCGGGTGGGGTAAATCGATCAGCGTCAGAAATCCTCTTACACGGTCATTTGTTCATCACGAAGGGTAACCCGCATTCGCAATTTGATGAACTGACTCGCGAAGGGAGCGTTCTGATACCAACCGAATCACTCCACACACATATACAATTCAAAGATCTGCCACCAAGCGAGTTACACAGCCCGCTACTGTAATTTTACTAGGACTTCGAGAACACTTTAGTAACCCCTAGCAGTATGCAAGAATCTGGGCCAGATCGTTATGTCTGGGCCGGGTTCTCGCATACGGGTTATAAATGTATACTTCTATTAAACACAGGGTAGCGAGTTCAGGAGAATAGGTACGATTGTGTATGTTCAGCAACAGGTCATAACCGCTAAACGATTTTTAAACGTTTAATAACACAAATGCATTACATACAGTTATATACACCTATTAACATATAAAACACAGAGCTTAAAAATAAAAGGAATAAAACAGAAAGTTCTTACTTAGTTAGCTGAGCAGTCCATTTGAATCATGAAGAAAATAGTCCAGTTTAAACGTAGGCATTCAGCTTAAAAGTCCTTTGTACACAACATGCGCCCGGTTCTTCCGTGAGCACATGTCTGGACTTCCCTAGTCGATGTAAATTGAAGAACTGGGTGGAGTTCCTTGCAAACGCTTTTTACTGACCAGAGTTTTGGGGCGGTCACTACCTGGAAAGTAGGTGTGTTGGAGGCAGGGTTACCTCCTGGCAAGTCAGGTTACCACCCACAGACTTGGAGCAAGGAATGTACCAATTATTAATAATTTGTGTAATTCCGCCCCAGATGGGTGCATCGCAGATCCGAGACCATATTCATAAGCAGCATGCGACTCTGTATTAAATGAGACTATACACGCCTAGTCTAACGAATTTGCTCTACGCATGCCGGATAAAGCGGTTTCTCAATTGATTCCTGATAGCTAGAGAAGGATAATTCATGTGAATTATAGACCTGTTTCCTAGGTATCAGGAAATGTAATTTTGGTCTTGCTGTGACAAACCTATTTTGAATTATTAATAAGTTAACGTTCCCTTTGTGTGAAGCTATACGCTTGGAGGGAAATTTTGAATCTCAACCAGTTTGAGCTGGTTTTCCTTTTGGGGAAAGATGAGCTATGTACCAAATGCTGCTCCCCAGGTGGTCTGGCTACTTGTGAAATTCTTTCCTGACACAGGATGTGGGGGAGGTTACTGTACTCAGTAAGAGAGAGGGAAATTGACATCTATTGTGCATTTACCCAAGACTGACAGGGACTGCGCACGACTATTGCGAAAATCGCTGGCGTTTACGCGCACGACCTCCGTAATGTTCGTCACATACCCTCCCCAATATTAGACAGCCCCCTTCCCAGTATAGATAGCAGATGTACCCCACAGTATTAGGTTGCCCCCTCCACAGTATAGATAGCAGATGTACCCCACAGTATTAGGTAGCCCCCTCCCCAGTATAGGTAGCAGATGTACCCTCCCCAATATTAGACAGCCCCCTCCCCAGTATAGATAGCAGATGTACCCCACAGTATTAGGTAGCCCCCTCCCCAGTATAGGTAGCAGATGTACCCTCCCCAATATTAGACAGCCCCCTCCCCAGTATAGATAGCAGATGTATGCCACAGTATTAGGTAGCTCCCTCCCCAGTATAGGTAGCAGATGTACCCTCCCCAATATTAGACAGCCCCCTCCCCAGTATAGATAGCAGATGTACCCCACAGTATTAGGTAGCCCCCTGAGCAAGAAATCCAATTGGATTTCCAACTTTTTTCCAATATAAGTCGACCAGGAGTGGACATGAGTGGCGAATTTTTCGGATCAATTTTTATGAAAATTTAATGGTGTAAGGGTATATTGTCAATTTCTTAAAGGATACCCGAAGTGACATGTGACATGATGAGATGTGTATGTACAGTGCCAAGCACACTAATAACTATGCTGTGTTCCTTTTTTTTTCTTTCTCTGCCTGAAAGAGTTAAATATTAGATACGTAAGTGGCAGTTCCTATCTGAGGCCAGAAACCCACTAGGAGCGATTTCTAAGTGCTAGTGATTTGAAAAAGCTCTTGCTAATGCAATGCTACCATGGGGATTATTATAAAATCACATCGCTCAAGTGGGATCACACCCATAGCATTATATTAGCAAGAGCTTTCAAATCGCAAAGCGCTCAGAAAATCGCTCCTAGTGGGTTTCTGGCCTGAGTCAGGACTGGGTCAGGCTACAGTGTGACCCCCACTGATTAGAGATTACAACTTATTTTAAAACACTTTCCTAGCAGAAAATGGCTTCTGAGAGCAGGAAAGTGATAAAAAGGGTCAATAGTTCATAGATTTTAGCTCTTGCATACTTCAATGAATGTGTCATTGAGCAAAAAACAATAAAAACTGAAATAAAAAAACTTAAATATAAAATTGGAATATCTTAAAAAGTCATTTTTAGGAGGAGGAGGATAGATACAATTGTTTATTTTCACCTCGGGTGTCCTTTGATATATACATTAGAGCAATTTTTTCAAAGTTTTCAATCTTTTTTATTTCCTAATCGGGGCAAAATTGAACACGTGTTTATCTGTGTGTGTTACATTGTAACATATGAAAAATCTGACCAATCGGAAAAATTGATTTTAATTCTTGAACTGAGGCTAAGTTCACAGTGGGACGTTAAAGTCGCATGTTAAAACATTTAACGCAGAATAACTCACTGCAATGAAAAATCAATGCCCTGTTCACAGTGCACACGTTGCGTTGGTGTCTAACGCTGCACGTTAAGTGAAAGTGCTGCATGCAGTGCGTTATACACGTTATTAGCTGCGTCAGACTGTTTGCACATGCTCAGTAATGACTTGGAAACATACTTTTCATTGCCTGTATGCTAAATTACAGAGGCAGAAGAGTTTCAATCTTCTAACTGTAATATTAAATACTTAACGCAGGAAGAAGTGAAGGCAAGACTAAATAAATTAAAAATAGACAAGGCACCTGGCCCGGATGGCATGCATCCTCGGGTCCTAAGGGAATTAAGTTCAGTTATAGATAAACCCCTTTATCTTATCTTTTGTGACTCTCTTGCAACTGGCAGAGTCCCAGTGGATTGGCGTACAGCCCACGTTTTCCCATTATTTAAAGGGATACTGTAGGGGGGTCGGGGGAAAATGAGTTGAACTTACCCAGGGCTTCTAACGGTCCCCCACAGACATCCTGTGCCCGCGCAGCCACTCGCCGATGCTCCGGCCCCGCCTCCGGTTCAATTCTGGAATTTCAGACTTTAAAGTCTGAAAACCACTGCGCCTGTGCAGCCGTGTCCTCAATCCCACTGATGTCACCAAGAGCATACTGCGCAGACACAGACCATACTGGGCCTACGCAGTACACTCCTGGTGACGTCTTTGGGAGCGAGGACACAGCCGCACAGATGCAGTGGTTTTCAGACTTTAAAGTCTGAAATTCCAGAAGTGAACCGGAGGCGGGGCCGGGGCATCGGCGAGTGGCTGCACGGGCACAGGATGTCTGCGGGAGACCTTTAGAAGCCTTGGGTAAGTTCAACTCATTTTCCCCCGACCCCCTTACAGTATCCCTTTAAGAAGGGCAAAAAATCAGATCCAGGAAATGATAGACCTGTAAGCTTAACATCAGTTGTATGCAAACTATTTGAGGGATACTATACATGACTTCATAGTAGAAAATAATCTTATTTCTCAGCATCAACATGGGTTTACTAAAGACAGGTCCTGTTTGACTAACATGCTCAGCTTTTATGAGGTAGTGAATGCTAATATGGATATTGGGAATGCTGTAGATGTGATATACTTGGACTTTGCAAAGGCCTTCGACACTGTTCCCCACAAAAGTCTGGTGCAAAAGTTGAGGATGCAAGGACTGGGAAAGAGTCTGTGTTCATGGATAGGGAACTGGCTAATGGACAGAAAACAAAGAGTTGTGGTCAATGGATCGTACTCAAAATGGGAGACTCAGTGGCGTAGCAATAGGGGGTGCAGAGGTAGCGACCGCATCGGGGCCCTTGGGCCAGAGGGGCCCTCCCTCAAGCACAATATTACCTCTCTATTGGTCCTGTTCTGGTTATAATCACTTATATAGATGCTTTGAATAGCAGTAATCATTAACAAGCTTTTCCCCATCCCCTTCCTGCTCCTCTGACACTGTAGTTGCCATTGGCAGGTTTTGGTGCACCGTATCAATTGTTATGTATAGAGAGCTTGGGGGGCCCCATGTAAAACTTGCACCGGGGCCCACAGTTCCTTAGCTACGCCACTGGGGAGACTGTTAGCAGTGGGGTCCCACAGGGGTCTGTTCTGGGTCCAGTGCTCTTCAATTTATTTATTAATGACCTAGTAGATGCAGTAGTGAGCAATGTTGCTATTTTTGCAGATGATACAAAAATGTGCAGAATCATCAACTCTCAGGAAGATAGTGTCATATTGCAACAGGATCTGGATAGGATGGCTATATGGGCACATACATGGCAGATGAAATTCAATGTTGACAAATGTAAAGTCATGCATTTTGGACGTACCAATGGTCTAGCACAATACAAAATAAATGGGATACAGTTGGGGACATCAAACTTGGAGAAGGACTTAGGAGTACTCATCGACAACAAGTTAAATAATCGTACTCAATGCCAAGCAGCTGCAGCTAAAGCTAACAAAATTTTGGGATGCATTAAAAGGGAAATAAAAACTCGAGATGCTAGCATAATATTGCCCCTGTTTAACTCTCTAGTAAGGCCACATCTGGAATATGGAATTCAGTTCTGGGCACCACATTACAGGAAAGATATTGCAGTTTTAGAGCAGGTGCATTTTAGTAGAAGAGTACAGAGCGGCACACTTGTCCTTGTAGTCCTCCGGGTGCATGACCTTGGGTGCTAAGCAACACCCCAACGTATTCAAAGTAGTAGAGATGATCGGTCAGCACACCAGCTTCTCAATGAGCATAGTTTATTTCCAGATCACATGTCAACACAAAGTTAACAATTGTTTCGGGGCCACTCAGGGTCCCCTTCCTCAGAACAGTGCAGACAAATCCTTTTGTCTGCACTGTTCTGAGGAAGGGGACCCTGAGTGGCCCCGAAACAATTGTTAACTTTGTGTTGACATGTGATCTGGAAATAAACTATGCTCATTGAGAAGCTGGTGTGCTGACCGATCATCTCTACTACTTAGAGCAGGTGCAGAGACGAGCAACAAAATTGATACGTGGGGTGGAAGGTCTCACTCAGGGCCGAGGCAGAGGCGAGAGAGGCTCCAGCCTCAGGGCGCAGAGTAGGAGGGGGCACACAACACACTCAGCTATCATTCCCCTATAGTGTTTGAAGCAGAGAGAAATAACAAAAGGGCATACATGGCAGTGGCTGTAAACCAGATAACTAGAGAGTAAGGTGTTGGGGGCCTTGGGGCGCCTCTTACTCTAATAGCAATCAGTGTGTGATGGCTGGGGTGGGAGGGATCGGGGGCACACTTTGGGGTCTCAGCCTAGGGTACTGGAGGACCTTGTGCCGGCTCTGGTCTCCCTTATCAAGAAAGGTTAGATAAACTGGGTTTATTTATTCTAGAGAAAAGACGCCTTAGAGGGGATCTAATTAACATGTATAAATACATCAGAGGGCAATATAATACCTTGGCGGATGAGCTTTTTGTCCCTAGGCCTTCTCAAAGGACTAGAGGACATGAGCTGCGCATGGAGGAAAAACGTTTTAGCCATTTATTTAGGAAAGGGTTCTTTACAGTAAGAGTAATTAAGATGTGGAATGCATTGCCACAGGAAGTCGTTATGGCAAACTCTATACCTGCATTTAAAGGGGGCTTAGATGCTTTCCTTGCATTGAAAGACATCCATGGCTACAATTACTAGGTAATGCCTAATGATGTTGATCCAGGGATTTTATCTGATTGCCATCTGGAGTCGGGAAGGAATTTTTCCCTTTAGGGGCTAATTGGACCATGCCTTGTAAGGGTTTTTTCGCCTTCCTCTGGATCAACAGGGATATGTGAGGGAGCAGGCTGGTGTTGTACTTTATACTGGTTGAACTCGATGGACGTATGTCTTTTTTCAACCAAAATAACTATGTAACTATGTAACTACTGTATGCGACCGGAACGGGGCATGAAGTTGCGTTGTGACTTTTTTGGGGCGTTGCAATTTGCGTTGCGACTTTAACGTCGTTTCAAACCGCAACGTCCTACTGTGAATCTAGCCGAAAAGAAATTTAAAATAAAAATGGATGGTGTGTGGCCACCTTTGGTCAGTGTTTGCACATTGTACAATCTTTCCTCTCCCTGATCTTTAGTCCTGCCAGGTGATCTGTGCAGAATGTTTGATACTGAGAGTTCTATGCACAGAGGGAGATATTGTTTGCTTGGCAGCTGGAAAAAGCAGTGATTCCCACAATGCAATGAGATTCACAGACAGCACACTGTCAGGGCCATGGCCGTGACATCACACAGGCCTGTATTCACAATGCATGTCTGCATTTGGTATTGCAAAAAAAGCTGATATTACTGGCCAGTTAGCAATGTGTAAATTTACTAGGGAGGTTACCTCACTGAAAAGTTAAATTAACGACTAGTGCGGTAAATTACTGTTTTTGCAGAAAATACGTTCAGTATTGCCCATTCTGATTGTCCCATGAGGTATTGCAATACTCTGACAGCTCTAAACATAACTCGGGGAGGCAGAGGCATGATGGGATTCGTAGTTTTGTCACAGCTGGCGGGCCAAGGTTAGCCATCACTGGTATATAGCCTTCCGGTTCCTCTGTGCGGCCCGTAGATCCTCCGCTATCAGCTGATGAGGCTGTTTACCCAAACAGCTCTCTGGAAGTACCGGTGTCCCCAAGTTGTTCCAAGCAAGGTTGCACTGGACAGCAGGATAGCGTGGTGGTTAGCACTCTCGCCTTGCAGCACTGGGTTTGAATCCCAGCCAGGGAACTATCTGCAAGGAGTTTGTATGTTCTCCCCGTGTCTGTGTGGGTTTCCTCAGGCACTCCGGTTTCCTCCCACATCCCGAAAACATACAAATAAGTTAATTGGCTTCCCCTAAAATTGGCCCTAGACTATAAGATTGGCACTCATACACTACATGATACATACACAGACATGTATGACTATGGTATAGATTAGATTGTGAGCCCCTCTGAGGGACAGTTCAGTAACAAGAATATATACTTTGTAAAGCTCTGCGGAAGATGTTAGCGCTATAGAAATACTGAATAATAATAAAATAATAATAATACATTGCTAAAGCGCATGTGCAGTTGTGAATGATGCACTAAGCTTTCCTCTACTTAGGTGAGTATAGTAAAACCCCTTTATAGTAAACTTCCAAGGACCTGGCCGAGTACTTAACTATATCAGATGTTTAGAATATGTCATACATTGTATAGTCATACAGGCACATGATCGGGACCTGGGGACGGAACTTACTATAGCCAGAGGTTTACTATAACGAGAGAGTCTACTGTATCTAATCTAACCTGAGTTTCCTCATTTCAGTGTCCCTTTAAAGCTGACCTGAACTTCCTCTCAGCATTATAACCTTTATAGAAAAACATGTCTTTGTTACAGCTGATACAAATCCTGCAATATATCTGCAGTGTGTCTACTTCCTGCTTTCATGGAAACAGACCTGTTGTTAACATCCTGTGTTTACAAATTAGCTGCTCTGCTAAGGCAGCCAGCTGACGCAACTGAGGGATCAAATTACACTTGTGCTTAGTCACTGACCAGTGGGAATTAGACAGGCTAAACTCTCTAAATACACAAAGAATGTATTTCTCTTTGTTTTCATTTTGTCCTGTACAAAAGTTCAGATCCACTTTAAAAAGAAAAAACAAAACTTTGCTCAGAGTTCTACTTTAAGTATGCTACAGTACAGGGTAAGAGACCACAGCAGGCAATGAGAGCTGGAGAGACATACCTGTATGACGTGCTGGCCTGTAGAGTGTCAGCTCCTGGGTATCAGCTGTACATGCAGGAGGAGAGATGGAATTACTGATCTCCTCTCCTCTGTGTCTTCTCTCTTCTCCTCTGACCACTCCCCCTATCAGTAACCCTTTCATCTCCTCCCCTCCTCTGCAGCAAGATGTGATGTAATCCTGACAAGAGGACCTGTATGATGCCAGCATCGGGTATGAGGGATAATCCAGCACAGAATCACAGGTATGGCCAGTAAGGACAGTCCTGGGAAAACTCCAATTAGATGAAGTATGAGGCTAGGAATACACTTACTTAGCAGAAACGCTAGCGTTGCGGAAAATGCTGCGTTTTTGCTGCTAATGGAAGTCAATCGGCCGCATTAAAAGCGCATATAAAATACGCATATGCGTTTTGCATGCGTTTTCAAACATGCCTTTTTAAAAACGCTGGATTTGTTGCATAATATTCAAAAACAAATCAAAAACGCACATAATGAAAGTGAATGGAACGCAATGTATTGAGTTTTGTATGTGTTTTTGTAGGCATTTTGAAAAAAATTGTTTTGTGATGTATATTCGCTTCCTGTTGTCTTCCTAGTGATTTGCATAAAATGCAATGTAAAAAAACACATACAAAACGCCTATGCGTTTTGCATATGCGAACCGCAAACGCATAAAAAGGCATGCAAAACGCTTGAAAAATGCCTATGCTGGAAAAACCGCTAACACAAATGCAATGCACTAAGAACGCATTAAAAACGCAAACAAAAAAAACCCTGCACACAACCTAAAACTCAACCTTTCACGCACAGCACCCAGCCTGACGCAAACAGACACACCTGTTTACCTGACAGCTATAAGGCTAATAGAGACCATATACACACCGAGTGGCCAAAAAATAGAGACACCCTCTAATAACAAGTTGGTCCACCTTAAAGGGGAACAGTAGTGAAAATAACATAATGAATACAATTGCTTATTGTTTACAATATTCATTTATAGGTTATTTAGTCAATGTTTGCCCATTGTAAAATCTTTCCTCTGAGCGGGAGCTCGCTACAGCGCTTTCTTTGAGCGTTTAGGGAGCACTTTATATCACTAGCAATTTCCCTAAATGCTCTGCCAATGTAAATACAGGTAGCAGATTCCACAGTAGCGTTTGCAATTAGCAAAATCGCAATCGCGGGTCATGCAGCATTTTGGGAGTGTTTGCGCTAGAGCAGTGCTGTCCAACTGGCGGCCCGCGGGCCACATCCGGCCCGCCAGGCCACCTGCTGCGGCCCGCTCGCCTCCCTGGGATGCAGGCATGGCTTGCGCTCTGGGCGCCATGCCTGCTCCCTCTTGTGTGGCCTCTCCTGTGTCCCCGCTGCCGCTGCCCCACAGCTCAGACCTCACAGATCGCGGCGACTGAGGTAAACAGAGTGTGCATGGTACCCGCACGGAGTACGTCACATGCGGAAGTGAATCATTAGTCACTTCCGCATGTGACGTTCTGCCGCGTGGGTGTCATGCGCGCGCTCTGCTTGCTTCAGTCGCCGCGATCTGTGAGGTCTGAGCTGTGGGGCAACGGCAGCGGGGACACAGGAGGGAGAGGTAACGGGCTCGCTACTGGTGGGGGCACCTGTCACTATCTAGCTGGGGGGCTCCTGTCACTATCTAGCTGGGGGGGCTCCTGTCACTATCTAAGTGGGGGGCACCTGTCACTATCTAACTGGGGGGGCACCTGTCACTATCTAGCTGGGGGGGCACCTGTCACTAACTGGGGGGGCTCCTGTCACTATCTAAGTGGGGGGCACCTGTCACTATCTAACTGGGGGGGCACCTGTCACTATCTAGCTGGGGGGGCTCCTGTCACTATCTAACTGGGGGGGCTCCTGTCACTATCTAGCTGGGGGGGCACCTGTCACTATCTAACTAGGGGGGCACCTGTCACTATCTAGCTTGGGGGGCTCCTGTCACTATCTAACTGGGGGGGCACCTGTCACTATCTAACTGGGGGGGGGGAGCTCCTGTCACTATCTAACTGGGGGGGCACCTGTAACTATCTAACTGGGGGGGCTCCTGTCACTATCTAAGTGGGGGGCACCTGTCACTATCTAACTGGGGGGGCACCTGTCACTATCTAGCTGGGGGGGCTCCTGTCACTATCTAACTGGGGGGGCTCCTGTCACTATCTAGCTGGGGGGGCACCTGTCACTATCTAACTGGGGGGGCACCTGTCACTATCTAGCTTGGGGGGCTCCTGTCACTATCTAACTGGGGGGCACCTGTCACTATCTAACTGGGGGGGCTCCTGTCACTATCTAACTAGGGGGGCACCTGTCACTATCTAGCTGGGGGGACACCTGTCACTATCTAGCTGGGGGGGCTCCTGTCACTATCTAACTGGGGGGGCTCCTGTCACTATCTAGCTGGGGGGGCACCTGTCACTATCTAGCTGGGGGGGCTCCTGTCACTATCTAACTGGGGGGGGGGGGGCTCCTGTCACTATCTAACTGGGGGGGCTCCTGTCACTATCTAACTGGGGGGGCTCCTGTCACTATCTAGCTGGGGGGGGACACCTGTCACTATCTAGCTGGGGGGGCACCTGTCACTATCTAGCTGGGGGGGCACCTGTCACTATCTAGCTGGGGGGGCTCCTGTCACTATCTAACTGGGGGGGGGGGCTCCTGTCACTATCTAACTGGGGGGGCTCCTGTCACTATCTAACTGGGGGGGCTCCTGTCACTATCTAGCTGGGGGGGGGGACACACCTGTCACTATCTAGCTGGGGGGGGCTCCTGTCACTATCTAACTGGGGGGCTCCTGTCACTATCTAACTGGGGGGGCTCCTGTCACTATCTAGCTGTGGGGGGGACACCTGTCACTATCTAGCTGGGGGGGCACCTGTCACTATCTAGCTGGGGGGGCACCTGTCACTATCTAGCTGGGGGGGCACCAGTCACTATCTAGCTGGGGGGGCACCTGTCACTATCTAGCTGGGGGGGACACCTGTCACTATCTAGCTGGGGGGACACCTGTCACTAGCTGGGAGGGCACCTGTCACTATCTAGCTGGGGGGGACACCTGTCACTATCTAGCTGGGGGGGACACCTGTCACTATCTAGCTGGGGGGGACACCTGTCACTATCTAGCTGGGGGGGGACCTGTCACTATCTAGCTGGGGGGGACACCTGTCACTATCTAGCTGGGGGGGGGACACCGGTCACTATCTAGCTGGGGGGGGGGGACATGTCACTACCTAACTGGGGGGACACCTGTCACCTGGCATTTCAGCCCACACATCATCCCCAATCCGGCCCAAAACACTATTGCCAGGCACAGCAGCCAGTAGAGGAGAATTTAGAAGCCAGGTGAGAGGTGTCTACCATATTAAAGGGGCATTCTGCTTATTTATGTGAAATGCTGTCTATTTATGTGCCTCAAGATTGCTGAATGTGTCTTGTTGGGGGCCTCATGATTTTTTGGGGGCCTCATGATTGCTAAATTTGTCTTGTTGGGGGCATCATGATTGCTGAATGTGTCTTGTTGGGGGCCTCATGATTGCTGAATTTGTCTTGTTGGGGGCCTCATGATTTGTTGGGGGCCTCATGATTGCTGAATTTGTCTTGTTGGGGGCCTCATGATTTGTTGGGGGCCTCATGATTGCTGAATTTGTCTTGTTGGGGGTCACATGATTGCGAACTGTGAGACTATGGGAAAAGCTGAATCGTCATCATGAGACAATAGCATTAAACCTACTTTTTTAGCTTTTTAAAACGGAAAATAAAACTGGGAGGTTCTAAAAAAAAACAAATTTTTCAGGAGTAGGATGGATGAAATTGTTTATCTTCACAGTTTATTTTCAACTTGGATTTTCCATAATGTTCATGTATGAGTTAAAACGTTTGTACAGTATTTAGTTTAAATTGCTGTTGCCACTTTGCGATAGATAAGTGACTTTTGGGTTGCAGTTTGGGCACTCGGCCTCCAAAAGGTTCACCACCACTGTCATAATCTAATGTCCCACATTGCTAAGTTCATGTAAATTTGTCTCCAGCCGTGGCCACACCCGCATTCTGGTCCATGGCCACACCCATTTTTCTACGCACAACGGAACCCTCATGTTTTCTGGCGCGCTACGCGCGTCACACAACTTCACCATTATTTTAAATGGCATTTTGTGAAAAGTGCTGCCAATCTAATTGTCCTTTAATTGCAATTTTTTTTCGGGGGGGGGGGGGTTTAGGGGGATCTGCGGCTCTAGCAAGAACCTTCGGCCCTCCACCATGGGGTCTGAAAAAAAATGGCCCTCCATGCCCATGAAGTTGGACAGCACTGAGTTATGATATTTATTAATCAATTGCTTAAGCAATGGAAGTTACCACAGAGTGATACAAGGTGTAAAGGTGATCATCAGGCGATAATGGGCAGATTCAACCAAGAGACAGATCTCTCTCTGATCAAATCTGATCAGAGAGAGAGCTGTCAGTTGCCCATACACCACAGACCGATTCCTGATCAATTCGGCCTTGAGCGCCGCATTCTTCCGCCTTGCCGCCACAACGTGGGCCCCTAAAATCAATGTCCCCCCAGTGCCCGTGTAAAGTGTATACATTCCCTCTCCGCTGCCTCCGCGTGTCCCCCGCTGGCTTTCGGGATTGCGGCTCTGCATACACGCGCGCCCCACGTGGTTTCCTAGTAAGGGCCCGCGTGTGCGACACCCATACTAGGAAACCACGTGGGGCATGCGTATATGGAGAAAATGTGCCCGGAGCAGCAGAGGGACAAGCGAAGGTCGCGAACACGTAATGTATACTTTGCATGGGGCGACATTGACATTAGGGGGGACATCGTTGGGGGGGTTTCTTTGTGTTCGTTTGAAAAATGCACGCTGTAACCACCGCACACCCAACCGAGCAACATCTTGCAGCGTGCGCGATTGAGACTGCTAACAATTTTCATCCCGAAAATGGTTGCATTGCCGGTCGGGCATGCACTTGGCGGCATCGATTTTTCTCTAATTTGATGACTAAAAATGAATTGGATGGTCAAACGGCCGCCAAGTCGCTTGATGTATGACTACCTTAACACTCTCAAGTGAGATCAGCAACTTCTGATTTTCAAGAAGTGAGATGAGGTTTGTTTTTTGATACTGTTTTCAGTTAGTATTACACCAATGGTAACAGAAAAGCTGGAAAAACAAGTATTTGGCTTGGGAACCTTGGAAAGGCAATACTAGATTACATGGATTTAACAAAAGAGGTTTCACTTCATATCGTAAATCAATTAGTACATCAATGGTGAGTTTCTGTCATGTCCTTCCCAATTGGAATAGGGATACTTGTGATAATCACAATGGGAGCTGTGTAGGTTTGTGTTCTCATAGAGTGTCCAAGGCTGTCCTGCATTCCTGTGACTAGCAGTTTAACACAAAATTAGGTTTTTATCCACATTATATAAAAATATAGCTATCATAGGACATAATGCTAACCTCTTATTGTAACATGGTCTTTTACAGGCCAGTATCTCTTAAAGCAGAATATAACCCTGCATTTCAACTTTGCTCCTAACATTATTTACAGCATATTATATGCAACCAGCATTTTTTTTTTTACTAGACCAGCATTGGAAGGGTTACACACAGAGCTTTAAAGTTCCGTGGAGAGAAATGCAGACGCATCCAAAGTTTAGACAGATACATTTAAGTAAACACAATGTAACAAGTGAGGAATGTGACTCACTCTCTCTCTGTGTCCGGGAGCACCTGCACAGTCATGTGTGTCACATTCATTGTTACATTATGTTTACTTAAATGTATCTATCTAAACTTTGGATGCATCTGCATTTCTCTCCACAGAACTTTAAAGCTCTGTGTGTAACCCTTCCAATGCTGGCCTAGCAAAAAAAAAAATGCTGGTTGCATATAATTTGCTGTAAATAATGTTTTAGAGCAAAGTTGAAATGCAGGGTTATATTCCACTTTAAAGAGAACCCGAAGTGGGTTCTAAAAATTATATCAGCACACAGAGGCTGGGTCTGCCTATACAGCCCAGCCTCTGTTGCTATGTAGTGTCCCCCAGCCTCCCCCCCCCCCCATGCTCTGCTGTCCCCCATAAATCACAGCCGCGCTGCCGACACGCAGCGTGTCGCAGCGGGCTGTGTTAACCTATGTACTGTCAGTCTGATGCTCCCCCTGCCTCCTGCATAGCTCCGGTCCCTGCCCTCGTCCCTTCCCTCTCCGCTGATTGGAGGGAAGGGACGCGGGCGGGGACCGGAGCTATGCAGGAGGCAGTGGAGCAGTGAGAGTGACACTACATAGGTAAACACAGCCAGCTGCGTGTCGACAGCGCGGCTGTGATTTATGGGGGACAGCAGAGCACAGTCTGGGAGGACACTACATAGCAACAGATGCTAGGCTATATAGGCAGACCCAGCCTCTGTGTGCAGATATCATTCTTAGAAACCACCTTGGGTTCTCTTTAAAGGACATCCGAGGTGAAAATAAACTGATGAGAAAAACAATTGTATCTGTCCTCCTGCTTAAAGGGAAGGTTCAAGCAAAATAAAAAAATGAGTTTCACTTACCTGGTGCTTCTACCAGCCCCATGCAGCCATCCTGTGCCCTCGTAGTCACTCACTGCTGCTCCAGTCCCCCGCTGGCAGCTTTCTGACCTCGGAGGTCGGCGGGCCGCATTGCGTACATTTTTACGCATTCCCGCTAGTGCAGGAACATCAACACATACGTTTTTACGCGTTACTGGTTCAAATTTTTACGCATTGAACCAGTAACGCGTAAAAATGTATGTGTTGATGTTCCTGAATTAGCGGGAATGCGTAAAAATGTACGCAATGCGGCCCGCCGACCTCCCAGGTCGGAAAACTGCCAGTGGGGGACTGGAGCAGCAGTGAGTGACTACGAGGGCACATGATGGCTGCATGCGGCTGGTAGAAGCCCCAGGTGAGTGAAACTCATTTTTTTATTTTGCTTGGACCTTCCCTTTAAAATGACTTTTTTAGACATCCCACAATTTTATTTTAGATTTAAATCTAGTTTTTAGGTTTTAACTGTTTCATTGTCTCTGCTCAGTGACACCTTCATTGAAGTATGCCAGAGCTCAAATCTATCAATTATTGACTCTTTTTACCTCTTTCTTGCTCTTAGAAACCATTTACTGACAGGAATGTATTTTATGACTGTAATTACTTATCAGTGAGGGTTATGCTATACTCAGTCCAACCCGGTCCCGACCCGGACAGAAACTCTCACTTGCATACCTGATTTTTAACTCTTTCAGACAGAGAAAGAAAAAAAAGGAACACAGCCTAGTAATTTGTGTGCTAGGCACTGTACATACACATGTCTATCTCATCATATCACCTCGGATGTCCTTTAAGAGGCACCCGTGGGCTGATGCCATGGACAGCCCCTTTATTGGGGGGGGGATTTGGGGGGCACCTATTGGCTATATTTTATTATTATTTCTGTTAATGTTTTTGTTTTATATATGTGTTTTGTTTTTTTTATTATGCGTGGTTTTGGAGAGTGGGGGAAGAGGTGGGTGGGAGCAGCGGAGAGCAGGCACACACACATGGAGGGCAACTCGCTCCCCCCTCCAGAGTTCAGCAGAGTGGCAGCGGCCGGCCGGGGAACTTACTACTTCCCAGCGTGCGAGGGAAACTCTGCATGCCGCTGGCTCGGTCTAGTCAGTGACGTCACTAGACCAGGCAAGCGGCACGCAGAGTTTCCCTTGCGCCTGGAAGAGGTAAGCTGTTCACCGGCCGCTGCCACTGGACTCTGCACTCTGGAGGGGAAAGCAAGGAAGGGGGAGCGGGAGCCCCAGGTGAGGGGGGAGAAGAGGTCCCCTCTTAACCGCTGCTGTGTGTGCTTGTGCCCACTCCCCCTTCCAGGTTACCCGAACTGGGGACAACTATAGAACTACTACCTAAACTGGGTACACCCAGGGCCAGATTTCTGGGAAGGCCAGAAGGCCATGGCCTAGGGCGATAAAATTAGATAAGAAGGGCGGCATGACTTGGAGAGAGTAGAGGTCATATGTCAAAGTAAATCATCTCTTCTGGTCCCGCAGCGCAGCCAGCCAGCGCCCTGCTCTGCACTAATAGCTGAATTCCAATCATAAATGTCACCTGATAATGCATTCCTCTGTATGATGGACATACAGATCGATGTGAGAAATACCAGAGATTTACATTACAAAGCAGATAGAACTAAGTTCCGCTGAGTTTGAATGCAGGCATTCACAAACATTAGTGAGCTCTGTTTGTTTCTTCACCTCTTTTACAGCTTTGACACTGACCCCAGTAGCTGTTAATTTATCTAATCCTAATTTATGACTGTTTTTCTTTTTTTTTTCCCTAGCTAGCAGTGGTCTCTTCTCTTCCTTAGTTAACTCTTTCCTGACTCATTTTCTGTCCTCCAGCTCCTACCATCTATGAGAACTGCAGGAATAAAAATGCTGTTTTCTTCCCTTTCATTGCTAAACTGTCATTTTAAAGAACACCTGAGCAGTGGTGCTCATCCAATATTCGGGTATCCGAACTACCCAGATTATAATCCGAAGTTTTTCCACTATCCGAACTTTGAATAGCAATTCGGATATTTTTTAAAATCCGAATAGCACTATCCGAGCAAACTCGGATTTCCCATCAGAGAGAGAGAGAGAGAGAAAGAGAGAGAGAGATTTTTTTATTTTTTGAGGAGGGATTTTAAGTCCCCACATCATTAAAAAAAACATGATGCTACATGCCTCATTTACCCTAAAAAAAGTTTTACAGACAATTTAAAACCCACTTCCGGTTTTCTACCCGATATCCGAATCCGGGCAGATATCTGGGATACTGGGTTCGGATATCCGATTTGGATTCGGGTTCCAAAATTTCAAACTCGGATATCCGATTCGCATCGGATATCTGGGTATCCGGATAAGAATTCAATCCGGATTTTGAAAAGGGGTATCCGAGCAGCACTGCACCTGAACTGTTACCACCTCTATGCTAGTGTGTATGGTTTGGTATTCTTCTACTTTCCTGTAGCAGTAGAGCATTGTACCATCTTAGCCATCAGCGAAAACAGAGAGTTTTGAATCAGGATGATAACATTTATTGGCTTAAAAGAAAAAGAGTACGCTTTCTGCTAATACGCCTTCTTCAGACTTTGTTCTTGTATACTGTCAATATGTTAGAGCACACCACCATATGTACATTCAGCATTCAAAAGAGATGCATAGATTTTTCAGCAAATATAAATAAATGTCATTCAGATGCTTTAAAGTGGAGCTGAACTCTTGCACAGGACGGAAGAAAAACAGAGAAATGTACCATGTATGTATTTAGAGAGCCTGTCTAATTCCCCCTCCTCTGTATCTAATCACAAGTTCTAATTTGATCTCTACACTGTGTCACCTGACTGCCACAACATCTAAGCTTATTTGAAAGCACAGGATGTTAAACATATGTCTGCTTCCATAAAAGCAGGAAGTAGACACTGCAGATTTATTGCAGGATTTGTATCAGCTGCAACAAAGACACGTTTTTATGTAAAGGTTATGTTGTTGCGTATCTTTTAGAGCAGAGAGGAAGTTCTTCTGAGTTCAGGTCCACTCTAATTACATCAGAACATCCAAAGTGGGTCCTGACAGGATGTTTGCTACTTACCTGTTCTCTGTTTTGGATGGGCTTCTCTCCATTGAGCTGCCCTGCCACCCTGCAGCCAGTCGCACAGAGGACAAAGAAGCAGCGCATGCTCTGTCCACTTGCGCTCCCTGTAATTTCTCACTCCTGTCCATAGCAGGTGCAGTGTTATGCATTCTTGACAAGTACCCGTCATACATCAACGTCATTTCTCAAGTATGCATGCCCAGAACACTATCGGCTGCTGTGCACATTCGGGCAGGAGCGCAAATTACAGGAATTATTTGTTGAATGGGGGGCAGAGCAGCACAACTGCAATGAGCCCATTCAAATCAATGATCGCTAGTCAGAGTGTTGGACAAAATTTTTTTTTGGGGGGGGGGGGGGGGGCGCTTGGTGACAGCAGGCCTAGGGCACTGGAAAGTACAAATCCGGCCCTGGGGATACCTATTGACCTAGTTACCTAAACTGGGGACACCTATAGACCTACTAATTAAACTGGGGACACCCTAAACAAACACAGAACATTTATATCATGCTTTTCTCCTGGCGGACTCAAAGCGCCAGAGCTGCAGCCACTAGGACGCGCTCTATAGGCAGTAGCAGTATTAGGGAGTCTCCTACTGAATAGGTGCTGGTTTACTGAACAGGCAGAGCCGAGATTCGAACCCAGGTCTCCTGTGTCA
Source organism: Hyperolius riggenbachi (assembly GCF_040937935.1). Classification (NCBI taxonomy): domain Eukaryota; kingdom Metazoa; phylum Chordata; class Amphibia; order Anura; family Hyperoliidae; genus Hyperolius; species Hyperolius riggenbachi. Next base: position 29,811,640 of record NC_090648.1, read on the forward strand.
GAGGCAGAGCCCTTAACCATTACACCATCCAGCCACTACTATAGACCTAGTTACCTAAACCAAGGACACCTATAGACCTACTACCTAAACTGGTGACACCTATAAACCTGGCTACTTATATTGTACTGCCATCTTCAGCAGTACTTCACAGAGTACATATTCATGTCACTGACTGTCCTCAGAGGAGCTCACAATCTAATCCTACCATAGTCATAGTCTAATGTCCTACCATATTATTATTATGTATTTATATAGCACTGGCATCCTCTGCAGAACTTTGCAGAGAACATAGTCATGTCACTGACTGTGCCCAGAGGAGCTCACGATCAGATTAGCTTGTGAGCTCTTCTGGGGACCACAGTCATAGTCTAATGTCCTACCATATCATTATTAGGTATTTATATAGCACTAGAGATGGCCCGAATGGTTTGCATGCGAACTTATCCGTGCAAACTATATGCGAGTTCGACCCGCCCCCTATACTACATCATTGGGCTAAACTTTGACCCTCTATATTACAGTCAGCAGACACATGGTAGCCAATCAGGCTACACTCCCTCCTGGAGCCCCCCCCCCCCCCCCGTATAAAAGGCAGCTGTGTCGGCCATGATCTCACTCTGTGTGCTGCGTAGTTAGTGAGAGAAGGGAGAGAGTTGCTGCAGAGATTAGGGAAAGCTTAGTTAGGCTGTAGCTTGCTCCTTGTTGATACTTATTGCTAAAAATCACCCCAAAACAGCTCTTTTGAGAGCTAATTTTCCTGTGATCTGTTTTTTTTTTGTGTGTGACCCACTGACACTTGCATATACATCCCTGTCAGTCGCAGCTGGCCCTTGCTAATTGTTATACTGTGCTAGGCCCAGCACATACAGTGCCTACCTTTTCACTGCACCTGTGTGTGACAGCTGCACATTTGTAATACCAGTCCATGCATACCTGTTCATTCTCACTGCACCTGCGTGACAGGCAGCACGCAGTGTTATATACCAGTCCCTGTATACATGTTCAGTGTACCTGTGTGTGTGTGACAGCTGCACATTTGTAATACCAGTCCATGCATACCTGTTTATGTTCACTGCACCTGCGTGACAGGCAGTATGCAGTGTTATATACCAGTCCCTGTATACCTGTTCAGTGTACCTGTGTGTGTGACAGCTGCACATTTGTAATACCAGTCTGTGCATACCTGCTCATGTTCACTGCACTTGCGTGACAGCATGCAGTGTTATATACCAGTCACTGCATAACTGATCACTTCACCTGTGTGTGTGACAGCTGCACATTGTATTGATACCAGTCACTGCATACCTGTTTACTGCACATGCGTGACAGCATGCAGTTATATACCAGTCACTGCATACCTGTTCAGTGTACCTGTGTGTGTGACAGCTGCACATTGTATTGATACCAGTCACTGCATACCTTTCACTGCATCTGTGTGACTGCACATTGTTATACCAGCAATCACTGAATACCTTTCACTGCATCTGTGACTGCACATTGTATTATACCTGGGAGTCAGTGCATACCTTTCACTTGAATGGATGGCAGACTTGCCCTCTATAACAGATTCTCTTTAAAGGCAAGTGGTGTCATCTCTGGCACACAACATTGGGTCAAGGGTCCATCTGACCACAGATGCCTGGTCTGCAAAGCACGGTCAGGGCAGGTACATTACTTATACAGCACATTGGGTCCTACTTCCTTGGATGTGTGGTGGTAAACAATACACATAATCTGATTTACATAACAAAACAAAATTGATTCCTGTCCAGAGTAATTGTTATATATATATATATATATATATATATATATATATATATATATATATATATAACTTTTATTGTTTCAATTAAAATTCATATATATTTTCCACTAACTGAGGTAGGTTTAATAATTCCTCGATGAGATCATTGACTATCAGATCGAGGAAGAGCGCAATGGCTTTCTATGAGGGGAAGGACGGCGTTTGGCGTTTTCTTATTTATAAGGTAAAGATAGATTTGGTAGTAAATGGCCTTTGATGATAAGCGCATATATCTCCTAGAGAGCGATTTAGGGAGTCTGTACTTACCTCTAAAGTATATTTTTTAACATCATTGTAGGAGATATAGTAGCCAATGGCGGATGAAGTATCTTGATTGAAGGATCGATAGACCAATAGCAGCTAGCACTGGAAGGGAGGGGTTTGGTTTAACAGGACACTCCCTCAGTGAAGAGTATATAAGGCTGCTTTTGGAGAGTGCTCATTCGATGACTGACTGAGCTAGAGAGCACAGCTCTCATTTTTTATTTTCCATATGTTGTGATTATGATGTGAATAGTTATGCACTTAGCACCCTAGCACTTAATTCCCTGACAACAGCTCCAATTTAAGGAGCCGAAACAGGTTGGATTGGTGGTGGGGGGAATCTTTTTTAGCACAAAAGCAACTTTAGTGAGGAATAGGTTGATCAGAATTGACTTTGTATCTGATAGTCAATGATCTGATCGAGGAATTGTTAAACCTACCTCAGTTAGTGGAAAATATATGTGTGGTGGTAGCTGTTTCTCAGACTCCCACTCCGGACCGGAATCAAACCGATTCCCCGGCAATTATGGTGCAGAAAGTACCAAAGAGAGTTGACCACACAGTTAAATGAATGGCAGACTTGCCCTCCATAACAGATTCCCGTTAAAGGATTTCAAGTGTACTCATCATTATACAGGGCCTTGAAAGACTCCTGTATTGTTATTTTTCATCACTACCTCCCCGAGTCGGGACTTGTGTGCCGTGCCTGCTGCCTTCCTTGGATGTGTGGTGGTAGCTGTTTCTCAGGCTCCCACTCTGGACCAGAATTGAACCCTGATTCCCCGGCCGTACCCTTTCTTCAACAATGGTAGAAAAAGAACCATTCACAGTCTGAGCAGCGATGAACCCCTGGACTACTGGGTGCCCTGCCCAGGCTTGAACTGTGGCCAGAGCTGTCCCAATTTGCCATCCAACTTCTGGCTTGCCCTGCCTCAAGCGTCCTAGAAAGGACCTTCAGCGCAGCTGGAGGCATTGTCAGTGAGACGAGAAGTCGCCTAGGTCAAAAAAAGTGTTCAGTACCTCACCTTTATTAAAATGAATGAGGCGTGGATCCCGGAGGGCTACTGCCTGCCCCAAGACTAAGTCAGTCCCCACACACACAGCATCTCTGCCTGCACGCCGTGTAACTGCCTGCTCGAAGACTAATAGTGCAAAAAATAACAGAGGCGCCAAAGTAGAGTAAAATATATTAAAAACCGTCTAAAGAAGGAAATGGGTGGATTCACCTCCCTCAAGTACATAAATGACCAATCAGTATAAGCTGTTTGTGGCCAGAAAATTCTCCAAATGTAAAATGTAATTTACAACAATTCTCCAAATTATAATGCTGCAACACGTTTCACGGGCCAAGCATCCCGCTTCATCAGGCAATTGTACAGAGAACTCAGATCTAGGTCTATCTAGAGCGCCTCTGTAAAAAAGTTCTAGCAGAGTGATAGACCTAGATCTGAGTTCTCCTTGTACAATTGCCTGATGAAGCGGGATGCTTGGCCCGTGAAACGCGTTGCAGCATTATAATTTGGAGAATTGTTGTAAATTACATTTTCTGGCCACAAACAGCTTATACTGATTGGTCATTTATGTACCTGAGGGAGGTGAATCCACCCATTTCCTTCCTTTTAGACAGGTTTTAATATATTTTACCCTACTTTGGCGCCTCTGTTATTTTTTGCACTATTACTATCTAGTCCACCCTTGGTGGAGGGGTGTATCCCCGTACTTTTTCCTGTCTACAGAGAGCGACTTTTTAGACCTGAGCGGGGTCAGGTTATAATTCTCCCCACCTGTTTTTTCAGTGGTCGCCTGTTGGGTGACCCAGACTTGTGAGTATATTTTCATTACCTTTGAACACATCCAAACCTACAGTAATTACTACACCAGATTGGGCTCTCGGTTTCTTGTTTTGTTTTTCAAATGCTCGAAGACTAAGTCAGTCCTCACACAGCATCTCTGCCTGCAGGCCGCTTGACTGCCTTCTCCGCCACCACCAACAGGGTCCAGGACTCCAGGTGGATTCCTGAACAAAAAGAATAATCATTTTTCTGGTGCGTGTACATGCCTGCCAAATTTTTCTGGATGCACTGGGGCTGCAACAACAAGACAAAAGGCATGTACATGTGTCAATTCCCCTTCGTGATCATTACCTTGCCGCGGTGAAGGGGCTTGCGTATCACAAATGAAGCAATGACCGCCGGCTATATGAGAGTCTTATGGGGAAGCACACACAAGATAATAAGGTCGTTGCTTCATTGTGGACAGACCAAATTTGATCAGCTGGACAATTACTGTTGTTCTATCATTGAGCTACCTCATCCCGGAGACCATATGGGCTGGAAAGCGGCCATAGCCTGCACTCTCGCCATGGTGCGCACCAGTCCAGCGCGGCCATCACTACACAAACAGCTGTTTGCGGTACTTTACACAGTGAGTTTGGTGTGCCAGTATGAAGCAGTACACTAATTACACTACTTGATTGATGTATACACATGCAAGATGTTTTAAAGCACTTTATGCCTCCAATTTAGCAATGCAATGTGATTTCTGCCCTTAAAACGCTGCTGTGTGTCAAATCCTGATTTTTCCCCGGGACTTTTGGCGTGTATTCCACTCTGCCATGCCCCCCTCCAGGTGTTAGACCCCTTGAAACATCCTTTTCCATCACTTTTCTGGCCAGAATTAATGTTTGTAGTTTTGAAAGTTTGCCTGCCCATTGAAGTCTATTGCGGTTCGCAAAGTTCACACAAACGCAAACTTTTTCGGAAGTTCGCGTTCAATGTTCGCGAACCTAAAATCGGAGGTTCAAGCCATCTCTATATAGCACTGACATCTTCTGCAGCACCTTACAGAGTACATAGTCATGTCTCTGACTGTCCCAGAGGAGTTTACAATCTAATTCTACCAGTTATAATGTGCAACCATATTATTATGTATTTATATAGCACTGGCATCTTCTGCAGCACTTTGCAGAGAACATAGTCATGTTACTGACTGTCCTCAGAGGAGCTCACAATCTAATACCTACCACTATTTTGTGCGAGAGAACACTGGCTTCTGTGTTTCTTTAGTGGGAATTTTCCTACTTGCTTTTTTAGGGTCACTTTACCCATATCCGGGGAGAAAACACTGCCCCACCGACTTTGGGTTGCACTCTTACTAGGAAAGTTTAATTATTCACACCCACTGTATGTTATGGACACACCCACTGCATTATGTGGCCACGCCCATTTTCCCACCCATTTCCTGAGGGGGGGGGTGCCTAGGGTGGCCCAAACCCTAAATACAGCCCTGGTCTTATAACAGTATAATTCCTCAACATTCTCACCCTCAGTAATTCATTATCATACTTATTTCAGTCCATTTTTATTTGTTCCTTACTAACTGACCCTATCCTGGAAAGGTGCCTTGAGCACCCCTTAACCTGCATACTCACCGCTCAACGGGTCCAGCGACGTCCCCTTGACGACGGTCGCTAGCAACACCTCTTCCTGTCGGCGGGTTAAAGCGTGAGGTCACACGACGAACACGGTGGCGCGAGCAAGACTTCCGTGATCGCGGTACTTTGCGTCAGGGATCCCAAAGATCCGATCCGCTGTGTCGGTCCATCATCATTGGCACGGCGCTAGGAGATGTTCGCAATCTTTCACCTGTACCCACCTTGCGACATAGTTTAGAAATCGCCGGTCGTCAGGAAAATCGCCAGGTAGGTACGCAGCTTTACTTTTGCAGAGTATTCAGATAGGCCACATAGACCACGGATCACGCCCTGATGATCCGTTTGAGAAAAGGTAAAGATTTCCCAAGTAAAAGGGGGTGTAAGCTACTGATTGGGATGAAGTTCCATCCATGGTTACGGTTTCTCTTTAAGTATTAAAGTGGATCCGAGATAAACTTTTACTCATTGCATAATTGTGTGCCTTTCATATAGTTTATAGGGAATTCCTCAAGCCAATTTTTTTTTTTTTTTTTTTTTAATACTCTAATTCCCTATAAAATAAACAAGCTTCGCCCACAGCTTCTCCAGAGTGCCTTGGCACTCTCAGCCTTAGTAGCAAGGGCTTATGGGAGATAAGTCTGGGCAGGAGGAGGTTACTAGCCAGAGATTTCAGAGGCAGAGGGGAGGAGGAGAGGGGAGTGAGCTGAGGGCTGGAGATGCAGTTGCAGCTTGCCTGTGTGTAATGTGACAAACAGAACATGGTCACTCTCATATCTGCAGATATCATAGACTATGAATGCATTTTGCAGGAACGGATATTTTGCAGGAACAGATCTTTTGCAGGAACAGATCTTTTGCAGATACTGATCTGTTGAATGTGTACAGCATCTTTGTGTGCAGCATCTTGCAAAGATTTCTGTCTGATGGGGAGTGCAGCTCCATAGAATAGACTGTGTAGAGTATGGGTCTCATACTACATGGGGGGGGGGGGGGGGTAAAATTGGTCTGTGATCTTGCCTTTTCCAAAGACTTTTATCTCAAGTGTATATGTAGCCTTACTGTCACTCTTCACTAATGGTGTGTACACACTTGAAAGATTCATGAAAGATCTTAGACCAATTTTACCCCCTTCCATGTAGTACGAGAGCCATACTCTACACAGTCTATTCTATGGAGCTGAACTCCCCATCAGACAGAAATCTTTGCAAGATGCTGCACACAAAGATGCTGTAGACATTCAAAAGTTCAGTATCTGCAAAAGATCTGTTCCTGCAAAAGATCCGTTCCTGCAAAATGCATTCATAGTCTATGAGATCTGCAGATCCTCATACACACCTTGTTTAACAGACTGCATCTGCATATCTGCCAATCATCTGCAGATCTGAAGATCCATCCTGGTGAATCTGATCTGCAGATGAATGTCTGTTAAACAAGGTGTGTATGAGGATCTGCAGATATCATAGACTGTAAATGCATTTTGCAGGAACTGATCTGTTGCATGTGTACAGCATCTTTGTGTGCAGCATCTTGCAAAGATTTGTATCTGATGGGGAGTTCAGCTCAATAGAATAGACTGTGTCGGTATGGCTCTCATACTACATGGAAGGGGGTAAAATTGGTCTAAGATCATTAATCTTTCAAGTGTGTACACACCATCATTGTAAAGGTGCGTACACACATGCGACTATAGTCGTTTGAAACGATCATTCCCCAATCATTTCAAACAACGATTATTTAAAAAAAAACCTCCAACTATCATTAAGTCAAACGATGGACGAGCTAGAGTGTTAAAAACGAAAGATCTGCCTTGGCGGATTTTTTTAAACGACAATCATTTGCAAAACTAGTACATCCTTAGAAAACGGTCATTCGTACTAGGCTTGACATGCGCATTTCGTTATATCTCCATAGAACTTTTCATTGTAATGCGCAAGCGCAACACGTAGTTTTCGTTATTTAACATTCGTTCTATGAATGTGTCCTGTGACTCGTTAATTGCTCCATGATTATACCATAATTGTAATTTTAATGGCCACTAAAACAGGACGGAGTGTAGATTCACCCTCTCACCAGGTCAGTAGTCTTGACCTGTAGGCCGGTACAGGTTCCCAGCAGGTACACCACTCCTGCTAAACCACACTGTAGATCAGTGGTTCCCAACCTTTTCCGGCCCGGGGAACACTGTCTGACCAAATTTTTCTCCGGGGAACGGCGTGCGCAGGGGGGAGGGGGGGGGGGGGTTCGTGGATGCGGTTGTTTGCGCGACCTAGTGGACAGTGCCGTGCGAAGCAGGCTATTGGGGGGGGGGGGGGGCTGGGGTGCGGCTGCATAGCTAGCATAGTTGCCCCAGTGTAGGGAGTTTAGTTGCCTCAGTATAGCTAGTATAGTGCCCCAGTATAGCCAGTATAGTGCCCCAGTATAGCCAGAATAGTGCCCCAGTATAGCTAGTATAGTGCACCAGTATAGCTAGTATAGTGCCCCAGTATAGCCAGTATAGTGCCCCAGTATAGCCAGTATAGTGCCCCAGTATAGCCAGTATAGTGCCCCAGTATAGCCAGTATAGTGCCCCAGTATAGCCAGTATAGTGCCCCAGTATAGCCAGAATAGTGCCCCAGTATAGCCCCCCAGTATAGCTAGTATAGTGCCCCAGTATAGCTAGTATAGTGCCCCAGTATAGCTAGTATAGTGCCCCAGTATAGCCAGTATAGTGCCCCAGTATAGTACCCCAGTATAGCCAGTATAGTGCCCCAGTATAGCCAGTATAGTGCCCCAGTTTAGCCAGTATAGTGCCCCAGTTTAGCCAGTATAGTGCCCCAGTTTAGCCAGTATAGTGCCCCAGTTTAGCCAGTATAGTGCCCCAGTATAGCCAGAATAGTGCCCCAGTATAGCTAGTATAGTGCCCCAGTATAGCCCCCCAGTATAGCTAGTATAGTGCCCCAGTATAGCCAGTATTGTGCCCCAGTATAGCGCCCCAGTATAGCTAGTATAGTGCCCCAGTATAGCCAGAATAGTGCCCCAGTATAGCTAGTATAGTGCCCCAGTATAGCCCCCCAGTATAGCTAGTATAGTGCCCCAGTATAGCCCCCCAGTATAGCTAGTATAGTGCCCCAGTATAGCCAGTATAGTGCCCCAGTATAGCGCCCCAGTATAGCTAGTATAGTGCCCCAGTATAGCCAGAATAGTGCCCCAGTATAGCTAGTATAGTGCCCCAGTATAGCCCCCCAGTATAGCTAGTATAGTGCCCCAGTATAGTGCCACAGTATAGCCCCCCAGTATAGCTAGTATAGTGCCCCAGTATAGCCAGTATAGTGCCTCAGTATAGCGCCCCAGTATAGCTAGTATAGTGCCCCAGTATAGCCAGAATAGTGCCCCAGTATAGCTAGTATAGTGCCCCAGTATAGCCCCCCAGTATAGCTAGTATAGTGCCCCAGTATAGTGCCACAGTATAGCCCCCCAGTATAGCTAGTATAGTGCCCCAGTATAGCCAGAATAGTGCCCCAGTATAGCTAGTATAGTGCCCCAGTATAGCTAGTATAGTGCCCCAGTATAGTGCCCCAGTATAGCGCCCCAGTATAGCCAGAATAGTGCCCCAGTATAGCGCCCCAGTATAGCTAGTATAGTGCCCCAGTATAGTGCCCCAGTATAGCCAGCATAGTGCCCCAGTATAGTGCCCCAGTATAGCCAGCATAGTGCCCCAGTATAGCTAGTATAGTGCCCCAGTATAGCCCCCCAGTATAGCCAGTATAGTGCCCCAGTATAGCTAGTATAGTGCCTCAGTATACCTAGTATAGTGCCACAGTATAGCCAGAATAGTGCCCCAGAATAGTGCCCCAGTATAGCTAGTATAGTGCCCCAGAATAGTGCCCCAGTATAGCCAGTATAGTGCCCTCCTGCCCATCCCCGCGGCCGCTGCTGTTATTACCTTAACAGCTGCCGCTCTCCCCTCTCCGGCGCGTGTATATTCTAGCAGCGTATCTCCGGCTGCTCTGTGTGATGCGGAAGGAAGTAGGGCAGCGGCTTCCTGAAACGGCGATATGTATCGCCGTTACTATGGTAACCGAGCCCTGCCTCCTTCCGCATCACACAGAGCAGCCGGAGATACGCTGCTAGAATAAACACATGCGCTGGAGAGGGGAGAGCGGCCGCTGCTAAGGTAATAACTGTGGCGGCCGCGGGGACGGGCGGGAGGGGGAGAAGAGGACGGCACACCAGGCAACGTTCCGCGGCACACTGGTTGAAAACACTGCTGTAGATTATCAAAATCAGAAACCACACTCAGAAGGCTTTTTCAACCACTGTATTCACAGCAAACCAAGCATGACAAGGTACAAGACATGTTTCGGGTTTGGTTTACTTTAATACAGTGGTTGAAAAAGCCTTCTGAGTGCGGTCTCTGATTTTGATGATCTAAAACAGGACAGTGTTTTTTTTTTTATGTGTTTTCAACGCTGTATGATCTAAATGCTCTACCTACAGAATGAGTTCTCGTTCGTTAACAAACAATCAGATCGTTACACACTTTTAAAAACTACTTTTGCTTAAAGAAAACCTGTACTGAAAAAAAGTTCCCCTGGGGGGTACTCACCTCAGTAGGGGGAAGCCTCTGGACCCTATTGAGGCTGCCCTCGTCCTCCTGTGTCCCACGGCGGTCTCGCTACAGCCCACGGAACGCACAGGCGACAATTGTCGGGCTGTGCAATATTTACCTTTTCTGGCTCCAGCGGGGGCGCTGTTGCGGCTCTTCCCATGGAGACAGGCGGAAATAGCCGATCTCCGCCGGGTCCGCTCTAAAGCGCAGGAGACTTGCGCATGCGCAGTACAGCGGCCCGACAGAGATCGGCTGTTTTCGTCTATCTTCGTGCAGAGAGCGGATACTGCGCCTGCGCTGGAGCCAAGAGGTAAATATTTACATCGCCGCCGCTCAGGGAGGATTTCCACCGCCACTGTGGGACCGAGGAGGACGGCGGAAGCCTCAATAGGATCCGGAGGCTTCCCCCACCCGAGGTTTTTTCATTACAGATTTTCTTTAAGTCGTTCTTTCATCAATTAAAACAGTGTTTCCCAACCGCTGTTCCGCGGCACACTAGTGTGCCGCTGAACGTTGCCTGGTGTGCCGTGCTCTTATCCCCCCTCCCGCCCGTCCCTGCGGCCGCCGCTGTTATTACCTTAGCAGCGGCCGCTCTCCCCTCTCCAGACCATGTATATGCTAGCAGCGTATCTGATGCGGAAGGAGGCAGGGCTCGGTTACCATAGTAACGGCGATACATATCGCCGTTACAGGAAGCCGCTGCCCTCCTTTCTTCCGCATCAGTGCATCACACAGAGCAGCCGGAGATACGCTGTCTGAATATACACGCGCCGGAGAGGGGAGAGCGGCCGCTGTTAACAAGGTAATAACAGCGGCGGCCGCGGGGACGGGCGGGAGGCACTAAACTGGCTATACTGGGGCACTATTCTGGGGTACTATACTGGCTATCCTGGGGCACTAAACTGGCTATACTGGGGCACTATTCTAGCTATACTGGGGCACTATTCTGGCTATACTGGGGCACTATACTAGCTATACTGGGGGGCTATACTGGGGCACTATACTGGCTATACTGGGGCACTATACTGGGGCACTAAACTGGCTATACTGGGGCACTATACTAGCTATACTGGGGCACAATACTGGCTATACTGGGGGGGCTATACTGGGGTACTATACTGGCTATACTGGGGCACTATACTGGCTATACTGGGGCACTATACTGGCTATACTGGGGCACTATACTAGCTATACTGGGGCACTATACTAGCTATACTGGGGGGCTATACTGGGGCACTATACTGGGGCACTATACTGGGGCACTAAACTGGCTATACTGGGGCACTATTCTGGGGCACTATACTAGCTATACTGGGGCACAATACTGGCTATACTGGGGGGCTATACTGGCTATACTGGGGCACTATACTGGCTATACTGGGGCACTATACTGAGGCAACTAAACTCCCTACACTGGGGCAACTATGCCAGCTATGCAGCCGCACCCCAGCCCCCCCCCCCCATAGCGGCACTGTCCACTAGGTCGCGCAAACAACCGGGGGCCGCATCGCCCCCACCGCGTGCGCGCGCGCCGTTCCCCGGAGAAAAATTTGGTCAGACAGTGTTCCCCGGGCTGGAAAAGGTTGGGAAACACTGAATTAAAAGATTGTTCGACGTTCACAACGAACGATCGTTGTCGTATGTGTGTACGTATCTTAAGTACTCTCACTCTGATTCATACCCTTCTTGTGTTTTACCCCTCTGGTTTGTCCAGCCTATACACATCAGTTTCACATATTTTTTGAGTTTATCACACTCTTGTACCACACATATTTGCACATTGCACAGGAAGTGTTGCTGCCATTTATATACATGTCATTTGGTTGTCATTTAATTAATTTATTGATAGGCCTTGCTACAGGAGTATTTGTGCTATATGTATTATTGACACGCTATAATCTCCTTATCATGATGTTGAGATATATATATATATATATATATATATATATATATATATATATATATATATATATATATATATATATATATATATATATGCATTTGTACTTGCACTATTTCTTGTACTTTGATTTTAATTGTTTTTATATCATGGATTTTTTTGGGATGAATAAAGACTATATATATTTGAGCTTTTGGGAGGGGTGCGGTAGTGTACAGGATCTACTTGTCCTTTCAGTTGGTGGTATATGTTTTTGATCCTTTCTACACACACTGAGATAATTTACTTAGCAGTATTTGGTTGTTGTTTGTTGCCCATTCTCCTTTGTGATGAATTAGCTGATTAAAATCTGGTGTTTTGAGTCTAGAATATTGAACATTTTCACAATATTCTAATACCTGGCATACACGGGTCAATCCGGCGGCCGATTAGCCGCCGGGTCCACTGCCGCCGCGTCCGCGCATATCGATTCCCGCTCGTCCCCGCCGGCGCTCCTTATCAGCCGCTCGATTCCCCGCTATTGTCCGCCGGCGGGGAATCTATCCGGCGGGTCATCGGACCTGTCGGATTTTATCAATCGAGCCCATCAGCGGCTCGATTGATAAGAAAAAAAAACGACCCGTGTATGCCAGGCATAATGGTTTGAGATTTTGGGGTTTTCATAAACTGTAAGCCATAATCATCAAAATTATAACAAATAAAGGTTTGAAATACCTCGCTTTGCATGTAATTAGTATATTTCATATATTAGTTTCACCTTTTAAGTTGAATTACTGAGATATAGGTACTTTTGCAAAATATTCTAATTTTTTGAGTTTCACGTGTATAATGGTGGCCATGCATAGTTTTCATCCAATCTTACCAATTCTATGTGGTATAAGGGAATTGCCTAAATTATCCTCTCAGTACATTCACTCAATTTACCCTAAGGGCTCTTTCACATTGAGACGTTAAAGTTGCACGTTATAAAATACTTTAACGCAGACTAACGCACAGCAATGCAAAGTCTGTGCGACATTCACAGTACGCGTTAGTGTGTAACGTGTAGCAATATTTAGAAAGTGCTGCATGCTGTGCGTTTAGCAATGAATCTGCTGCGTTACTTGTGTTGCACATGCTCAGTAAGGTTTCCCCCCCCCCCCCTTTTTTTTTTTTTTAAATGTTTCGCATGCGCCATTTTCATTCCATAGTAAATACATTTTATAACGTGAAAGTGTATTTGCGTTGCATTAGGGCCGCGTTGTGAGACTATAACGTCACATCAAACGCAACGTCCTACTGTGTAAGTAGCCTTATATTACATAGAAATGGTAAGATTGTCTTAAACACCCCTCCGTATCCAAAAGCTTTTCTGCTTTTTCCTTCATTTCCAATGTATATAAATTACTTTTCAGCTCCAAATATGTTTTTTCTTCCTTTCCACTGCATGGGTACAGAGAAAAGACTACCTTACCCAAGAAATGGACTGATGGTCTATTATACATTTGCTCACTGGATCAACCTATACTTTATTGAACAATTCCATTCGCACCTTTTTGGGTTCAAGTGTAATAACAAATTGAGCATACTCTGTTCTATAACCTTTCATTGATCAGTCCATGGCATCAATGTTTGTACCCATTTCATATCTGTTTGAATTTATTCTTAATAAAACAGTGTTACAAAAAAAAAAAAAAAGAAATTGTAAGATTGTATGAAAAAATTGTACCATGTATGGCCACCATAAGTCCATATATTTCAGTCATTCAACTTAAAAGGTGAAACGAATATATCAAATAGACTCCTTACATGCAAAGCGAGAAATTTCAAGTCTTTATTTCTTACTAGCTGATTGCCCGGCGTTGCCTGGTATGTATTTGGCCGGTGTTGGCTGTGGCCACTTTTTCTAACCCTAACACACAATTACTCAATGACTAAGTTTGTGAGCTTTGCAGTCTTTGGCATGAATAATTTTCATTTTAAATTAAACACATATGATGCCTGTTTGTGGCTCCACCCCCTTTTCTGAATTTGAACCCCAGTCACCCAATGACCAACTGTACCAGGTTTGAGGCTTGTGCCATTAACAGTGCAAGAATGGCAGCAATTAAATATTCCCCTTGAAAATCAATATGTGAATTGTGATTGGCCTTTTGTAGGCTTCACCCACTTTTCTGAATATTAATCCCAGTGACCGACTGTGCCAAGTTTGAGAACCATGCCATTAACAGTGTAAGAATGGCTGTAATTTACATTTTCACAGTGAAATTTGTATTTGTCTCCGCCCCCTTTTTGGTTATGGGAATAAAAAGCATCCTATACTTTATTCCAGGTAATGCACTATGTGTGCGCCAAATTTCATTCAAATCTGTTCAGCCATTGTTGTGTGATCGCGTAACAAACAAGGTTTGTTTTTTTTTTTCCTTTTTTACAGGCACTAATCGGCTGGTGATATTAAAGCAAAAATGTTTTAGATATGTAAAATAGGGTTAGGTCTGTTCCCAAGCAGCATTTATTTGCATTAGTTAGCATAAAATTTGTATCAACTCAAAATTATTAGCATCTCATCGACCATCACTATCTCCAACAGAGAAAGATACAGCAATAAATAAAGACATTTTAATCTGTGTAGAAAACTGTTAGGATCTCTTAAAGGGAGCCTGAAGTGAGAGGAATACGAAGGCTGCCATCCTTATCCTCTAACAGGCAATGCCAGTTGCCTGGCTTCTCTGCTAATGCTCCGCCTCTAATACTACAAGTCACTGGCCCAGAATGGAACATGCAGCTTAGATACAACAAGCTAGTTCAGAGGCGCCCAATGGATTCTGTGTGTACTACTAAAAGTACAGTTAAAAATAGGACGGGTATGCTGCCTTAACTCTCCTGAAGAATGGAAGAAACCAGGTTAACTGGAAAGTATTTTTATTAATAGCACTAAAGGGACAACGCGTTTTGCGGGTCTCTGTGCGCTTCATCAGGTCTGTACAAAAACAGTGCTCTAGGCCAGGGCAGTGAAGTCGATACAAAAATCATCCAACTCCAACTCCTCAGTTTATGAAACCACAGACTCCAGTTAGCCAAAATTGCTCAGATTCCTCGATTCCAACTTCACAGCCCTGCTCTACGTACATAGAGGCCCTGACATTTGCTGGCCCCAGATTTACAGACCTGAGGAAGCAGGCAGAGCGCCATTAATAAAAATACTTTTAAATGTATTTTTACTTATACCAGTACACATACTGTAGCACTCATACATACTGCACCTTAAAGGAGTCAGCAGGCAAAGTAAATGACAGCCCATTTACTTACCTGGGGCTTCCTCCAGCGACTTGCAGCTGAATGTCCCACACTGACAGCAACAAACTTACATCGATGAAAAAATCTCGCCCGACGGTATAAGGATCAGAACACTTACTGCTTTCCCCAAAGATTTGTTGTTTAGTACCGATTGGTATGATTACTTAGAATTTTGCACGAAAGGGATGATGGAAAGGATTATAGCTAAAAGAAAGTCTCTTATTTTGGAATTACAGCCCATTATTACGGAGTGCAGGGAGTTTTTACTACTGCACTCCAAAAGCGATCAATATTACCCACTCATGTCCAATCTTAAAACACGAGTTAAGAGATTCGAGCTAGACACCATAGAGTCTAAACTCAAGAAACTCAATAGGGACAGGCTAGCATATGCTGAGCACCGGGAAAGAGAACGCAGGCCTCGTCCTGTCCCGGGACTGCAGGTACCTAGTACCAACCCACCACCACTCCCGATACCATTAATGAGCCTTAACATCCCACCACCTCCATTTAGATACCCACCTTATCCACCACCCCCTATCCTACCACAACTACCACCTCCCACCAGTCATACTCCAGCTGCCCCCGTGAACGCGGCACCACTGCCCATGGACACAGCCACTGTGACTGACAACAACGCAGGCACCTCTGTACCAGCCTTTACACTAGGGAAAGCATCACTCACCAGCAATAACGCACACACCCCTGCACCCAAGACCCAACGGAATAAGGGCTTGAACTCACATCATAAAATCAATTCATCCATTACCTCCACCCCCCGGGCTGGAGCCGGCACTGATCACACTAAGCCTCCTCCCACCAAGCCTGATTACAACTTTTCACATGATGGTCCTCCCCCATCATTAATGGGGGTTTCTAATGAAACCAACCCAGATGATGCCCACATAAACAAACCCGCCTCTCCGACCAGCATTATACCGAACTCCCCAATTGCAGCATCCCAGGTCAGTATCTGCAACTCTGACTCTGATTCCCTCAATTTCTCAGTTCATCAGACCTCACAGGAATCCAACACACAAAACCAAACATCTCTCACTAAAAAGTCTAGTCCCCATACTCACCAGACGTCCATAAAAACCTTTTTCCAGCCACTGCTGGATACCGCCAAAACCAAGGGAAACCATACCAACAACACCCTCACTTCCTCTTTTTTAGAACTCCCCTCAGCACTATCCCAGAACATCCTTTCCACCCAACTACCCAGCCCCTGCTCGGAACGAGTGTTCCTACAGCCCACGAACAAAAAACGACAATTATCAGATACAGAAAAAGAGGAAGTAGAGGGAAAAGAAAGAAGAAACAAAACATAATCATCACTCCACAGTCCAGCCCAAACCCACCACTCCAGGCCAGCAAATGTATATTTAACCTCTCTAACCATATCCTCACCACTAACGAAACCAAACTCTTGAGAAAGGGATTGTCATTCTGTCCAACTAACCAGGCCAATTTGTTTGAATTATTCTCAGATCTCAATAGTTACATACGTAAACTAACATTAAAAAGGCACTTTGCCATAAAAAAGCTCAAACCCCCCAATGTTACAGACCCCACCATGATAATAATCACCAATAACGATACCTTACCCACAGTTACTGCATCCACTCCAGAATTGGAGCTGGAAAAATATATCACCACCACGCTAAAGGGAAGATCCCGGTTCTATCCAGCAGCCTCAAAGGGAAATTATATAGAAACCTTTTATGCTATGGTCCTCAGTGACCTCCAAGCACTTCAAGAATACCCTACACCCTCCACATCCAATCTCAGTCCATCTGAGAACGCAGCTTTGAAATCCTTGTCCAAAAACCATAATCTCGTCATCAAACCTGCCGACAAGGGAGGGGGCATAGTCATCCTTAACCGTTCAGACTATATAGAAGAGGCCAATAGACTCCTGGGGAACCCTGCACATTACAAAACTCTAGCCAATGACCCTACCCCAGCCCTAAACACCACACTCAAAGACTTCATCAATAATGCCTTCCTCAACAATATTATTACGAAAAATGAAAGAATCTTCATTATTAATTCCCAACCAAAAACTCCCATATTTTATTACCTTCCGAAAATACATAAATGTTTGACCAAACCACCAGGTAGGCCCATTATCTCAGGTATCGACTCCATTACTAGCAATTTGTCAAAATTCTTAGATCAGCACTTGCAACCACATGTCCAGGCCCTTGATTCCTTCCTGAAAGACTCAGCATCTCATCTCTTTACTCCAAGACTTCACATGGCAGCCGGATTTTGTCTGGCTGACGTGATGTCACAGCCTTATACACAAACATCCCCCACTCATTTGGTCTTACCTCCATACAACACTTCCTATCCTCCAATACATCTATGCCAATACCTCAACAACAGTTTCTGACACAATGTGCCGAGTTCATTCTCAATAATAATGTATTCACGTTTTTGGACAATATCTACCACCAAATCAGCAGGACAGCCATGGGGAGCTCATTTGCCCCCTTACGCTAATCTCACAATGGGATACTTCGAACACCTCAAATTAACTTCCAATAATCCATATCTACATAATATCATTTTTTACAAACGTTATATAGATGATCTTATTTTCATCTGGAAGGGAGATACCATACTCATCCCAAATTTTGTCAGCTACCTCAATTCTAACACAGCCGGCCTACAGTTCACACACCATCACCACACCTCCTCCATAGAATTTCTTGACCTTACACTCTATACAGAAATCAACCATATCAAAACTAAAACTTACTTCAAACCAGTCGATGCAAACAACTACAGCCATTTCGACAGTCATCACCACCACCCCTGGATCACTAACACACCCTATAGCCAATACCGCAGAATCTACAGAAATTGTACAGACCCCTCACAATATGACATCCAATCCAACATACTTACCGAGAAATTCACAGCCCGCAAATATCCAAGAAAACTGATCAAAGATGCAAAACATAAAGCTAAAACCCAAAAACCCAAAAGCACCCCTGCCAGCTTCCCCAATACTGAAGGCCCCCCCTATTACGCAGTTTAATGCTCAACATGTAAAAATAAGAAACATCATCAGCAACAGATGGGACATTCTCTTACAGGATCCTTTTCTCCGCCCACTGCTACCTCCCAAACCTGCCATCACCTACAGAAGAGCACCAAACCTCCAAAATATTCTAGCTCCCAGTCGACTACGCAGATCACACAACACCACCCACAATACAGCCATAAGACTGGCCCCAGGCTGTTATCCTTGCAATAAATCCCGCTGCACTGCGTGTAAATATATTCAATCAGATCAACAGTTCGCCTCACACACCACCAAAGTACAATGCCCAATCAATGGCCATCTCACCTGTGAATCAAGGTATGTCATATATGTCATAACATGCCCTTGCCGGCTCCAGTACGTGGGGCGGACAACCCAAATGGCACGTAACAGGATCGGCCAACACAAAAGGAATATTATCAACAAATTTCCCCTGCACAGTGTTTCACGTCACTTCTCCACTCACCACAATAATGACCCGGATCTCTTTTACATAACACTTATTGATTCAATACGTGCATACCTGCCTGATGCCTTTGACAGACTGAAAAAAACTGAGATGTATTGGATCCAGATCCTGAGGACCCTCGTTCCAGAGGGCCTCAATGAACAATTAGAGAAATTACACTAACCTATCAATATTCTTATCCGCTGTTTTTATCCTGGTCGCTTTTGTCACAGGAGCCCTAGTGGCAGACCGCACTTAGCCTTCTAAACGGTGCCAGCGCACAGATCGTGCGAACTCTGGTCGCAGTCAATGCGCAGGAACCGTTAAGAATTAGCCGCAGACAACTCAGAAGGGAGCCTGTGAGACACGGGTGATTACAACTTCACCCACTGGTTCAGAGTAAACTGCCACCACCGCAGTTACCATGGGACCGTGGAGCCCACTAACTGACTGACTAGTCCTGCGAATAAAACGGTTAAACACACGGTATTCTGTCTAGCCAACAACAAACAAACAGTAGCGTATCTTCAGAGACCCGGGATCAGTTCTGTGTGTGCTGATAAGCAGGGTAGCGGACAGTGAATGACTTGGAGAAAGTCGTTTATTCACACAATATAAATAATTAATATATACAGACAATTATTAAAATCAACAATTATTAAAACAGTAATAGCCAGTATAAAAAATAACAGAAGGGAGAAAAATACTTAGTTCCTGGAAAGATGTCCTTTTTGTGGGAAAAACAGAGTTCTGGGTTTCAATCAAAGTTCAGAGTTCAGACCAGGTGGACGCCAGCATATCCTCAAGCTGGCACCGATGAGTTCAAGATGTTTTCAGGGTGGAGGACACTGAGTTTGGGTCCTCTGCCATTCTTATGCCCCTGATTCAGTAGGAGGGAGTGAGGGCGGGGAACCACACACCCCCTTAGAAGATGAGATGAGCCCTCCCCTTGTCCTGGGGACTAGAAATCATATCTACCCATATATGGGCTCTATCTCACAGAACCGTACAGGTCAGGGCAGATTTATTAACATTTTCAGGTCTGTCTCGATTTACCCAGCGCCCTGATACCAGACATGAGGGGTGGGACCCCTGTGGTATCATCAGGGCACTTTCAAACTGCCTAACTGGCAGTCCTTACCTCAGAATGTTCTGAAACTTCCTCAGAACCAGCACCGGGGCTCATGCTACACTTCCCCCACGTTTGGCGAAGCTGCCATCTCAGGAACCCCAGAAATATGACAGATCTGGGAAGTTATGGATATGCTATGAGACTCAGGTTATTCCCAGGCAAAGGCTCTTTGAAGTTTGGGGCAGCCAGCTAGGTGTCACCTCCCCTGCTGGGAGGGAGCCAGCGGGTCTGGTTTTTCCCCCAACTAGATTGCTTCTGCCATGGTGCTTGTCACCTTATACCTGATGGATGGGCCATCAGCACAGCTTGAAGCCAGGGACTCTCCGGGGCAGATTAGGCTCAGGCTCATTAGCATATCAAAAGAGCCATCCAGCATTTAGGCTGGTGCTCTCTCTCTGCTGAGAACAGACTGCAGCTGCCCCTACACACTCAACCCAGATTCTATCGATCTGAAGCGCAATCGATACAGGGAATCGAGTGCGATCGCTTTTTCTTCACGGGCGGTTCCAGGACGCACCTGCGGCCCCGCAACCGTCCGTGACAGCCCTCCCCCTTGTCTGCGGCTTAGCCACACATCCGCAAGATGTGTGGCGGCGCCGCTAACCTGGCTGACGGGCCTCGAGTTGCAGGTACGGCGGGAAAACCTATTGGAGCCTGTGGCTCGGTTCCCCGGGACCGGTCGCGGTCTGCTACCCTCAGGGTTGACCCGACATGGACCGTTCTGGACAGGGCGTTTGCGCCACTGCAGTCGGACGCGGTGTCTGCCGGGACTGCTGACAACGGGCAGTGGGTTGGTTAGGTCAACAGCCAGCCCACGCAGGGTTCCCCTGCTAAGTGGCTGTGGACCTAAGGGAACCCCGCGGGAATCCATGGACCTTCCCAGCTCCTGACAGACGGCACATGCCCTGCAGTAGTTTGCTACATCCCTGTTCATCCGGGGCCAATAAAACTGGTTCCGAATACCGGCAAGTGTGTTGCGGACACCCGAGTGCCCTGTCAGAGGATTACCATTTGCGGATTTCAGCACATGTCCCCTGAACGCACTCGGGACCACAAGCCATTTGGTATTCGCGTGGGATCTACCTGTAGGGGGCAGTACAGACTCACTGTACAGTCTCCCACCTTCCCAGTACACCTTGAAAGCGGCCCCGTCTGCGAGGGGCTCAGCGGCTTGCTGCCTGAGCATCTCCAGGCTTGGGTCGCTTTGTAGTGCTGCTGTGAGTACAGCGCTGTCAGTTTCAGCCAACTGGCTCATGTCACACGAGGCCAGCGGCTGAAAGGTCTCATCCCTGCGGTCAGAGGAGGGGGAGGAGGCCGGAACCCCCTCCACCTGTTCTGAGCTCGGGTTCTGAGCAGTGCAGCTGCGCGGTACTGCTAGCACAGGTACACTGTCAGAATGGCACAGACGGACATTACTCAAATCATCATTGCATGCAGTAATGACATTGACAGGTATAGACATTTTTTCATTACAGACAGGTTGTACAGGAAACTCAGGTACAGTTACGGCATCATCACAACAGACAGTCTGTACCTCAAACTCAGGTGCCTTTGAAGCAGGCACTATTGAACCTGGTACCCTTGAACTGGGCACATTCAACCCACCTCCCCCTGGTGCTCCCCCAAGTGTATAAAGTACCTGGTGGTGGGTGGAGAGTCCGTCTCCTTCCGTGAGCGACAAGGCGGTCGTGGCAGGTTCATAGTAGGACACAAGCTTGCCCAAATCAGTCCCCAGCAACACAGGGACTGGGAGATCCTTCATAACCCCAACAACCCTTTCGTGGACCCCTCCTCCCCAATCCAGCTTCACTTTCGCGTGGGCTATGTGAAAAAAGGGTGCCCTCTACTCCAGTAAGGGCAAGGGATCGGCTGGGGCTGATGCTCTCCTTTGGCACAAGGTGTGAGTGAACTAACGTAATGTCAGCTCTGGTGTCTCAGAATACGGTGACAACTTTGCCGTTCACTCTAACAAGTTGCTGCTGGTCGGTTCGGTCGTGGATTTCCTTTCCGCGGGCAAACAGGACAAAATCTGATGATCCAGGCTGTGGTTCGCTGGCGGGTTGCCTCTGCTGTGGGTGAGGTACAGGTGATGCAGATGATCCAGGTGCTGGTGGTGTCTGTCTCCGCTCCGGACAGTCGAATTTCATGTGTCCGGGCTGGCGGCAGTAGTGACAGGTGACCTCTCCAGGCGCTGCAGCCCTGGGTGCAGAAGCTGTGCTGGGTGGCCTCTGTGGCTGACGGCTCACAGGGGCAGGAGAGTCTGCCGAGGTATTGGGCTGACCTCCTCTCCAGCTGGATGGGACAGTTCTGCGGGTATCAGCCACCCGGGTAGTTGCAAAAGTCTCAGCAAGGTCTGCAGCGACAGTGGCTGAAGCCGGCCTGTGTTCTAACACAAACTGTCGTACATCAGTAGGGCAAATGTTCAGAAATTGTTCCAGGACTATCAAGTCCTCCAGGACATCATAAGACCCTTTGGTGAGGCCTCGAGTCCACTGGCGGAGTGTGGTGAGCAAGCTGCTGACCACATCTCGGTACGAATCAGAAGACTTTTTCTGCCAGGCCCTGAACTTTTTCCGATAGGCTTCTGGCGTCAGCTGGTACTTAGTAATGATAGCATCTTTTATAGCAGCATAATCATTATCCTTCTCCGCAGGCAATTCTGCGAAGGCATCAAGCGCTTTGTAGCGCAGCAAAGGTGTCAGATGTCTGGCCCACTGGTCTTGGGACAGACGATACTGACGGCGTGTCTTTTTCAATATTAGCAAATTTAAATTTTGCACTTACGGGTGCTGCAGCTCCTTCAGCAGGGAGGCTGGGCGGTGAACTCCGGCTGGCCTGTTGAACCTTTGCCATGTTGAGCTCATGCTGTCGTCTCTCCCGCGCCTCTGCGGCATCCCTCTCCGCGTGGCGTTCCTCAGCCGCCTTGCGTTCTGCAGATTGGCGCTCCTCACGCATGTACTGCAGGTACTTATCCAGGTCAGTGTCCATCAGCTTTCGTAATGCCTGCTGCATTAGCGGATCAGTACAACCGGATAGTCCAGTACTGGCCGGTTCCAGGCGAGTACTTTCAGAAACTCTGGGATTGGGGTCCATACTGACAGTCTCTGGCGTAACTGTTGCAACAGGGCCCGCAGGATGCTCAACCTCTGTACGCCTAGGATCTTCAGCCTCTGGTTCCCCTCGATTGTCAGATGGGCTGGTATCCACCTCAGCGGACACTCCCGGCTCCCGCAGTTGCTGGGTATCCCATCTGGACAAGTCTCCTATCAGGTCCTGTTGTTTCCTGCGGCCGACGTCAATGCCTCTCGCTTGGCAAAGATTTTGCAGGTCCGACAGGCACATGTTCTGGTAATTCCCGGACATTTCCATGCCAAATAAAATAAAACTTTTGGGGAGGGGTACTGGCTACACAGTCTCTCTGTATATATAAAAAATATATTGCCTTCCAGCTACACCAACGAATTAGTTTGTTTCTTGATAGCGCTAGCGCTATCTTAGATACTTTCAGCACAACACAGGTCCCAACCGCTGCCTAACACTGTCACAGGAGCCCTAGTGGCTGACCGCACTTAGCCTTCTAAACGGTGCCAGCGCACAGATCGTGCGAACTCTGGTCGCAGTCAATGCGCAGGAACCGTTAAGAATTAGCCGCAGACAACTCAGAAGGGAGCCTGTGAGACACGGGTGATTACAACTTCACCCACTGGTTCAGAGTAAACTGCCACCACCGCGGTTACCATGGGACCGTGGAGCCCACTAACTGACTGACTAGTCCTGCGAATAAAACGGTTAAACACACGGTATTCTGTCTAGCCAACAACAAACAAACAGTAGCGTATCTTCAGAGACCCGGGATCAGTTCTGTGTGTGCTGATAAGCAGGGTAGCGGACAGTGAATGACTTGGAGAAAGTCGTTTATTCACACAATATAAATAATTAATATATACAGACAATTATTAAAATCAACAATTATTAAAACAGTAATAGCCAGTATAAAAAATAAAAGAAGGGAGAAAAATACTTAGTTCCTGGAAAGATGTCCTTTTTGTGGGAAAAACAGAGTTCTGGGTTTCAATCAAAGTTCAGAGTTCAGACCAGGTGGACGCCAGCATATCCTCAAGCTGGCACCGATGAGTTCAAGATGTTTTCAGGGTGGAGGACACTGAGTTTGGATCCTCTGCCATTCTTATGCCCCTGATTCAGTAGGAGGGAGTGAGGGCGGGGAACCACACACCCCCTTAGAAGATGAGATGAGCCCTCCCCTTGTCCTGGGGACTAGAAATCATATCTACCCATATATGGGCTCTATCTCACAGAACCGTACAGGTCAGGGCAGATTTATTAACATTTTCAGGTCTGTCTCGATTTACCCAGCGCCCTGATACCAGACATGAGGGGTGGGACCCCTGTGGTATCATCAGGGCACTTTCAAACTGCCTAACTGGCAGTCCTTACCTCAGAATATGGATAAGTGATAGAGATCAGCGCTCAAGGATCCAGTCCCTCAGGCAACAGCCTTAGTTGGTCTTCACAGTTATAAGTGAACAGTTCATAAAAGAGGGTGAGTGGTAAAAATGAGGAGAATGATACCACCCCCCCCAAAGCAAAACGACTCACCAGATGGAGCGGCCTGAACGGGCCCGTCTGCGCCTTAGGGGTATAAGCCACCCCTCAGCTTCTCCTGGCAAACACCTCCGCTGTACTCCTCAGACGTGCAGTGACTTGAAACAAAAGCAAAGACGCTTCACATAGCGTAAAAGGGACAAACTCCCACGTTTTATTCAATAAGAACAATTAAAAACAGGCCAGCAGTAACTATTGCGGTGTAGGGCTGGTCAGTGATCGGCAAGAGTACGCCTGTAAGCGGTGAAAGCTCGCTTATCACCCAGACTAGAAACCGCAAGGCAAGCCGCCGCTGGTATACAAGATAGCGTGCACTGACTAGTCACCGCGTCCGATGACGTCAGGCGTAACGCTGCTCCGTAGCTCCGCCTTACGCGTTTCGTGTGGCGACTCATCAGAGGCTACGGAGCCATGGGGGCAGCGTAATTTATAGTAAACAGACATGCGCTCTGGTGGCAATCTCTGTCCACTCCCGCACCGCTTACATAATGTTTAAAACACATGACACAGCCCAATATTAGGCAAATGCAACTTGATAAATAGACAATAAATGGAATTCTATTACAATAAAACAGCGCAGGTCATAAAAAAATCAATGTTGAACAGACTGCAGTACCTATAAAAGCCCTTGGGGTCAGCAGCAAGCATACTCAAAATAAGGTCATGTAAACTAGGTCAAACATTCAAATGCACATACAGGTTTAATATAGATTTCAATGATCACAGCCAAGCATAATATAATGTTATGGGCATGATCAGTAACCAAATATATATGAGAGTGCCGGACAACCACCAAGACATGAGAACTTGAATTTAAATTTAGGATTTAGCCTTCAATTTGTTCACCACGCAAATCAAAGGCTTATAGATAGTACAATAGCATGCACAGTAAGCGAAACACCACCTAAGCTGCAACACCCCCAGCAGACCAAAAACACAACGCACCAAAATTGCAGTCGGTCTTAGCTGTTGCTGATGTAGCAGTTGAGGTCTATATCTATGTTCAAGCCATTTGGCTCCAGAACACCCATTCTATGAATCCATTGGGTCTCCAGTTTTGAAACCTCGCGTGTGCGGTTGCACCCCCTCCAATGTGCTTTGACCTTTTGGATCCCACACACTCGCAAGCTGCGAGAACAAGAACCATGATGGGTAGAGAAGTGCCTCGGCACACTATGTTGCTGGAAACTCTTCCCAATCTTATAGATGTGCTCTCCCCACCTCTTGTGCAGTGCCCTCGTGGTTCTCCCAATATATTGTAATCCGCACCCACACCAAAGTAGATATACTGCATAGGGGGTGCTACAGGTCAAAAAATCCCTAATCTTGAAAGACAAGCCATTAGCATGGGATTTGACTGATTTAGTTTTAACAGTTAGTCCCTCCCTGCAGGCGCGACAGTCCCTACAGGGGTAAAAACCAGGGGTCTGCCATGGATTACTCAAGGGTCGGGGTGGGTTCACACAGCTGGGCGCCAAGTGATCTTTGAGATTTTTGGCACGTCTGTATATAAAACGGGGACGCTCAGGTATGTGACTCTTAAGAGTAGGGTCCTGCTGTAATATGGCCCAGTGTTTCCTGAAGATCCCTTCTACTGCCCTAAATTGACTATTAAACCCTGTTAAAAAAGCAAAGTCCATTTGGTGGTCAGATCCACCCCTGGATGAAAACGTGGTGGCCCTATCAATAGCCCCTACGGCCTGCCTATGCTCCTGTACAGTGGTAGGGTCATACCCCTTTTCTATGAACCTATTAGCAAGGAGGCTAGATTGTGTTAAATAGTCTTCTTGCCTGGTACAATTCCTGCGGAGGCGAAGGAACTGGCCTCTGGGAATTCCTTTGAGCCAATTGGGATGATGGCAGCTCCCCATGGGGATATAGCCATTCCGATCAGTAGCCTTAAAGTGAGTCCTAGTCCATAATTTGGTCCCAGTTTTAACTATCTCCAAGTCTAGGAATACCACCTGATCAGGACTGCTAATGGCGGTTAGCTCAATCCCCAGCTGGTTATTATTAAGTAATTTGATATACTGATCAAATTCGGTCTCCGAGCCCTCCCATAGGATGACCAAGTCATCAATATAGCGGGCCCATTTAATGACCTTACTAGACATAGGTGTACCGAGGACCTCCTCCTCCCACACAGCCATAAAAATATTGGCAAAGCTGGGTGCGTACCCGGCACCCATCGCGCAACCGCGCTTTTGCACGTAGTACGCCCCAGCATGCCAAAAATAATTGTGTGTTAAGGCAAACTTCAGCAATGTCAAAATAAACTGACACTGTTCAACCCTCATATCAGTTTTACCCAAATAAATACCAACTGCCCGCAGCCCGTGATCATGGGGAATGATGGTATATAGCGACGACACATCAGCAGTGCCGATTATCGTCGCTTCAGTGACCACCACCCCCTGAAGGACCTGCAGAGCATGCTTGGTATCACGTAGTAAATGAGGAATAAGTGTCACAGCTGGCTGCAACATATCATCAAGATATTGACCCAAGCGATGAGTGACTGAACCCATCCCGCTAATAATCGGTCGACCGGGGGGTTCAGTCAGGCTTTTGTGAATTTTAGGTGTTTGATAGATGACAGGGATACGACAGGGATACGCGGTGCGCTGGGCAATAGATGCTCAAACTCCATGTCATTTAAGAAACCTTCCCGCAAGCCAACTTTCAGAAGCTCCCTCAGTTCGTCAGAGTAGCACTTGGTTGGGTCACCAAATAATTTCTTATAGGTCAACTCATCACCCACCAGTCTATCTAGCTCCCCCTGATATTGGTCTTTCTTTATTTAAGACAACCACTCCCCCCCCCCCTTATCAGCGGGACGAATGACCAACTGTTTGTCCTCCAGAAGACTTTTGGCCACTTCCTGGACATTAGTGGCATTGCGAGGCACCTGGATCTTCTCCAAGTCATGCAACACCATTTTCTTAAAGGTGTCTACTGTGCTACCAGTGCCATTGTCCTGGGGGTTAAAGAGGGACCTGTTTCTAAGGGTTGTGTGTCTATAAAGCTCAGGGGGTTAATTCTAGTACTGGGTCCTTCTTTTTTAAGGAAGTATTTTTTAATATGAAGTTTACGCATGAACTTGTGGACATCGATGAAGGTGTCAAATTTATTCAGCTGGCAGGACGGGGCATATTTAAGGCCTCTATCTATGATTCTAATCTCTTTCTTCGATAGTGGGCACCCACTAATATTGAACACACCCTGACCCATTAATTTCTTGGCTTTTTCCCTTCTCCCCCCTCTGCAACCTCTTCGGCTCGACGCTTGTTGACGGCACTGGGGGAAAGTCCCGTAAGGATTCCCCCAGGTCGTCCCTGATGCGTGGTCTGGGATAATTCCACTGAAAAGGGGGTTCAACTTCCTGTGTTGATAGGGGGTCATATCTATCCGCAGGAATTGTACCAGGCAAGAAGACTATTTAACACAATCTAGCCTCCTTGCTAATAGGTTCATAGAAAAGGGGTATGACCCTACCACTGTACAGGAGCATAGGCAGGCCGTAGGGGCTATTGATAGGGCCACCACGTTTTCATCCAGGGGTGGATCTGACCACCAAATGGACTTTGCTTTTTTAACAGGGTTTAATAGTCAATTTAGGGCAGTAGAAGGGATCTTCAGGAAACACTGGGCCATATTACAGCAGGACCCTACTCTTAAGAGTCACATACCTGAGCGTCCCCGTTTTATATACAGACGTGCCAAAAATCTCAAAGATCACTTGGCGCCCAGCTGTGTGAACCCACCCCGACCCTTGAGTAATCCATGGCAGACCCCTGGTTTTTACCCCTGTAGGGACTGTCGCGCCTGCAGGGAGGGACTAACTGTTAAAACTAAATCAGTCAAATCCCATGCTAATGGCTTGTCTTTCAAGATTAGGGATTTTTTGACCTGTAGCACCCCCTATGCAGTATATCTACTTTAGTGTGGGTGCAGATTACAATATATTGGGAGAACCACGTGGGCACTGCACAAGAGGTGGGGAGAACACATTTATAAGATTGGGAAGAGTTTTCAGCAACATAGTGTGCCGAGGCACTTCTCTACCCATCATGGTTCTTGTTCTCGCAGCTTGCGAGTGTGTGGGATCCAAAAGGTCAAAGCACATTGGAGGGGGTGCAACCGCACACGCGAGGTTTCAAAACTGGAGACCCAATGGATTCATAGAATGGGTGTTCTGGAGCCAAATGGCTTGAACATAGATATAGACCTCAACTGCTACATCAGCAACAGCTAAGACCGACTGCAATTTTGGTGCGTTGTGTTTTTGGTCTGCTGGGGGTGTTGCAGCTTAGGTGGTGTTTCGCTTACTGTGCATGCTATTGTACTATCTATAAGCCTTTGATTTGCGTGGTGAACAAATTGAAGGCTAAATCCTAAATTTAAATTCAAGTTCTCATGTTTTGGTGGTTGTCCGGCACTCTCATATATATTTGGTTACTGATCATGCCCATAACATTATATTATGCTTGGCTGTGATCATTGAAATCTATATTAAACCTGTATGTGCATTTGAATGTTTGACCTAGTTTACATGACCTTATTTTGAGTATGCTTGCTGCTGACCCCAAGGGCTTTTATAGGTACTGCAGTCTGTTCAACATTGATTTTTTTATGACCTGCGCTGTTTTATTGTAATAGAATTCCATTTATTGTCTATTTATCAAGTTGCATTTGCCTAATATTGGGCTGTGTCATGTGTTTTAAACATTATGTAAGCGGTGCGGGAGTGGACAGAGATGGCCACCAGAGCGCATGTCTGTTTACTATAAATTACGCTGCCCCCATGGCTCCGTAGCCTCTGATGAGTCGCCATAGCGACGAAATGCGTAAGGCGGAGCTACGGAGCAGCGTTACGCCTGACGTCATCGGACGCGGTGACTAGTCAGTGCACGCTATCTTGTATACCAGCGGCGGCTTGCCTTGCGGTTTCTAGTCTGGGTGATAAGCGAGCTTTCACCGCTTACAGGCGTACTCTTGCCGATCACTGACCAGCCCTACACCGCAATAGTTACTGCTGGCCTGTTTTTAATTGTTCTTATTGAATAAAACGTGGGAGTTTGTCCCTTTTACGCTATGTGAAGCGTCTTTGCTTTTGTTTCAAGTCACTGCACGTCTGAGGAGTACAGCGGAGGTGTTTGCCAGGAGAAGCTGAGGGGTGGCTTATACCCCTAAGGCGCAGACGGGCCCGTTCAGGCCGCTCCATCTGGTGAGTCGTTTTGCTTGGGGGGGGGGGGGGGTATCATTCTCCTCATTTTTACCACTCACCCTCTTTTATGAACTGTTCACTTATAACTGTGAAGACCAACTAAGGCTGTTGCCTGAGGGACTGGATCCTTGAGCGCTGATCTCTATCACTTATCCATATTTGAACTGTTTAATAGGCTAGCGCTCCACCGCATCTATTTTGCCCTGGTGTTTTATCCAGTCTCCAGTTTGCCTTAAGGGGCCTCTATTGTTGTTTACAACGTTTATTCTGAATGTTATTGTGAGCGCTTTTATACGTTTTGTATATTCTTACCTCAGAATGTTCTGAAACTTCCTCAAAACCAGCACCGGGGCTCATGCTACACTTCCCCCACGTTTGGCGAAGCTGCCATCTCAGGAACCCCAGAAATATGACAGATCTGGGAAGTTATGGATATGCTATGAGACTCAGGTTATTCCCAGGCAAAGGCTCTTTGAAGTTTGGGGCAGCCAGCTAGGTGTCACCTCCCCTGCTGGGAGGGAGCCAGCGGGTCTGGTTTTTCCCCCAACTAGATTGCTTCTGCCATGGTGCTTGTCACCTTATACCTGATGGATGGGCCATCAGCACAGCTTGAAGCCAGGGACTCTCCGGGGCAGATTAGGCTCAGGCTAATTAGCATATCAAAAGAGCCATCCAGCATTTAGGCTGGTGCTCTCTCTCTGCTGAGAACAGACTGCAGCTGCCCCTACACACTCAACCCAGATTCTATCGATCTGAAGCGCAATCGATGCAGGGAATCGAGTGCGATCGCTTTTTCTTCACGGGCGGTTCCAGGACGCGCCTGCGGCCCCGCAACCGTCCGTGACAGCTTTCTTTTAGTTTTTTAATTCTTTTTATCATCTCATAACGATTTTACTTTGAATATGAAAATTACATGATCTATACCCAATTTAATTAATTGCGCCGCTTTTTCCATATATTATCACTGTTTGTGTGCAAAGGGACCAATGTATATTCTGTGTAAACTATATTTTGTCACTTTAATGCTCTTACATATCATTTATCGGTAGACTAAGAGACGTCCAAGGGACTGTAACTATGAATTGGGTATGTTTAAGCACTTTATTTCCAGATGTTTTACTTATATTAACTAGATTTTGTTTTTTACTTGTGTTTTATGTTTGTGAAATTGTATTTATATAGTAGCTTTATCCCCAAAGTTGCAATTCTATACTTCATTCACTAGTTGGCAACAAGATTCCAGCTGTACATGCGGTTTAAAAATTTTCCGTTTTTTATACATACCATTTTGCCCTCATATATTTGAGCCCTGATCCATGGGTCCCCCACAGGGACCCCCCTTGTCCATCAATGCAGCCTTAATTTTGAAGTACAGCGGTGATTTTCGCTATACTCCTTCAAAATGCATGTGCCCCCAGCATTTGCCCTTAAACAAGGCAACGGGCAGAGCCGGGATTTTAACCCGGGTCTCCTGTGTCGGAGGCAGAGCACTTGACCATTGCACCATCGAGCCACAGCTTAATAAAAATATGCATGCCATCCATAGTTTGGTTTGCATTGATGCGCCGTTTTCGGCACACGCAATGCCGAATATACACGTCAGCAGCCGATTGGCTGCTACTCTTTCCCTCCATACTGACTGGCCCCGCCCACTTTACTCCAGTGGCTGCCCCGGATTGGATGAGACCTGTCCACAACTGCATTAATAGCACCTAGCATCCTGACCTCTGTACAGAGGCGCTATATGTGCTACCTGAGAGCTACTGGTAAGCTACACTGCATTTTTTATACTCTGCTGTTTGCCTTTCATTAAGACTGCCATTCCCTTACACTTCGTCATCTTTTTTAGTTGGACTGGATTTTATGATTATTGGCTTTATAATCTTTAAAGCTTTTATTACATATTACTACACATAAAAATGTCCTTTTAATAGTATGTATTACTCAGTGAGATAACGTCTGGCCCCTGGTCCGCTACTAAGCATTCCCTTGTTCTTATTCACTTAACTACTTTCTCAGGCCATTTGTCATTATGATTAATACATTATGCCACAGTATTTTATTTACTATACTTTGCACTTTAATATTTATTACACAGTGCACTTTATAACGGTATAATTTGGGCTCCGCTCCCACACCTCACATGGGCATCCATAGTCTGGGTACCCACTGTCTGGCTGCCTTGAGCAGTCGCATCAACTAACTACAAACACCTGTTTAAAAAACTGCATGCAAACCTTATGCAAGTTTTTATGCCACAGTTTTGAAAAAAAAACAAAAACGTTTTTTCCCTAACGTTTCTAGCAATTGATATATTTGTATTCAACGTATGAATGCTTTCTATATTATGTAGCTCACTGCAGTACTGTATTTTTTGCCTTTGTCCACAGTTTTGTCCCGTTTTATTGCCTGATGAAGCGGGCTTGGTCCTGCGAAACGTGTTGCATCTATTGGGGTACTAATAAAGTGTTTATTTATGTCAGACAAGTAGTCTAGTCTGTTTTCGGAGGTAAGTCCACCGCTGCCTCCCCAGCATATTTTAAAACTTTTAATTATTGTTTTTATTCTGCTGGCGCCTCTGTTCATCAAAGTCAATATAGTGTCCACCCTTGGTGGAAGGGGGACCCACCCCTACCTTTTGTCTATCTACAGAGAGCGACTTCTTAGCCCTGAGTGAGGACAGGTCTAATCTCCTCACCTGCATTCACAGTGGTTGCCTCAGCGGTAACCCTTGTTTGTGAGTATAGCCTTCTCACATTACATTATTCACTATTGTCCTGAGCATACTACACCATATTGGGCTCTCTGTGTCTTTTTCTTATCTCACTGACAGCTCTGTTCGCAGCCGCCGGCCAGGGGTCACTGCGTGGTGTCTCGCCAAGCCGTCCTCTACTGCGCGAGCGCCACTGTCAATCAAGCCCAAGTTGTCTGCGGCGTACTGCTCAGACACAGTACTGCGTCTATGCAGTACACTGCGGACAACATGGGCTTGATTGACAGAGGCGCTACATGCAGGCGCAGGCTCTGCACAATGCGGGGTCCCCGGGCTGGCGGCTGCGAACGGAGCTTTCAGTGTGGGACATTCAGCTGCAAGTCGCTGGAGGAAACCCCAGGTAAGTAAATAGGCTGTCATTTACTTTGCCTGATGACTCCTATATAAGGCCCGGTTCATATTTAAAGAAAACCTGAACTGAAAATTAAAAGTCAAAATAAGCATACACTTACCTTCCATAAAGTCTACTCCTCAGTGTCTTTCTCCTGTCCCGCGTCCTGTTTGTTCACTGTGATCAAGGGAATTTTCCGTCCTCCATTTTGAAAATGGCCATTACCCATAACAGCTTTCTGGTCAGCACACTGTTAAACTGTAACATTGCTCACTTGAGCCATAGGGAAACATGGACATTACCTAGTACATCAGTTTTCCTCTCAGCTATAACTGACAGCAACTGATATTTTACTGACAGCAACTGATATATTTCAGATCTGACAAAATTTTGTCAGAACTGGAAGGGATTATTGTCAGAAGAAAATGGTGAGCTTCTGAGAGGAACTGATGGCAAGGTAACTATGTAATGTTCATTTGAAGTTACCGCATGTGTTTATTTTAAATATTTTTACTCAGTACAGGTTCTCTTTAAATGTTGTGATAGCCGGGACTAATGGGCAAATAAAATAGGTGAGTTTTATTTATAGTAGCATTGCTTATTTTAAAACTATAGGGTGTGAAATTGGAGAAAGTGAGGGCGTGCGTACGTGCCATTAAAATGAATAGAAAATAAAGTAATTACTGAAAATAAGTATCGTTCACAATAAGCTCAATTTGTGGCGAACAAAACAGGATATACATAATTTGCGTGTGACGAGTAGTGATAAAGTTGTTGGTGAACGGATCCTTACAGATGTGAATGAATCAAATGTTGACCAATGGATCCATTCACATTGCCCCATTCGAAACAGATCCGTTTGGTACGTTTCATAGAACAAACTGCAAGTTTGGGGAGGGGGCGTACCAATCAATGCTGCAATAATGCAATAGATCGGACACAAAAAGTGTATCTGAGGCATAACACTTCTAGAATAATACTCAAACCTTCTTCTCTGGAAATAAAACCAGTATAATACCCCCTTTCCCCCCCCCCCCCCCCTTTCATATACACACACACACACACACACACACACACACACACACACATTATTGCAGATTTTTTTTAATAAAGAATATTTTTACCAGGGCTGTGGAGTCGGTACAAAAATCCACCAACTCCGACTCCTCAGGATAGGATTCCACCGACTCAGACTCCTCTAATTTGCATATTACAATCTTGTTGATTGAAAGTATCATATATACTCGAGTATAAGCCGAGATTTTGGTCCCAAAAAAGTGGCCCAAAAGTGGGGGTCTCGGCTTATACTCGAGTCTGACCTGTTACTGTGACCCCCCCCGCCGCCACCTCTCCCCCCGCCATAGGCACAGCGGAGAAGTACAGGGACGGCAGTAACAGCTGTGCGATCCGTGCTGCCCCCTCTTCCTGACTAAGCGCATGCTAATTTGCATAGTGAGGTGAGGCCTATTGCGCTGCTCTCACCTCCTGTCCGGGCGTCTTTCTGGTTCTCCGGTATTCTCTCTGCCCCCAGCTCTTTCATCTCCTTATGCCGCTCGTTATCGCTGTCAGCAGCACGGAGCTCCAGTCTCGTTGGGGCAGTTGCAGCCAGGGACGCTCATAGGGCCATATGCAATTCACTTTTTCTCCTGAGTTTTCTTCTAGGTGATATTTTTACAACTTGTCAATAAAATGCCTTTTAACCACTTGAGGACCACAGTCTTTTCGCCCCTTAAGGACCAGAGCCTTTTTCTCCATTCAGACCACTGCAGCTTTCACGGTTTATTGCTCGCTCATACAACCTACCACCTAAATGAATTTTGGCTCCTTTTCTTGTCACTAATAAAGCTTTCTTTTGGTGCTATTTGATTGCTGCTGCGATTTTTACTTTTTATTATATTCAGCAAAAAAGACATGAATTTTGGCAAAAAAATGATTTTTTTAACTTTCTGTGCTGACATTTTTCAAATAAAGTAAAATTTCCTATACATTTGAGCGCGAAAGTTATTCTGCTACATGTCTTTGATAAAAAAAAACCATTCAGTGTATATTTATTGGATTGGGTAAAAGTTATAGCGTTTACACACTATAGTGCCAAAAGTGAATTTTCCCATTTTCAAGCATCTCTGACTTTTCTGCGCACCTGTCAGGTTTCATGAGGGGCTAAAATTCCAGGATAGTATAAATACCCCCCAAATGACCCCATTTTGGAAAGAAGACATCCCAAAGTATTCAGTGAGAGGCATGGTGCGTTCATAGAAGATTTTATTTTTTGTCACAAGTTAGCGGAAAATGACACTTTCTGACAAAAAAGAAAAAAAAAAAAAGTTTCCATTTCTTCTAACTTGCGACAAAAAAAAATGAAATCTGCCACGGACTCACTATGCTCCTCTCTGAATACCTTGAAGTGTCTACTTTCCAAAATGGGGTCATTTGTGGGGTGTGTTCACTGTCCTGGCATTTTGGGGGGTGCCTAATTGTAAGCACCCCTGTAAAGCCTAAAGATGCCCATTGGACTTTGGGCCCCTTAGCGCAGTTAGGCTTCAAAAAAGTGCCACACATGTGGTATTGCCGTACTCAGGAGAAGTAGTATAATGTGTTTTGGGGTGTATTTTTACACATACCCATGCTGGGTGGGAGAAATATCTCCGTAAATGACAATTTTTTTTTTTTTTTTACACACAATTGTCTATTTATAGAGATATTTCTCCCACTCAGCATGGGTATGTGGAAAAATACACCCCAAAACACATTATACTACTTCTCCTGAGTACGGCGATACCACATGTGTGGCACTTTTTTGCACCCTAACTGCGCTAAGGGGCCCAAAGTCCAATGAGTACCTTTAGGATTTCACAGGTCATTTTGAGAAATTTGGTTTCAAGACTACTCCTCACGGTTTAGGGCCCCTAAAATGCCAGGACAGTATAGGAACCCCACAAATTACCCCATTTTAGAAAGAAGACACCCCAAGGTATTCCGTTAGGAGTATGGTGAGTTCATAGAATTTTTTTTTTTGTCACAAGTTAGCAGAAATTGATTTAATTTTTTTTTTTCACAAAGTGTCATTTTCCGTTAACTTGTGACAAAAAATAAAATCTTCTATGAACTCACCGTACTCCTAACGGAATACCTTGGGGTGTCTTCTTTCTAAAATGGGGTCATTTGTGGGATTCCTATACTGCCCTGGCATTTTAGGGGCCCTAAACCGTGAGGAGTAGTCTTGAAACCAAATGTCGCAAAATGACCTGTGAAATCCTAAAGGTACTCATTGGACTTTGGGCCCCTTAGCGCAGTTAGGGTGCAAAAAAGTGCCACACATGTGGTATCGCCGTACTCGGGAGAAGTATTATAATGTGTTTTGGGGTGTATTTTTACACATACCCATGCTGGGTGGGAGAAATATCTCTGTAAATGACAATTATTTGATTTTTTTTACACACAATTGTCCATTTACAGAGAGATTTCTCCCACCCAGCATGGGTATGTATAAAAATACACCCCAAAACACATTATACTACTTCTTCTGAGTACGGCGATACCACATGTGTGACACTTTTTTGCAGCCTAGGTGCGCTAAGGGGCCCAACATCCTATTCACAGGTCATTTTGAGGCATTTGTTTTCTAGACTACTCCTCACGGTTTAGGGCCCCTAAAATGCCAGGGCAGTATAGGAACCCCACAAGTGACCCCATTTTAGAAAGAAGACACCCCAAGGTATTCTGTTAGGAGTATGGTGAGTTCATAGAAGATTTTTTTTTTGTCACAAGTTGGCGGAAAATGACACTTTGTGAAAAAAAAAACAATACATATCAATTTCCGCTAACTTGTGACAAAAAATAAAATCTTCTATGAACTCACCGTACTTCTAACGGAATACCTTGGGGTGTAGTCTTTCTAAAATGGGGTCACTTGTGGGGTTCCTATACTGCCCTGGCATTTTAGGGGCCCTAAACCGTGAAGAGTACCGTATATACTCGCATATAAGCCGACCCGCATATAAGCCGACCCCCCAACTTTTCCCTGAAAAAACAGGGAAAAATGATTGACCCCCATATAAGCCGGGGGTAGGAAATGCTGAATTGGTGCAGCCCCCCAGTGTGTCCCAATATAGCTAGTATAGTGCCCAGTATAGGTAGGTAGTGTCCAGTATAGCTAGTATAGTGCCCAGTATAGCTAGTAAAGTGCCCAGTATAGTGCCCAGTATAGGTAGGTAGTGCCTCAGTTTAGCTAGTATAGTGCCCAGTTTAGCTAGTATAGTGCCCCAGTATGGCTAGTAAAGTGCCCAGTTTAGTTAGTATAGTGCCCAGTTTAGCCAGTATAGTGCCCAGTTTAGCTAGTATAGTGCCCAGTTTAGCCAGTATAGTGCCCAGTTTAGCTAGTATAGTGCCCCAGTTTAGCTAGTTAAGTGCCCAGTTTAGCCAGTATAGTGCCCAGTTTAGCCAGTATAGTGCCCAGTTTAGCTAGTATAGTGCCCAGTTTAGCTAGTATAGTGCCCCAGTATGGCTAGTAAAGTGCCCAGTTTAGCCAGTATAGTGCCCAGTTTAGCCAGTATAGTGCCCCAGTATGGCTAGTAAAGTGCCCAGTTTAGCCAGTATAGTGCCCAGTTTAGCCAGTATAGTGCCCAGTTTAGCTAGTATAGTGCCCAGTTTAGCCAGTATAGTGCCCAGTTTAGCCAGTATAGTGCCCAGTTTAGCTAGTATAGTGCCCAGTTTAGCCAGTATAGTGCCCAGTTTAGCCAGTATAGTGCCCAGTTTAGCCAGTATAGTGCCCAGTTTAGCGAGTATAGTGCCCAGCATAGGTGGGTAGTGCTCCCCCCCCCCCCCCCCCCGCTGCTATTTTACCTTCTTAGACAGCGGCCGATTCCTAATCCGCGTTCCTCTTCTTTCTCATAGTGTCAGTGTATCACAGCAGCGCGCCGGGCGCTGCTGCTGTGACGATGCAGGGGGCAGGAAATAGCGCGGCTCCCTATAGCGGCGATCTGTATCGCCGTTACCAAGGGAACCGCTCTTTCCTGCCCCCTGCATCGTCACAACAGCAGCGCCCGGCGCGCTGCTGTGATACACTGACACTATGAGAAAGAAGAGGAACGCGGATTAGGAAGCGGCCGCTGTCTAAGAAGGTAAAATAGCAGCGGCGGCCGCGGGGGGAGCGGGGAGGGGGGGGAGCGGGGCGCGGACCACCCGACCACCCACCACTAGACCACCAGGGAAGACTCGCATACAAGCCGACCCCCCAACTTTTGACCCCCTTTTTGGGGGTCAAAAATTCGGCTTGTATGCGAGTATATACGGTAGTCTTGAACCCAAATGTCTCAAAATGACCTGTGAAATCCTAAAGGTACTCATTGGACTTTGGGCCCCTTAGCACAGTTAGGCTGCAAAAAAGTGTCACACATGTGGTATCGCCGTACTCAGAAGAAGTAGTATAATGTGTTTTGTGGTGTATTTTTACATATAACCATGCTGGGTGGGAGAAATATATCTGTAAATGACACATTTTTGATTTTTTTTTACATACAATTGTCCATTTACAGAGAGATTTCTCCCACCCAGCATGGGTATGTGTAAAAATACACCACAAAACACATTATACTACTTCTCCTGAGTATGGCGATACCACATGTGTGACACTTTTTTGCAGCCTAGGTGCGCTAAGGGGCCCAACGTCCTATTCACAGGTCATTTTGAGGCATTTGTTTTCTAGACTGCTTCTCACGGTTTAGGGCCCCTAAAATGCCAGGGCAGTATAGGAACCCCACAAGTGACCCTATTTTAGAAAGAAGACACCCCAAGGTATTCCGTTAGGGGTATGGTGAGTTCGTAGAAGATTTTATTTTTTGTCACAAATTAGTGAAAAATGACACTTTGTGAAAAAAACAATAAAAATCCAATTTCCGCTAACTTTTGACAAAAAATAAAATCTTCTATGAACTCATCATACACCTAACAGAATACCTTGGGGTGTCTTCTTTCTAAAATGGGGTCACTTGTGGGGTTCCTATACTGCCCTGGCATTTTAGGGGCCCTAAACCGCGAGGAGTAGTCTAGAAAACAAATGCCTCAAAATGACTGTTCAGGGGTATAAGCATCTGCAAATTTTGATGACAGGTGGTCTATGAGGGGGCAAATTTTGTGGAACCGGTCATAAGCAGGGTGGCCTCTTAGATGACAGGATGTATTGGGCCTGTTCTGATGGATAGGAGTGCTAGGGGGGTGACAGGAGGTGATTGATGGGTGTCTCAGGGGGCGGTTAGAGGGGAAAATAGATGCAATCAATGCACTGGGGAGGTGATCGGAAGGGGTTCTGAGGGGGATCTGAGGGTTTGGCCGAGTGATCAGGAGCCCACACGGGGCAAATTAGGGCCTGATCTGATGGGTAGGTGTGCTAGGGGGTGACAGGAGGTGATTGATGGGTGTCTCAAGGTGTGATTAGAGGGGGGAAATAGATGTAAGCAATGCACTGGCGAGGTGATCAGGGCTGGGGTCTGAGGGCGTTCTGAGGTGTGGGCGGGTGATTGGGTGCCCTAGGGGCAGATTAGGGTCTAATCTGATGGGTAACAGTGACAGGTGGTGATAGGGGGTGATTGATGGGTAATTAGTGGGTGTTTAGAGGAGAGAAGAGATGTAAACACTGCACTTGGGAGGTGATCTGATGTCGGACCTGCGGGCGATCTATTGGTGTGGGTGGGTGTTCAGATTGCCCGCAAGGGGCAGGTTAGGGGCTGATTGATGGGTGGCAGTGCCAGGGGGTGATTGATGGGTGGCAGTGACAGGGGGTGATTGATGGGTGATTGACAGGTGATCAGTGGGTTATTACAGGGAATAACAGATGTAAATATTGCACTGGCGAATTGATAAGGGGGGGTCTGAGGGCAATCTGAGCGTGTGGGCGGGTGATTGGGTGCCCACAAGGGGCAGATTAGGGTCTAATCTGATGGGTAACAGTGACAGGTGGTGATAGGCGGTGATTGATGGGTGATTGATGGGTAATTAGTGGGTGTTTAGAGGAGAGAATAGATGTAAACACTGCGCTTGGGTGGTGATCTGATGTCGGACCTGCGGGCGATCTATTGGTGTGGGTGGGTGATCAGATTGCCCGCAAGGGGCAGGTTAGGGGCTGATTGATGGGTGGCAGTGCCAGGGGGTGATTGATGGGTGGCAGTGACAGGGGGTGATTGATGGGTGATTGACAGGTGATCAGTGGGTTATTACAGGGAATAACAGATGTAAATATTGCACTGGCGAATTGATAAGGGGGTGTCTGAGGGCAATCTGAGCGTGTGGGCGGGTGATTGGGTGCCCGCAAGGGGCAGATTAGGGTCTAATCTGATGGGTAACAGCGACAGGTGGTGATAGGGGGTGATTGATGGGTAATTAGTGGGTGTTTAGAGGAGAGAAGAGATGTAAACACTGCATTTGGGAGGTGATCTGATGTCGGATCTGCGGGCGATCTATTGGTGTGGGTGGGTGATCAGATTGCCCGCAAGGGGCAGGTTAGGGGCTGATTGATGGGTGGCAGTGACAGGGGGTGATTGACGGGTGATTGACAGGTGATCAGGGGGGATAGATGCATACAGTACACGGGGGGGGGGGGGGGTCTGGGGAGAATCTGAGGGGTGGGGGGGTGATCAGGAGGGAGTTGGGGGCAGATTAGGGACTAAAAAAAAAAATAGCGTTGACAGATAGTGACAGGGAGTGATTGATGGGTGATTAGGGGGGTGATTGGGTGCAAACAGTGGTCTGGGGGGTGGGCAGGGGGGGGTCTGAGGGGTGCTGTGGGCGATCAGGGGGGGGGAATCAGTGTGCTTGGGTGCAGACTAGGGTGGCTGCAGCCTGCCCTGGTGGTCCCTCAGACACTGGGACCACCAGGGCAGGAGGCAGCCAGTATAATAGGCTTTGTATACATTACAAAGCCTATTATACACTTTCCGTGCGGCGATCGGGCAGCTAGTAACCCGCCGGCGCTTCCGAACGGCCGGCGGGTTACAGCGAGCGG
Organism: Hyperolius riggenbachi; assembly: GCF_040937935.1. Taxonomy (NCBI): domain Eukaryota; kingdom Metazoa; phylum Chordata; class Amphibia; order Anura; family Hyperoliidae; genus Hyperolius; species Hyperolius riggenbachi. The sequence continues at coordinate 29,852,490 of NC_090648.1, forward strand.
TGGGCGGAGCCAGTCCCCGGCGGCTGATCGCGTCACAAATGATGCGATCGCCGCATAGCCACTCCCGCAGCCGCCCCCGCCGATGGGCGTATTGCGGTCGTTTGGGCCCGGACTTTGCCGCCGCCCATCGGCTGGGGGCGGTCCTTAAGTGGTTAAGTCACTAGCAAACAAGAAAATACTCATAATAAATTTGATAGTACTATTTCACCAACTTTTGGGTATATTTTCAGTTGTAAAAAGCTGAAAATGTAGTTTACAGAGAAGATAAAACTTATCTCCTAGGAGATAACTCAGGTGAAAAAATGAATTGCATATGGGCCATAGTCTCATTGCTATGACGCCATCTAGTGGCGCTTCCCACAACATGCTGCACACATCATAGCAATGAGACTATGCGCGTTCCTGGCTGTGCACTGTGTCCCAACGAGACCGGAGCTCCGTGCTGCTGATAGCGATAACGAGCGGCATAAGGAGATGAAAGTGCTGGGGGCAGAGAGAATACCGGAGAACCAGAAAGACGCCCGGACAGGAGGTGAGAGCAGCGAGATAGGCCCCACCTCACTATGCAAATTAGCATGCGCTTAGTCAGGAAGAGGGGGCAGCATGGATCGCACAGCTGTTACTGCCGTCCCTGTACTTCTCCGCTGTGCCTATGGCGGGGGGAGAGGTGGCGGCGGGAGGGGGCACTCAGAGGGGGCAGCACGGACCACACAGCTATTACCATTATGCCCCCATTGCTCTGTTGTGGCTAGTGGAGGGAGGGGGCACTCAGAGGGGGCCAGTTAGCATGCACTATGCCATGGAGGTGGGCAGCATGGCATAAAGCTCACAAACTCACCACTGTACCCCCACTGCTCTGTATTGTGCCTATGGTAGTAGGGGGGAGGTGCACTCAGAGGGGGGAGCAATTAGCATGACTGGGCCATGGAGGGGGGAAGCATGGCACAAAGCCCACACAGCTGTCACCATTGTTTACCCATGGCTCCATTGTGCCTATGGTGGGGGAGAGGGGATACTCAGAGGGGTGCCAGTTAGCATGCACTCTGCCATGGAGGACAAGGGGGCAGCATGGCACAAAGCCCACATAGCTATCACCACTGTGCCCCCCACTGCTCCGTTGTGGCTATGGTGGGGGGAGGAGGCCAGTTAGCATACACTCTGCCATGGAGGAGAGGTGGGAAGCATGACACAAAGCCCACACAGCTATCACCACTGTGCCCTCCCTGCTCTGTTGTGCCTATGGTGGGGGGTAGGGACCACTCAGTTGGATTAGTAGCTGGAGCATTTCCTATCCTCGGCTTATACACGGGCCAATCATTTTCCCCAATTTTTTTAGGGAAAAGTTGGGGGGGGGGGGGTCGGCTTATACTCGGGTCGACTTATACTCGAGTATATACGGTATTGTAACATGAAATTCATCTCTTAACTGCCAACGCTTAGGAATTTTAAAAGACAACTGAAGTGAGAGGTAAATGTAGGCTGCCATATTTATTCCCTTTTCAACAATACCAGTTAGCTGGATATCCGGCAGATCTTCTGCCTCTAATACTTTTCCTATGGACTAGTTTTAGTCTATGACTAAGAGTACTTGTAGAAGGTACAGACAGGAGAAAAGAACATCTATCAGGCCCCAGACAATGTAACTGTGGTACCTGTTATGCTGGGCATACACGGCTCGATTTTGCCGCTCTATTCCGCGCCCAATTGTTTTCCGCGCTCGATTCTGCAGGCGATTCTCTTATCTTCCGCTCATTTTTCTTATGTTTTCCTATTGTCTTCCATGATGAATCGAGCGCGGAAACGATCGGGCGGGAGATCGGACATGTTGGAAATTATCTATCGATAATCTAAATAGCTCAGAATCGAGCCGTGTATTCCCAGCATAAGAGTGATGTGCAGGTACTCTGCAGGGGAATGAGGCGATTCTTCCTCTATTACACATCTGAACATGGATCAGGCCCTAGGCAATGTGACTGTGGGTACATGTAAGAGTGATGTGCAGGTACTCTGCAGGGGAATGAGGCGATTCTTCTTCTATTACACATCTGAACATGGATCAGGCCCTAGGCAATGTGACTGTGGGTACATGTAAGAGTGATGTGCAGGTACTCTGCAGGGGAATGAGGAGATTTTTCCTCTATTACACATTCTTCATGCACAATCTGAACAAGGTTTATGGGTGACAGACAACACCTCTGTGTTCAATGTGCACAAAATTCTCAGTGGATTCCCTGCAGCTCTGTGGAGAGTGCATGTGTAGAGTATAGTACTACTGTGTAACAAAGTAAACCTGAGACAGATGAAATTAAAGTTTTATACATACCTGGGGCTTCCTACAGCCACCTTCAGGCTAATCAGTCCCTCACTGTCCGCCTCCACCACCTGGATCTTCTGCTATGAGTTCAGGTACTTCAGCCAGTCTTGCTTAGTTTGCATGCACACACTCCGCCGCCGGGAGCGTACTACACCTGCGCAGCACTATTGCGCAGGTGCAGATTGCTCTTGGCTGTAGGAGTGGCACACGGCCGGACTGCGCTGACTGGCTGAATTACCAGAACTCATAGCAGAAGATCCAGGTGGTGGAGGACAACAGCGAGGGACTGATTAGCTTGAAGGGGGCTGGAAGAAGCCCCAGGTATGTATAACACTTTACTTTTCATCCTTCTCAGGTACCATTTAATTCATAGTCACCAAACCAAATTTTAACAACATATCAAATTATTTGATTTCATGAGCAAAGAGAGTGCATACATTTTCATAAATCAGAATCAATGCAGAATTATTTCCATCTCGTTGACCATCTCTATTAGTGACTCAGCTACACATCTTTATTCTTACAGCATAGAAGTTATTTTGTATATATACTGTACAGTCACAATCAGATATGTATATCTGACTTTAAAAATACGGAGAATGCTTTATTGAAGCAGCACAAGTAACTATTTTTTGATTGGTTTATTTCATTTTTGTGGACAAAGCAGAGCTATTATTGTACTGTAGATATACGTTATTTATGATGACTATTATCTGAGAAATAGAACATTTTATCATATTTTCTATTTTAATTTGGAGTCGGAGTCTGTTCATTTTTCCCCGACTCAGACTCCCCAAAAATTGCTACGACTGACTCCACAGCCGTGACTTTTTACATACAGAGTGTATATATGTATATATATATATATATATATATATATATATATATATATATATATATATATATATATATATATATATATATATATATATATATGTATATGTATATATATATATATATATATATATATATATATATATATATATATATATATATATATATATATATATATATATATATATACATATATATATATATATATATATATACACACATATACACATATATATATATATATATATATATATATATATATATATATATATATACACATATACAGTGGTGTGAAAAACTATTTGCCCCCTCCCTGATTTCTTATTCTTTTGCATGTTTGTCACACTTAAATGTTTCTGCTCATCAAAAAAACGTTAACTATTAGTCAAAGATAACATAATTGAACACAAAATGCAGTTTTGAATGATGGTTTTTATTATTTAGTGAGAAAAAAAACTCAAAACCTACATGGAGCTGTGTGAAAAAGAAATTGCCCCCTGAACCTAATAACTGGTTGGGCCACCCTTAGCAGCAATAACTGCAATCAAGTGTTTGCGATAACTTGCAACGAGTCTTTTACAGCACTCTGGAGGAATTTTGGCCCACTCATCTTTGCAGAATTGTTGTAATTCAGCTTTATCTGAGGGTTTTCTAGCATGAACCGCCTTTTTAAGGTCATGCCACAACATCTCAATAGGATTCAGGTCAGGACTTTGACTAGGCCACTCCAAAGTCTTCATTTTGTTTTTCTTCAGCCATTCAGAGGTGGATTTGCTGGTGTGTTTTGGGTCATTGTCCTGCTGCAGCACCCAAGATCGCTTCAGCTTGAGTTGACGAACAGATGGCCGGACATTCTCCTTCAGGATTTTTTGGTAGACAGTAGAATTCATGGTTCCATCTATCACAGCAAGCCTTCCAGGTCCTGAAGCAGCAAAACAACCCCAGACCATCACACTACCACCACCATATTTTACTGTTGGTATGATGTTCTTTTGCTGAAATGCTGTGTTACTTCTACGCCAGATGTAACGGGACACACACCTTCCAAAAAGTTCAACTTATGTCTCGTCGGTCCATAAAGGTATTTTCCCAAAAGTCTTGGCAATCATTGAGATGTTTTTTAGCAAAATTGAGACGAGCCTTAATGTTCTTTTTGCTTAAAAGTGGTTTGCGCCTTGGATATCTGCCATGCAGGCCGTTTTTGCCCAGTCTCTTTCTTATGGTGGAGTCGTGAACACTGACCTTAATTGAGGCAAGTGAGGCCTGCAGTTCTTTAGATGTTGTCCTGGGGTCTTTTGTGGCCTCTCGGAGGAGTTTTCTCTGCGCTCTTGGGGTAATATTGGTCGGCCGGGCACTCCTGGGAAGGTTCATCACTGTTCCATGTTTTTGCCATTTGTGGATAATGGCTCTCACTGTGGTTCGCTGGAGTCCCAAAGCTTTAGAAATGGCTTTATAACCCTTACCAGACTGATAGATCTCAATTACAGTACTTTTGTTCTCATTTGTTCCTGAATTTCTTTGGATCTTGGCATGATGTCTAGCTTTTGAGGTGCTTTTGGTCTACTTCTGTGTCAGATAGCTCCTATTTAAGTGATTTCTTGATTGAAACAGGTGTGGCAGTAATCAGGCCTGGGGGTGACTACAGAAATTGAACTCAGGTGTGATAAACCACAGTAAAGTTATTTTTTTAACCAGGGGGGCAATCACTTTTTCACACAGGGCCATGTAGATTTGGAGTTTTTTTTCTCACTAAATAATAAAAACCATCATTTAAAACTGCATTTTGTGTTCAGTTATGTTATCTTTGACTAATAGCTAATGGTTTTTGATGAGCAGAAACATTTAAGTGTGACAAACATGCAAAAGAATAAGAAATCAGGAAGGGGGCAAATAGTTTTTCACACCACTGTATGTATACACACACATATATATGTATGTATACATACATGTAGAAACATCTTTCATCTAAATGCTGTTAAATGGTAAAAAAATGGTTGAAGAGACAAAGTGGGGGGGGATTAGGAGGTAGGAAGCAGAGAGGGAGGAGAGTAGGAAGCAAAGAGGAAGAGGGAGGAGAGGAGGAAGCAGAGAGGGGGAGGGCACTGTACAAAGTAAGAAACATAGGGTGCATAATAATAGTACAGATAATGGAATACACAATATACAAAATACACAATTAGTCTCCTCCACAACCACCATCTCCTCCTCCACAACCACCATCTCCTCCTCCACAACCACCATCTCCTCCTCCACAACCACCATCTCCTCCACCCCAACCACCATCTCCACAACCACTATCTCCACCTCCACCAATATCTCCACCTCCTCCACCAAAATCTTCTCCACCCCAGTATACTCCTGCGAAGGCCCAGCCATCATCGCTGTAACTATTGCTGGTCGATACTTGCTGCATGCGGTAAGTCTATAAAGTAGAGAAACACACAACTAGGGTCAGCTGAATGTTGACTTACCTATTCTTTGTTTTCAAACAATATAGTAGATTGTGGAGCCACACGCTTTGGCTAAACCCTTAATTGGGCGGGGTGTGCAGAGATCCCCTCCCAGACGCCACAGGATCACAGTGCAATGATTTTGAAATCCGCATCACCTCCATGAAATCACAATGGTTTTATTGATCCATAAAATCACGTTTTATTGATGAACTAGTCTACCTAAGCCAGTTTAAAAACGGGCTCTAGGTAGTGATGCCGCCGCATCGCCGCTGCATGTTAGTGCGCATGCGCACACCCGTCCGCCGCACACTCATTCGCCCGGCTCCCTTGCCCGTCCTCCTGTCCCAACGGCTGTCTGTACTGCGCACATGCGCAGTACAAAAAAGCCATGGACAGACAGACAGGGAAAGATGATGACAGAGGGACAGTTAGGTTTTATTATTGAGGATAAAATCACATCGTGCAAAGCTTAAAAGTAAAACATATAAGCATAAAATTGCTGTCTGGCAGCTACAGTCTGCTACACTGTTTTGGGCTTTTCCCCCTTTTCAAACCACGTCTCAGTTCAGTGTCACTTCGTTTCTTTTTCAGTAGAATCTGAAGTGAGAGAGATATGGAGGCTGACATTTTGATTTAATTTTAAACAATACCAGTTGCCTGGCAGTCCCGCAGACTGCTTGTCTTATGGCCCATACTCACGAGGGACTTTTGTCGCCTCAACACACGGCGCGCGCGTGTTGCGGCGACAGGTCGCCCGTGAGTATGGGCCGCCGCACGCGCGCGCACCCCGAACTGTCGCCCGCCGCTCATGTCGCCATGCGATTCAAACTTTCAATCGCATGGCGACAGTCGCCGCCGCACCTCCCCCGCAACTGTCGCTAGTCCGCGTGAGTACGCGGACTAGCGACAGCAACCTCCATTGTATCATATGGAGCTTCCGGCGGGGGGAGGAGGAACGTCGGCGACAGCTTCCGCCTCGCCGCTGGTCCCTCTTCCGCGTGTGTACGCGGAGGGACCTGGCGAGAAGCTGTCGCCGGCCTGTCGCCCACACGCTCACGTGTGCTGGCGACAGGCAACTTCTGCAGCCCGTGAGTACGGGCCTTTAAAGATGTGGCTGGATAGTGTACTGGTTAAAGGCACTGCCTTTGACATGGGAGACCAGGGTTTGAATCCTGGCTAGGGTCAGTACCTATTCAGTAAGAAGTTCAAGGCAAAACTCCCTAACACTGCAGGGTGGCCTCTTGAGCGCGTCCCAGTGGCTGCAGCTCTTGAGCGCTTTGAGTCCAACAGGAGAAAAGCGCTATACAAATGTTTGTATTATTATTATTATTATTATTATTATTATAATAAAGCGGAACTGTAGACATGTTTTAAAGACATTGTTTCACTTACCTGGGGCTTCTGCAAGCCTCCAGCAGCCACCCTGTCCCGCACTGGTCCTGCCCGAGCCTCCATTCTCCCGTCGCCAGCTACTTTCGGTTTCGCCGCCAGGCCACTGCGCCTGCGCGGCTCTGGCCACGCGTATACTTTCTTCGCTTTCCCCGCTATTGCAGAGCAGAGGGGAACGCGAAGAAAGGATACGCTTGGCAGGGCTGCGCTGGCCTCGACTTACAAGTCGAGGTACGGAACGGAGCGGCAAAACGGAGACTCGTGGAGGACACAGCTGCTGGGGGCTTGCAGAAGCCCCAGGTAAGTGAAACAGTGTCTTTAAAACGTTTCTACAGTTCCGCTTTAGCGTCACTTTGACCCAACATTGATTATTTAGTGTAATAAAATCATTCTTTGAAGACAACTGTGCTGGCATGTTATTTTTCCAGCTTACCAGCTGGTTGCTCGAAAGTTTCACAGTTTGTTTATCTTCCTCGTATTGGATCTGTAAACACTATATTTCTCTGGCCACTGAAAAATAATGGATGCAGGACTAAAGCTGTAAATTGGATTTCTTACAGGGGGGTTAGGGTTAGGCATTAGGCGGAGGGTTCAGTTTAGTCTCCTATATGGGGGTTAGGGTCAGGCATCAGATGCGGGGAGGGAGGGGTTCAGTTAAGGCACTTACAAAAGGGCGGGGTTTCGGCATTAGATGGGGGTTCAGTTTAGGCTGTTACAGGGGGGTTAGACATTAGGTGGGGGGTTTGGCATTAGGTGTGTGTGTGTGGGGGGTTCGGTTTAGGCACTTATAGGGGAGTTAGGGTTAGGCATTAGGTAGGGGGAAGGTTAGTTTTGGCTCTTACAGGTGGGTTAGTGTTAGACATTAGGTGGGGGGGCTTCAGTTTAGGCTGTTACGGGAAGGAAGGTTACGCATTAGGTGTGTGTGTGGGGGGGGCGGTTTAGGCTCTTACAGGGGAGTTAGTGTTAGACATTAGGTGGGGGGGGGGGGGGTTCAGTTTTGGCTCTTTACAGGGGGGTTTCACACTTGAGATTGCAAAATGCTAGCGATAAGCGGTAGTTTTGCGCCGGCAATTTTACACATATTTTTAACTGGACATTTTTTGAGCAATCACGATTCACGATTGAAATACATAGCCATTGCGATCACTCAAAAAATGCAAAAAAAAAAAAGCTTCAAGTAGCACATTTGCATTTCGCTCTAATCGCGAATCGCTGGCGATCGTGACAGTAAGATCTCAGCCATATACTTAACATTGCACTATTGCTTTAAAAAGTGCTAGCGATCGCCAGCAATTAGCGGTAGACGCCCGCTATATGCCAAAGTGAGAATGGGCCCTTAGGATCAGGTATTAGGTGGGGAGGGGGTTTGGCTAAGGCACTTAAAAGAAAATGTTTAAAGGAATACTATCGATTCACATATTTTTTTCAATTGACACAGGAATTGTTTGGGAAGTGCTGCTAAGTACTGGTGTATACATTTTAGTAGCAACTTCTTTGTTTACTGTTATCAACATACATTCAAAGTTTACCGACGCCAAAACTGAGGGCTGACTGAGCCATGAGGAGAGGGGAAATTCCCCTCACACTTGATCAGTTAACTCTATGTGTAGCTCTGTGTGTGACAGAGAAGAGAGCTCCCAACAGCTGCAGCTCCTGTGTCCTGTGTTTCTGACTGAAGTGTCAGAAGAGAGCAGAGGAAATGTAACTAATTGTCACAGCTTTTCATACTGTTTTTGCTTTCAGAGTTTGATATGTTTGATATTTGGTTTCTGTAGTCTGATATGCAACTCTGGCTGTGCATTGAAGCAGACACCCCTTCTGTAATTGATTTGTCCCAATATAGCTAAATTTTACCCTCAATAAATTACAGCTTTTGCCTCTGATATTTAACATGAAAAGTAGGAAAATGTTTACACAGCTACTTAGACATTATTTGCACACTGTCATTTTAGAACACTTGGGTATCGATAGTATTCCTTTAAAGGGAACCAGAGGCCCCAGAAAGATTTTATACATACCTGGGGCTTCCTCCAGCCCCATACGCACGGATCGCTCCCACGCCGCCGTCCTCCGCTTCCTGTATCCGGCTGTACCGGGTCCCTTAGTTTCGGCCAGTCAGCGGCAGCACGCGGCCAATTGTCCACATCACAGGGGCTCCCGGCATACACTTACATGTGCAGCTGCATACTGCGCAGCCGCACGCGTAAGGGTATGGAGGGAGCCCCTGCTCGTGCGGACATTTGGCCGCATCCGCCGGAAGTGACGGGACCCGGTACCGGCGGATTCAGGAAGCGGAGGATGGCGGCGTGGGAGCGATGCAGGCTTATGTGGCTGGAAGAAGCCCCAGGTATGTATAAAATCTTTTTTTCTTTTTACGATTCCGGCGTCTCTGGTTCCCTTTAAGTGAAAATGGGTGGCAGGTAGTGAATACTAAAATATTGGTAAACTAAATTTAAAGGGCAACTGAATTAATAAGAATATGGAGGCTGTTATATTTATTTCCATTTAAACAACACCAGTTTCCTTGCAGTCCAGCTGGTCTATTTGGCTGCAGTAGTGCCTGAATAACAGCAGAAACAAGCATGCAGCTAATCCAGTCAGATCTGATAATAATGTCAGAAACACACACAAGCAATAAAACAGCAGTACATGCATCCAGCTACATTTAAGTGGTCAGCAGGTGCTCGTCAGCCAATCAGGATGCACTGTCATACACCTTTTACCTGCCATACCACATCTAGCAGCCATTAGTATTCAGGTGGGAGGCTACAGTTGGACGCCATCGCAAGATTGCGTCGCTAGCAGGACCGCCCCGTTTTCTTTCAGCTCTAGGACATGGCGGACAGGTGAGCGGTTAGGGAGGGACCCCTGTGGGAGGGATGCCTGCACGGGGCGGTCCTGCTAGCGACGCAATCTTGCGATGGCGTCCAACTGAAGCCTCCTACCTGAATGCTAAAGGCTGCTAGATGTGGTATGGCAGGTAAAGGGTGTATGACAGTGCATCCTGATTGGCTGACGAGCACCTGCTGACCACTTAAATGTAGCTGGATGCATGTACTGCTGTGTCTTATTGCTTGTGTGTGTTGAATTTAGCATTCAGTATGGAGGCAGTGTTGGTGGGTTTTTTGGATGTGAGAGGTCCAGAGCCTGGGTGTGAGAGGTCCAGGCCCACCTGCACTCCCCTCCAGTTATCGCATGCTGGCCTTGGGGCCCCGGCCAGTGAGAGAGGTCCGGGGCCCCTGGCCATCGTGCGAACCAATCGTGTGTTTTTAAACGTTTTCTTTCAGCTCTAGGACATGGCGGACAGGTGAGCGGTTAGGGAGGGATGCCTGCACGGGGCGGTCCTGCTAGCGACGCAATCTTGCGATGGCGTCCAACTGAAGCCTCCTACCTGAATGCTAATGGCTGCTAGATGTGGTATGGCAGGTAAAGGGTGTATGACAGTGCATCCTGATTGGCTGACGAGCACCTGCTGACCACTTAAATGTAGCTGGATGCATGTACTGCTGTGTTTTATTGCTTGTGTGTGTTGAATAATGTCAGAAACACCTGATCTGCTGCATGCTTGTTCAGGGTCTGTGGCTAAAAGTATTAGAGGCAGAGGATCAGCAGGCTAGCCAGGCAACTGGCATTGCTTAACCTTTTCGGGACCGGCCACCTACCCCCCCTTAAAGACCAGGCATTTTGCGCGGGAAGGGGGTGCGCGCGTTTGGGGGGGGTCAGGCGGCCGGATCCCGTGTGTGGCTGCCTGGCATTGTGTCCCCCCTTGGTGGCCTGGGCCCCCCCTTCTGCCAGCAGCCTTCACTTACCTTCCAGGCTCCAGCGATGAGCCGCACGGGACCCTCTTCTCCGGCCGGCATCTCCGTTCTGTCTGACGAGCAGTTCCGGGTCGCGGCTTGATGACGTCATCAAGCCGGGACCCGGCGCTGACGTCAGATGAAGCGGAGATGCCGGCCAGAGCGGAGGGGGGCGCCGATCGTCGCTGTAACGGCAGGGAGGTGAGTGGATCCTCTTCTTTCCCCCCCTGCCGCCGCAGCTGTCAAACAGATCACTACGATCCGACGGCGATCGTAGTGATCGTGTGATCAGCAGCCATACGCGATGGCTGCTGATCACTCGGGGGAGATGTCGGCTGTCATATGACAGCTTAATCTCCCCCTCCGGGTGCGCACGATCGCGTCGGGAGCGGAAATTGCGGGCCGGCGTAGATCCTACGCCGCATCAGGCTAGAACAGCCACAAGTGCGGCGTAGGATCTCATTCACATGGTCCCGAAAAGGTTAAGGAAATAAATATGGCAGCCTCCATATACCTCTCACTTCAGTTGTCCTTTAACTAGCAGCACACCACGGCGCCCACTACAATACATACTCGTGTAAACATGCCCATAGCAAAACACTTGATGCGTTGAGCATGACTGCTGGCCCTCAAATTTGGGGAATGCCACAGTGGATCTTGCATGAACCAACCTTCAGGTATCCTAAAAGAATTGGAGAAAACTGGAGGCGCCCGTAGACTGAGGTTAAAAAATCTCCTACCTTGATGAGGTAATGATCAGAGGGTTGGATTAAAAAAAAAAACTTCACAAACTTTCATTGTGCACATTTGACAACGCGTTTCACGGCTAGAGACACTTCCTCGGGTCAATAGCTGTGCCTTATACGGAGGTACAGTTAGTCCTGGGCTCTAGCCCTAAAACAAGTCGAATATGCACAAAAGTTTTAGACGTTTTTTATTTGAATTCCGACTCTCTGATCATTACGTCATCAAGGTAGGAGATTTTTAATCTCAATCTACCTTGGCATATCGAAATCCTGCATACATACTCAATTCTTATTTTTACGGGTGCCACCAGTTCTTTCAGTTGCCCCTACTTAGGGGTCATGCCCTGGGAAGACCTCCCAGAGAAACTTTCTTGAAGCTGCGACCAACACCCTTCAAGGAAGAAGGCCAAGAGGGGATGGTACTTCCCTAAAGGCAGTAGGAGTGGTTGCTTACCTAGCCTTGTGAGTATAATTTACTATTGTCAACACCCATCATATGGTGATCTAACGATGTTACACCAGATTGGGTTTCTGGTCTCCCTGTGAGTCCTAAAAGGCTGGTGACCTACAACCTCTGTTACTCCCCACATAGAGGAAGGCAGCCAGGAGACCTATAACCTCCGTTATTCCCACTCACCATATAGAGGAAGGCAGCCAGGAGACCTATAGCCTCCCTCACTCACCATATAGGAGGAAGGCAGCCAGGAGACCTATAACCTCGGTTACTCCCCACTCACCATATAGAGGAAGGCAGCCAGGAGACCTATAGCCTCCGTTACTCCCCACTCACCATATAGAGGAAGGCAGCCAGGAGACCTATAACCTCGGTTACTCCCACTCACCATATAGAGGAAGGCAGCCAGGAGACCTATAACCTCGGTTACTCCCCACTCACCATATAGAGGAAGGCAGCCAGGAGACCTATAACCTCGGTTACTCCCCACTCACCATATAGAGGAAGGCAGCCAGGAGACCTATAACCTCGGTTACTCCCCACTCACCATATAGAGGAAGGCAGCCAGGATCACAGCTTTCAGAGTGGCCGCCATGTCCATCGGGAAGCGGAAGATGACTTGGGAAGAGTCTCCTTCCTTCTCCTTAGTGATGGAAGCCACAGGGTGGGACCCGTCTATGCTGAGGATCTGAGAGGGGTGACAGAACATTCCATTAAATCAAAACAGGGGATCTCAAAATACAGTCAGCTGTTGCATAAATAAATGACACCTGATCAAGAGAAATTTGAAGGTTGCTATTGTCCTGTAGAAAACGCCATTTAAAAGAGAACCTGTAAGGGAAAAAGGTGCCCCTATGGGGTACTTACCTCGGGAGGAGGAAGCCTCTGGATCCTACTGAGGTTTCCCCATCCTCCAGCATAGTCAAGATCCAGCGCTGGCATCCCCGAAAAGCCACGAACAAGCTCGGTGGCGAATGCGTGCAGGCGCAATAGCACCTGCAGCAATCGGCAATATTTACCTCTGAGATCATGCACCGAAGCAGATTCCCCCTTGTTGTCACAGATCAGAGCTGGCCAAATCCTGTCACAACTAAGGAGAGTGGAGAGGAGAGTGCTAAGTCCCACCCACGGAGGTATTGGAGCCATTCGTATTACACATGCATGACTGGCTGCATTTTGAAGAGAAGCTTCATGATTGGCTCAAGTGTGAAAAGAAAGTTTTGCAGGACACATGCTGCAAGTCCCGCCCATGGATACCTCCATGGGCGGGACTTGCAGCATATGTCCTGCAAAACTTTCTTTTCACACTTGAGCCATTAACAGGAAGCGAGTGGCTGCCTCTAATCAGTATTGCAAAAAGGGTGTGTGCATCAAACACCAAGTGAACCCTTATATACCTGGCTTTGCAGATAAGGCCTAATTAGCTTATTCATGAGACACTGCTCAAGCAAATCTGCATTCGCTTTCGCATGCCAGGATATGCAGGGTTTTGCCAACTAACTCACCGCAAAATGTCTTCCCTGCGGAGGATTAGTTCGCGCAGCATTTAGCACTTATCCAAGATCGCCACGTGGAGGCCCCCCCCAGGAATTTTGCGGTGAGTTATTTGGCAAAACCCTGCATATCCTGGCATGCAAAAGTGAATGCAGATTTGCTTGAGCAATGTCTCATGAATAAGCTAATTAGGCCTTATCTGCAAAGCCAGGTATATAAGGGTTCACTTGGTGTTTGATGCACACACCCTTTTTGCAATACGTTTTCAGTTTCTTTCTTCTGGAAGCAGGTGGTGGATGACCATGTTTACATGGGCTGTCTGCAGCCTGTTTCCCCATTGGGGTGTGGAGCTGTAGAGTCACCCTTGAGCTTTACTGGGCTTAGGGTGACCTATGCTTCACTCACCCCGTCGTAGTGCTCCCAAGTCGCGCACATTTGGCCTGGCATAATAATGTACTTGGACGCAATACGAAATAAGGTAGGTCCTATCCTTTGGGAGGTGGGTGCGGGCGGCCCTCCCTGGCGGTGGTAGCGCTTGGGGGGGGGGGGGGGGGAGGGGGCCACCCCTCACTTCTTAACCTCCCCCCCAGGGGGGCGGCTACAGAGTCTCTGAGCAGTGAGAGTGCTTGGAGTGCCCTGTTGGCCCCCCTTTTCCTGGGATCCTGGGGGGGGGGGGGGGGGCTCCACGTGGCGATCCTGGATAAATGCTAAATGCTGCGCGAACTAATCCCCCGCAGGTCAAAAATTTTGCGGTGAGTTAGTTGGCAAAACCTGCATATCCTGGCATGCGAAAGCAAATGCAAATTTGCTTGAGCAGTGTCTCATGAATAAGCTAATTAGGCCTTATCTGCAAAGCCAGGTATATAAGGGTTCACTTGGTGTTTGATGCACACACCCTTTTTGCAATATGCCTCTAATCAGTGACTGCTGTACTGTACCAGCAATTTGTCCAGATTGGCTATGCAAACCTAAGGTATACTTAACCTTGTAGTCCACTAAATGTGCAAGTGTTTGTCCTGTACCGCCAATGGGAGAATAGAGTTGCTCCTTTGCAGCAGAGAATGCTGGGCATGCTGGGCCATTTGTAGGACAATTTCTGATATAGCGTATCTTTCGGACTATAAGATGCTCTTGAGCATGAGACGCACCGAAGTTTAGAGGACAAAAACCAGGGGGGGGGGGGGGAAGATATACTAAACCTGGTGCATCCATTGTGAAGGGGCATCTTGCCCCAATCTTATGCCCCTTTTGTATCTCATGCCCCCTTGTACTTCTTGCGTCTTCCTGTGTCCCTGTGTCCTCCATGTGTCTGCCTCCGTCCCTCTCTATGCTCCCCTGTGTCCTCCTCTGCATGGGCACAGTACTGGGAGTCCCCGATATTGCGGCAGGTTGGAGGTTTGTATTGGCAGGCGTTCACCAGCCAGGAACTCCCTGCATTTGGACTATAAGATTCAGTGATTTTTTTCCCCATGTTTGGTTGAGTAAAAGTAAGCCTTATAGTCCAAAAAATACAGTAGTAAACATCTTACATAATAAACCACTTTTCCTGGTCCCTTGGCATTTACTATAGTGATATTATACTGTAATTATCAATACTACGCATACAATTCATTATATCATACGTTTTTTTGTTTCAGTGTCACTTTAAAGTGAACCAGAGACGAAGCACTCATGTATTTCACCATATATATCAGTGGGGACATTAGAGAAAACACCTACCCTGCTTTCTGTTTCATCTTTCACTGTTCAGCCTGCTTGTTAGTAGCCCTGATAAAATCCCCGACTGAGCATTCAGTCTGCCTTTATTATAGCCGAATCTGTCTTCTCTGATGTCTTTTCAAGCCTGAGCCTGCCCCCTTCTGGCTCTGCTATAATGACTCAGCTATAATGATTCCTGAGCAAAGCCAAACTGAATGCTCAGTCGGGGATTTTATCAGGGCTGATAACAAGCAGGCTGAGCAGTGAAGAATGAAACAGAGAGCAGGGTAGGCGTTTTCTCTAATGTTCTCACTGATATATATGGTGAAATACATGAGGGTGCTTCGTCTCTGGTTCACTTTAAAAGGACAAAACACTTGTGAAGGGTTGTCCAGATGAATAGCTCCGGCCCAACATGTGAGAGACAGAGAGAGAGACAGAGAGAACTATCCACCCAGATCCTTTATACATACTTATGTGATGTGTCAGTGTACCCTCATTTTTCCGCAAAATAGCCAAATACTGATAGTCTATGTTATACGAGTGACTTAGATTTGTTACTTTAGTGTATGTTAAGGTTCTTGTGGAGACTGTGGCCTCAATTCACTAAGCAGTTTAGACTAGTCTACTGATGGTTTTTAGTCTACTGATGGTCCGGTCAGTTGCATCAAAGGGGAATTCACTATTACCAAATGTTTTAGACCTGTTTTCAGACCTGGTCTAAGGGTGCATACACACATCAGACCATAGTCTTTGGAAAATGAAAGATCACAGACCAATTTTACCCCCTTCCATGTAGTATGGGAGCCATATCTGCAGAGGAATGTCTGTTAAACAAGGTGTGTATGAGGATCTGCAGATATCATAGACTATGAATGCATTTTGCAGGAACGTATCTTTTGCAGATACTGATCTTTTGCATGTGTGCAGCATCTTTGTGTGCAGCATCTTGCAAAGATTTCTGTCTGATGGGGCGTTCAGCTCAATAGAATAGACTGTGTAGGTGCGGCTCTCATACTACATGGAAGGGGGTAAAATTGGTCTGATCTTTCATTTTCCAAAGACTATGGTCTGATTTGTGTATGCACCCTAAACCATTTGGTAATTAGGTCGGTAAAGCAGGGGAAATGATCAAAAGATGCAATTCACAAATGAGTTGCTATGAGTGACATCCTTCTCCACTGATGAGCTCTCCTCTGCATACAATTAAACTCCTGCATAATTCATTCTAAAGGTTCCATCCTCACATCTAAAATACCTCACATAATTACTTTACAGACAGAAATCAGCTGGTCTAATCTCTGTCAGAAAAAGAGGATGTAGTTACTCCTTTTTTGCCTTTGTGAATTGTGTAATTACTGAATGTTGGACTGTTAGAATGTAAGTATACTTGAATTCTAGGCCTCAGATACTAAAGTCTAGTAAAGACTTGAGATGCAGGGTCTCTTTAAGCAGAGTTTCTCAGAGATAAATGATGTAGTCATTTACAAGGAACATGTTCCTCTAGATGGCCACATAATGGGTTATCAGGTCTCACTGTACCGACAGACGACGAAACGGTAAACAAAGCCAATATTTGGAAAACATTGCATTCTTCGCAGCTAGGTTATAAAGCACTGGTCTATTAGATGATGATGTGGGTCCCATGCCTGCCAATTGTAGGCTTGGGGGTATGGCTCGGGTGATGTCAGAATTTAACTCTGCGATGTTCATATAAAAGAGGGACCCAGGATGGGTGAAGCTACTTCTGCTTCTGACTTCTGGCTGAGGACGTCCACTTTCTACTCTTTTAGCAATGTTTTGTCATCTTATCTAACTGTATGCTGTATATAGGCCTAAGTGCAACGTAGTATAGATGTAACATAAGAGAAAGCCTGGTCGCCATTCAAAAGGAATGGACCAAGAGCCGGTAAGGCAAAGAGGACTTACTACAGACCAATTGCTTCGCTGAGGTGTAACGAACATGTAGAGATAAGCACCAAACATTGCAAGATATACTTAAGTGGGTATGATCCGAATGAACAAACACAGTGTTCTCCCCAGAATTTTTTTCCAGCCGGGTGGCATGAAATAGTAGCCGGGTGGCATGAAATAGTAGCCGGGTGGCATGAAAAAGCAGCCGGGTGGGACGAGATGAAAATGTAGGGCAACTCTGCTTACAGCATAGGAGGAGGTGAGGAGGTGAGCCGATGACAGTCGGGTGGTCACCAAATCTAGCCGGGTGTAGCACCCGGCTAAAAGAGCCTGGGGAGAACACTGAAACACCAACAAACTTATTCAGAACAAATCTATACAAAATCTTTATTAATCAATATTATCCAATAAAATTCACATTAAAAATGTGCCCCCGTCCCGCCTGCCTCCCTCTCCACCCCCACATCCACCCCCTGCCAGCCCACCACTCCCCAAAGGATCACCAAAACAAATCGTGAGGCATATGCATATGCCTCTCTGCTGATAAAGGCAAATATTGATCGTCCACCTTAGCTCAGGATGAAAAAAATATATAGGATGGATCAGCAAGCTATATGCAGTTCGTCAACAGGCAGTATGATCCATAAGGAACACTTATAAGGAACATATAAGGAACACATAAGGTCTTAATAAGCATCGATTCCAAACATTAAGCGGGTCCATGCAATTCAGGAGAAATGGATATAGTCCAGCAGTTGTAGCAAGCCAGAGAAGCTCAGCAGTTAGTTGGCAATTGGTATAATAGCAGAGAGCACCTCTCCAGGCAGCCTTGTAATGTAGTAAGCCATGCAATAAAGCACACACAGTGTTGTAAAAGCATATAGCTCAAGCATAGTTCAAAAGTGGATGATAATAACCTCAATGGCTCATTGTAGCATCGACATCCATACAGCCAGCATTACAGTTTATCACATGAACAAGTTTTCCTGTGTATGTGGCATAGAGAATCTCCCACAATTAATGCCCATGGGGCTGCTTACGTCTCCGAGCGCTAGAGTCCATCTCTGGAAAGCGCTGGTATCCGGGAAGGACTGGTAGGGCTAGCAGCGCTGTGGGTCTGCTGGGAGGACAGGGTGCCTTGATGGAGGCCTATGGCCAGGCAGGTCCACGGTAAAGGAGTATCCAGGTCGGGACGCAGCACATGCGTACCCTCGACCGGTTTCGCCGGGCTTCCGGCTTCCTCTGGAGACACGTCATTTCCCCGTGTTGCCTCCAATTTATTCCCCCCAGCGGGCGGAGAGTAAGGCGCAAGCCACGCCCGCCCCCACCCGCGGCCAATGACGGGCGGGAGAGCGAGGCCAGCAGACACAGCGGGGCGGCGTAATCCGCAACACACCCGACGCGTCAACATAGCCACGCCCACCCGCCCGAACATGCGCCGAGCAGCGGGGCGGAGCGGGCAGACACAGCAAGAAAGCGCAAAAGCAACTGTCCCGGTGCGTCCACCAAGCCCCGCCCCCCCGCCCGGACCGCCGCCGGAGGGGGCAGGCGAGACCAGACACCACAGCCTCCAGACCCGCCCAGGGAGACAGAAACATCGGAGACAGCCATTGGTAAAAAAATCCCATTATCCATAAATGTATACTATATCAAAAACCTTAAACTTGCAAACCCATCCTAATCCGTAGAACTATATAGGTGGCAGAAACAGTATACAGTATAATTATAACATGCATACCCAGGGGTTTCCTAATGAACCCAACCCACGTTAGTGAGTATATCGTTCAATCCCCCCAGGACAAGGGATCAATGATCCTCAAAATAACACATAATATAGAACACATAAAATTTGTGTTTGGCAATGTGCAGTAAGAAAACCCTAACCTCCAACACGATCGACCCAGGTATCCCGCAGTCAAAAAGGGGGCCCCGGGCACCAACATGCCCTCATACCGGCAAGAACAAAGCATAACTTATATGCTCGTTCAGGCCGGGGGGCTTAGTGGCCGCCATTTCAAAGATCCATCGCGACTCTTTCTGTAACAACAACCGGTCCATGTCCCCACCCCGGGCGGAGGCATGGATCCGATCCAGGCCAACGAACCGCATTTTGGTGGGACTGCCAGCATGTACTGTTTTGAAATGTCTAGCTACAGGAGTCAGACTGGAGAGACTTTTGCTCCTAATGTTAGTGACATGATCAGAAATACGTGAGCGTAGCTCCCGTTTCGTTTTGCCTATATAAAATGCACCACAAGGGCACAAAAGAAGGTAAACGACTAAAATCGTATTGCAATTAACATAGTGAGCCAACTCCCAGTCTCTACCATCCGGCAGTCTGATAGATTTACCCACCTGTATGTACCTGCACATGGTGCAGCCACCACATGTATACGTGCCTGTTACTTTACAATGTTTGCCATTGATAGTAGGATCTACAAAATGGCTGCTCACTACCCTATCTCTCAAGGAGGGTGCTCGTCTAAAGGAGAATAAAGGTCTGGTGGGAATCAATCTGTTCAATTTAGGGTCGTTGGCTAGGATATGCCAATGTTTCTCAATGATATTTACAATTTTGGAACGTTGGGCTGAATATCTAGTGCAGAAGCGCACCGCAGATTCCGTCTCACGTACAGGTCGAGGGCCAGTCGAGAGCAAAGATGCTCTCACGCTGGCATCCGCCCTCCTAAAAGCCTTCCTCAATGTGAATTCCGGGTATCCCCTCTCCCTGAACCTCCTCCTCAAGTTATCTGCTTCTTCCTTAAAAGATGCATCTTCAGAACAATTGCGCCTTACGCATAAATATTGACCAATGGGAATCCCACATACAGTGTGTGTGGGGTGAAAGCTATCCGCCCTCAAAAGAGAATTGGTGGCAGTGTCCTTTCTATATAAACAAGTAGACAATTGGCCACACTTATCAATGAGAATAGAGATATCAAGGAAGGGGACCACGGAGGGACTACATTGCATAGTAAATTTGAGATTAACACAGTTCATGTTTATTGCTTCCACAAATTGGCCCAGGAGGGCCTGGCCTCCTGTCCAAAACATTATGATGTCATCGATGTACCTGTGCCATGCCAAAATATGGCACAGGTACACCGAGAGACAATCACTTGCAAATAAATTGCGTTCCCACTCCCCCAGGTACAGGTTAGCATAGGACGGGGCACAAGTGATCCCCATCGCCGCCCCCTGCACCTGGAGGTAGTGGGACCCCTCAAACATGAAAATGTTGTTCGTTAACAGAAACTCAAGTAAAGTCAACAAACTCACTGTGCGCGGCACACTGTATCCCCAGCTCGCTTAAAAAGGTCCCAACGGCCCGCATTCCAAGTACATGTGGAATGCTTGAATATAGGGCCTCCACATCCAGGGTCACCAGCAACGCCCCCGCAGGAAGCTGTACTCCGTCCAATACGCGCAATAGATGTGATGTGTCACGGATGTACGACGGTAGAGCCTGTACGTGCGGCTGCAAAAAGCGGTCCACGTATATACTGATCTTCTCCGTTAACCCCCTTGCCGGTTATCCCGAGCTCAGCTCGGGGTAACCTGCGCAGGAGGATTTCTCAGGCCCCGCTGGGCCGATTTGTTTCAAATAAAAAGGAGCACACGCAGCCGGCACTTTGCCAGCCGCGTGTGCTACCTGATCGCCGCCGCAGCGCGGCGATCCGCCGCGTGCAGCGGCGAAAGAGGGTCTCCCCAGCCGCCCGAGCCCAGCGCAGCCGGAACAAACAGTTCCGGCCAGCGCTAAGGGCTGGATCGGAGGCGGCAGACGTCAGGACGTCGGCTGACGTCCATGACGTCACTCCGCTCGTCGCCATGGCGACGAGGAAAGCGAAACAAGGAAGGCCGCTCATTGCGGCCTTCCTTGTTACTTTTGATCGCCGGAGGCGATCGAAAGTGCGGATCGGGAGCGCCCTCTAGTGGGCTTTCATGCAGCCAACTTTCAGTTGGCTGCATGAAATAGGTTTTTTTTAATTAAAAAGAAACCCTCCCGCAGCCTCCCTGGCGATTTTAATAGAACGCCAGGGAGGTTAAAGAGCCACATCCGG